>NW_012267315.1:8604571-8672726 GCF_000151885.1 Dipodomys ordii
AAATCCCCCCCAGCTGGAATCAGGCGGCGGCGCCCAAGTGATGTCATTGTTTGTGGAAATCTGTGAGGCTCTGGAAAGGGAATTACGGGGTGTGCGGCTCCCCCACCCCCCAGGGGAACTAGGCACCGGCCTCTCCCTATTGCTATTCCTCCTGCTTATTTTCAGCTACAAAACAACTCTCTCTCTCTCTCCCTCCCTCTCTCTGTCTCTGTCTCTCTCTGTCTCTGTCTCTCTCTCTCCTTCGCTCTCTCGCTCTCTGCTTCTCTCTTACACACACACACACACACACACACACACACACACACACACACACGACGCATACTTGCCTCTGCTTCTCCTCATAACAAAACAAATATTAATCCTCCTCCCGCCACTTTGGGCCAATCCCAGGAGCGAATTCGCTCCCCTTCCTGGCTCTGGGAGGACTAAGAAAAGCAACCTTTTAGAAGGGTGACTGACTCCTGGGGTCCAGAGTGCAGGAATGAGTTTTTCCCTCTTGGTTTATTATACATATTTTCTTCTTTTTCTTTTTTTCTCTTTTTTTGAGAAGCTCTGCACAGGTCAGCTACTAAGCAGCTAGAAATCCAGTAGAAGGCCATGCTGGCCCTCTGCAGCCATGGCTCTAGGAGAAACTACCCAGGGTCAAGTTGCCTTGGGGAGAGATGGAGGGGGCAGCCAGGACCGCCCGCAGGTACGTGCTCAGACCTGGGGACCTTGATCTGCACATGGACAGCAAGGGCACGAGTTTGCGAAGGTGTGGTCACAGGTCCTTGGCACCGCTTTTGCAAGCGTTCTCGCTGGAGTCAGATTCAGTTCAAGTGGCAGGAATTGTAAGTTATCCACTTAAACGTGCGCCATGCAGTTACAGGCGACTCGGTTAATAACCAAGGACTGACTTCCCCTTCTTCCCCGAGTGAGAGGAAGTAGCCTCTCTCTGCCTGTACCGGAACGAGGACGATTGCTTTATTTTTATTTTTTATTGTGAAAATACTGTACAGAGGGGGTGCAATTACATGGGCAAGATAATGAGTACGATTGGTTTTAAGTAACTAAATTGTTGAGGAACAGTGAATATTGACACCGTGTTTGTTTTTTAATCCCCAAATTCTTTCTTCTATTGGCAAAGAGGTAAGACACCTTTTTCTTAAGAGAGATAGATAGATAAATAGATATTATGGATCAAATCTGAATTTGTTACACGGACACATTATACATACCCATGTAGTTATCTATCTATCCTTTTCCTACTTAGCAAGGAATCACAACCTACATTAAAAAAAAAAAAAGCAGGACTGGTAAAATAATCACACTTGTCTTCCGACAAGATCTGGCTGTTCACACAGTTGGTTTCCTTACAGCCTTCTAAACATTGCCAAGCAAAAATATGGGCATTGCTGCAGGTTTTGATTAAAACACAAGAGGTTCCATATGCCATCATTATTAGCAGTGTTTTAATTCCTTTAAGCAAACTAAATGATATGGGAGAAGGTGGCAGACCATGGGCTAAACGTGACTAAATGTGAAAGGGATTTGAATGGAAACAAGATTTCTGGGAAAGTATTAATAAAAGGCTCACACCAACTCTGGAATCTTCAAATATCTCTTTTAATTGATTCATTTTGCTAAGGTGTGTGTGTGTGCGTGTGTGTGTGCGTGTGTGTGTGCGCGCGCGCATGCGTGCACATGTGCGTGCGTGCTGGGGCTTAAACTCAGGACCTGGGTACTGTCCCTGCTTTTTTTTGTGCTCAAGGCCAGCACTCTACCACTTGAGCCATAGCTCCAATTCTGGCTTTTTGGTAGTTAATTGAAGATAAGAGTCTCACCGACTTTCCTGCCTGGGCTGGCTTTGAATCAAAATCCCCAGCTCTCAGCCTCCTGAGTAGCAAGGCTTACAGACATGAGCCACCAAAGCCTGGCAAGGCTTCTTTCTTTTATCCCTATCTTGCTCCACTACTTATCCCTTTTGCCATCTCTTTGTAACACAAGGCTTTTTTACTCAGAGAACTATTGCTCTTTCCCTCTTGCTTTTCCATAGTTGAAGTTCAAGTTCTGGATTGGTGTATAGCACTGCCATATGGCTCTTCCTGTGCTATATTGTCCTTTGAGAGAAAAAAATCAAATGTGAAAATTATGCTAGATTGATTCACCATTACAGAGAGTATTTCAAATGCAGCAACAGAGATAAAATCTAAGTCTTTAGAAAAATAGATCTGAAGAGTATCAAATAAGTCAATTTAGAAGATTATGGGTGTTGGGAAATAGCACAGCTAATGTAGCTAAATCTCTGAAAACCCAACATGAAATTATCATCTATTTAGAGATATTTATTAATTTTTTTCTGAAACCACAGAGTAATACTTCACTTCCAAAATAAGTTCCAAGGATATGTTAGTAGTAAATGTTGAATCTTGTATGTTACCATGGTTCATCTTCTACTAAATTCAAGGTGAAATCTGGTCACTACTGTAGTAATGAGGGGTGGGGCTCGTGTGCAAGCCTGCACACATGGCCCTTGAACTCAGGGCCTCATCCTTTATTCACTAATGGCTGGTTTCCATCACTTGAGCCATGTCTTTCTTTCTGGCTTTTTAGTTGGTTAATTGGAAATAACAATCTCCACTTTGAATTTGACTGCCCAAGCTGGCTCAGACCTGTAATTCTCAGATCTCAACCTACTGTGTAGCTAGGATGGGAGGTGTAAACACCAGTATGTGGCTTGGGGTTAGGCTTTTAAGAGGTGATTGGATCATGAAGTTTCTTCCCTCTTAATTATTCAATGGTGAATGGGCTAAGGAATTACTTAGGGAGTGGCTTTACTATTAGAGCCAGCTTTTTTCTGGCTATTTTTCTCTGTCTGGCCTTGTGATGCTCTCCACTTGTGTTAGGATACAGCAAGAAGCACTGACCAGATGTCTGCATCATGTTCTTAGACTTCCCAGAATCCCAAACTGAGAACCACGCAAACCCAGATTCTAATATTGTTATTACAACATATAATGAACTATATAATGTTTATACTTCAAATATATAACACCAAAGAGTGAACAAATATTGCTCACTAGATGCTATGTTGAAAATGAACTATATACAACTTGTGGATGGGAATTGGGGGAAAAACCAAGAGAGAGCAAGGAAAGGGATGACATTGTCCAAAAACAAAGGTGCTCTTTACCTGACACATGTAATTGTAAATCCTTTCTACATCACCTTTATAATAACAATGAAAATAATTAAAGCCATGTAAAATAGAGTACAAACTAAATAAGAAGCCCATATGGCTGATTAAAATGCACTGCTTTTATTGGTTTACATAGTACGTAATTGGTCATAATTCTGTGAGAAGGGCATAGCAATTGAAAAGAGGATTTTTGTGATGGAAATGCTAAAATTTTAATGCACAGCAGCGTGGCAAGCCTGTGGAAGAGATGTATTGATTCATTTAATTGATATTTGAAATGCAAATATATGTCCATGTATGCATGCATATCACTCTTTTAAACGATTACTTTTTTTTTTGAATAGCCATCATGTTTTAGGGAAAGAAGGCAAACAGGGTGAGAATGGCAGCAGTGTATTTTGAGGACTGACCCAGCAGCCAGTTTTGAAGAACTTTATTGCAGATTGTGCTTTCACTGCCTAAATGAAACACTAGATGAACAAACCATTGCACCTCTCAACATCTGCATCTCTTCAGTTGATCTAATACATTCTAAATACAAACAAACAGAATTCCAGAGAACTGGTAAGAAACAGGGGCTTAGCTCAGTGGTAGAATGAATGCCTAACATGCTCTAGACCCTGATTTGAATCCCTATTATCCCAATCATCCCACCAGAAAAGAAAAGACACATCAAAGAGATACGAAAGCACAGACTATAATGTAGAGCTTGGGGAATGGTGAGGACAGTCACACTTTTTGATAGTATTATGATGGCTAATAGCCTTTGATCTTGTTGAAAACCTACCCCAAACTTTCTCATCCTTACTAATTTTGTGGACTTGAGGAAATCAAGATTGACTCCATACCAAGCATGAAAACCATCAGCCCTTGACTGTCTTTCAATTTCTTTAGTGTTGCATTCCATGGGCTACTCGGTTCTGGTTAAGAAATATGTCAGAATTCCTCCCTCCACCTTGAAGATTTTTTTCCTTGCAAAAACCAGGATATTACCATTTCATGGATTCATAATTATAAATCCAAGAATGATTAAACACAAGCCATTATTGAATCCTCCCATTTAGATGTACTTCAAGAGGACAAGGAAAATCTACCACAGGGCTGGGGCAATCTAATGGATGCCCTAGAGGAGATTTCTGGGCCTTTGATTATTCACTGGATCACTAAAGAAAGTGATTTTTCTGTTGATTTCTCTTACATCAGGTGGGGAGCAATCTGGTGAGGAATGAGACATGTATAACTGAAAGTCACAATTTAAACCATAGCCTTATCAAGCTGGATTACATAATGAGTCCCTGCCTCAAATATATAAATAATACTAAAACATAGATTTTTATGCTTTGCTATTTTTGCTGCATTCTTTTGCCTACTTCGAATGCACTAACTGGTTGATAATATTTCTATCATATTGTACTAGCACGCTTTACAGTCTATCTTCCTACTGACTCTGATTTCCTTGTTTCCTGGATCTCAGCTCACCTTCACGATCTCTGAAACCCTACCAGTGCTGCATAGATCCTACCAAGTTCTGATCTCAATTTTAAGTTTTCCTTTTTTTTCCAAGATGATTGTTTATTTTTCATGATTATACCTCATTTTCCTGTGGTACTTACCTATATTTTTCATTTGCTTTTAACTTAGGATTTTAGTGCTTTAATTAGTTCCTCAGTATATATCCATTTTTTCTAGGTCATTGGAATACAATTTAGTAGATCCTCAGTCCAATTCCTATAGATTTGTCAATTTATACATTTTTCCTTAAATGACCATCATCTGTTTTTCCTTCAGTGGAGAATTCTCAGTGACTTCTTCTTCTTCTTTTTTTAATCTAAAACCATTTTAGATTAGCATAGCTGAGGGGGCCTCATGGGGCTCAATCAAGTGTTTTATTATTGTTAAAGCATTGAATCTAGGATGCATTTTGTAACTTCAACAACTTGTCAGATTTATTCAGACTAAATGACTCTTCCTAAACAAAAGCTACTCCTTGCTTCCTTGTTTTCTGGGACAGTGAAAATTTATTTCTTGTGCTAATTTAGGTTCTATTATTTTGATAGCATTTGAAGTAGCAAAACAATGAGGACCAAGGGCCCTTTTAATCTTCTTTTGAGAATTAGAAAACATGGTGCTATTCACTATCTTTAGATTCCTCCCCAGGTTTACAGGACTACAAAATAATGTTTGCTCACTTGGAAAATTAATTAGTTATTTCTCAGGGCTTATTGGAACATTGCTTATTGTCTGTAGAAAGTGCTTACCTATTCATGAATTCTCCACCTTGTGTTTTTCTCTTTACTTTTTTTTTAATTAAAAAAATGCAGTAAATCTCCCTCAATTCACTTTTTGAAGGATTATGGAAATTATCTTTAATAGGGAGATTTTTCTTGTACTTCTCAAACTGCCTGTAATGTAGAAATAATTTGGAGAGAACAAGGTATGTAGCTTGTTAGAAAATGTAAACAGGGATTTTTAAAAGATAAACATTTAATGTACAAAATAATACCTAACATATTAAAGGCTAGATACAAGCTATCTAAGATCAACTCTGCCATTGTAATAATACACAAGGTTCCAAAACAGTCTTTCCCTTGACTTGGAAGCTTCAGATAATGATACAGGATTTTAAATCACTTTGGACTACCCAATCCAAGTCCTGAAATTGATATATAGTATTATTTAACATGCAGGAATAGCAGTTATCATGTTTGGCTTGTGCTTTCAGATATGACATTTTTGAGAATATTGGTTCTCTCCTTTCCTGGTTTAAAGAACTATGGCATAGTCTGTTTTTAGGAAATTTCATAATGTAATGTCCAATTTATCTTTTTATGGATACGGGGGAGAAGAACCAAAATTTACATTCTCATACACAAGGGATTTCTAGAAACATTCATTTGACACCATCACTAGTATCTTTGTAGATTTATTTTCTTTTAGTTCTATTTATATCCAACCTAACCAGAGCACTTATTTTCTAACAACACACTACCCTATGCATTAGCTCATACTGGAGATTACATGCTAGTGGCATCCCCTTCCAGGCATGTTTAAACAGATCTCCATGACAATAACAGTAGCCACAATCTTTAAAAAGTTTATTGTTTTCCACTTAAAAATCAAAGGCATGGGTACGGTGGCTAAATTAGCTTGAGTTAGTGCTCTTGTTCTCCATACTCAGTGCATTAAGATGCCAAGTTTGCAGTCCTCACCTAGACTCCTGATTCAGCTGGTTTACATGCCTTATCTGGCTCCTAAAGTCACTTGAGTTTGTGATTTGTTTTCTTTCTAAATAATGGGTTTCATGGGACATATTCAAATAATGTAAAAATAAAGGTGTATTCTTTACATTATTAGCATGATATAACAATCTCAGTTTAAATGTCCACAATACAACCCTCCTGCACTCTGGTAACACAGAATAGACAAATTGGAACTCTCTCCTATTTTGGGCAATGAAAGTCGTTGCAAATGTCCAGCATGGTTAATGTTTATGTCTTGGACTTTGCTGTAAGACAGCACTTAGAGAAGTCCCAGCCAGGATTACCAGTATGAGGAGAGTAAGAATTTTAGGCAGAGTGTGAATTAATTACAAATAACCCAAGACTTGTTAGCATAGCTAACAGGTGTGACCTTGGTACTGTCATTTTAGTTATGAACTGAAGTAAACTGATTCATACTTTTCACTTCAATATAAATTGAGAATGGGAATTACTTGTGTTAGTGGTGTTGAAGATCATGTTCAGGGCTAGTGTTCAAAGGTATCTTCTAGTCCAAACTCTTGTTTCCTTTATGTACCTCATGTCTACTAAGACATACTGCTTAATGAGCAATGCCATGCAGTGTCTCATGAAACACAGGCGTGTGACTATACAAAGTATGCCAGTCAGATACTTCCACTATAAAGCTAGGTAACAAATTTCCTACACTCAGTGGTTAGCACAAATGTTTCACTCTTTTATTGTAGTTTCCTATGGTTTGGCAGGGCTTGTTAAGTGATGGTTTTATTTCAGGCCTGTGTTTGGTTTAGATCTACTCCATGTCATTTATTCTGAATTGCAGGCTGACATGATAGTAGCAGCTTATGGCTGCTTAGTTAGTTAGTTGCTGGTAACAAGGTTTGAACTTAACTTCTTCCACTTGCTAGGGTTGCTTGCTTGGATAGCACTCTACCACCTGAGTCATGCCTCCAGCTTGACTTTTATTGTGGTTAGTCTGGAGATGATGTCAGGTAAAATTTTCTACCTGGGCTGGCTTCTAACCACAGTCCTCTAAATCTTCATCTTATGAGTAGTTAGGACTACAGGTGTGAGCCACTAGTGTTTGGCCTTGTGTGGGCTTTTATTAGAGTTCAAAACCCAAGCCAAGACTTGTAGAAATTCTGAAAACTATCATTGCATCATGACCATCAACCAAAGTAAGTCATATAGCCATGCCTAACACTATTCACAGTAGAAAGATAAGGGGGCAGGGAGAATATGTCCAGGATAGTCATCCAAAATCAAGAAATGTCTCAACTGCAGAAATTTTTATTAAACAGTCTGTTTTCAAGCAAGGCATGGTGACACATACCTGTAATCCCAGTGTCTGGGGCAGGTTGAGGCATGAGGATGGTGAATCGGAGGCCAGACTAGACCACATAGGAAGACCCTGACACAAAATAGGGCATATCTTCATGAACTAGTACAATTGAAACAAAGTATTTATTGATCGATTTTTTTGGGCAGTACTGGGGAACTTGAACTCAGGGCCTCAAGCTTGCTTACATACTTCTTGAGTCATGTCCTCAGTAATACAAGCCATTTTGAAGGATGAATTAAAAAAATTAATATCTGTAATGCACTTGAAGAGTATTGTTCTAAAATGCTGAGAAAGAACATTTTGATAATCTTATTTCTGGGTGGAGGAATGAATCATTGGGCTCTCAGAGGCCTAGATAAATTAGAGTGGATGTCTTTTTGGACATTCCCTCTGGAGTAGCCATACAGGCAGAGGAGGGGTCCGAGTTTGACCAGAATGACAATGCTTAATATGATGGCAACAGAAGTAAGGCTTCATTTACATCAAAATGGATCATCTCAGATGCAGTCACAATGGAATGGATGAAGCCCAGAGAGGGCAATAGTTCTTGGACTCTAGTCACATGATCATAGACTTTTGGACATATTGCAAATTGTAGTTTGACACTTGAAATAATCACAAGCCTATCTTTCCATTATCAGTGATAGAACTACAGGCTAACTGGCTCACATTGTGAAAGGAATTTCTTGTTTTGCATCCTTTAAGAATCCAGAGATAGGAACCGATTCAGGTCCAGCTGCATCCAGAGTTTTCTCATCTTCACTTTCAGGCTCTTGTTACCTTTTTTCTTGGCTCAACTTTAGGAAAGAGCTACTTTTCCCAAATAGTTTTTTCCCTAAAACTTTGCAGCAGTAGCTCTTTAACTTGGTTAATAGTATGTGGGCATTTCTTTTTTTTTTTTTTTTGGCATTTCTTTTCCAATTACAAGCTCCAAGGATTAGAATGAGTTACCTGGTCTACTGGCTAGGACTTTTGCTACAGTTGATACCTGACTTTGTCCTAAACTAAAGGCTATAGATTGGGAGTGTGAAGTTTTTGTTTGTACAAAAGAAAAATAAGAGGTCATTCTTCTAGGACAGAAAGGCAAGGATTTTAGATAGATAAAAAGGACAGATGCCTACTTTCTGGTGATCAAAGATGGACAATATGTCAGGGTGAGAGACTATTTATGAAGCACAGATATATTGAAGAGTATTGATTAAAACGAAACTCAAACTTTGCAATTTGTCTGGTGCTACATTAACACATCCTCTAAGTACTGGATGAAGAGTATGACATGTAATGAACTAGGTATTTGTGGAAGTGAAGAAGGGTCATTCCATTTTATGGTCCTCAAAGCAATTATACCTCTTAGCAGATAGAATGTTGCTATATTATGTGGCAACTTGTCAATGAAAGGTTGACTCAACTGTTCAGAACATGGTACTAGTGGCAGAGCCAAATCACGGGTTCAGTCTTGAGGAGAGAAAGCCCATTAGTCATTTTACCACATTGCAGTAAGTAAATACCTAGATTCAATTGGTAATCAAAACAAACCTTTCAAAAAAGATTCACCTACCCTAGCAGGTGTCTTCACATTTCCTTCACGGGTAGAGAATGAAGGTGTCTTGTTCTCAGTTCCACATGAGATGAGAAAATCATCTCACCATTTCCCACAGTACTTTTTGTATAATTACATTGTTCCTTCAAGGTGCCCTTATTATTCCTCCTCTCATTTTCCCCATGAGACATACACGAGGAGGAGCTGGCAGGTTTCCTTGGCAAGACCAGATGAATAAATAAGGAGCATGAGATTGCGTCTTTAGCTGAGGTGATTTGTCAAAAACCACAGTGCTGTGGATGTTTGGCAATTTTAAGGCCAATACTCAACCAAGAGGGATTTTAAAAGATAAATCATGGAGGAAGAGATTTTGGTAGAAAATGAAGTCGGGTTTTCACATATGGCTGAGTTCATGGGTCTGAAGGCATTTTTGTTTATGTCAGAGTGTTAGACAATGGTGACTACTTTGTCCAATTTATTGAGTGATGAGTGGTATTTACTGAATAATCTTATGGACTAATAATAGACTCTAATGTCTCACATCTGTAATCTTAGCTTCTCAGGGTGCTGAGCTCTGAGGATCCTAGTTTGGAGTTAGTTCAGGAAGACAAATAAAAGAGACTTTTTATTTATTTTTTATTTTATTTTATTTATTTATTTTTTGTCGGTCGTGGGGCTTGAACTCTGGGCCTGGGCGCTGTCCCTCAGCTCTTCAGCTCAAGGCGAGCACTCTACCACTTGAGCTACAGCGCCACTTCCGGTTTTCTGGTGGTTTATTGGAGATATGAGTCTCACGGTCTCTCCTGCCCAGGCTGGCTTTGAACTGTGATCCTCAGATCTCAGCCTCCTGAGTAGCTAGGATTACAGGCGTGAGCCACCAGCGCCCGGCAAAAGAGACTTTTTATATCCAATTAACTAGCAAAAATATGGAAGTGGAGGTATGGGTCTAGTGACAGAATGCTAGCCTCATGTGGAAAAGCCTGTGAGGCCCTGAGTTCAAGCCCGAGCGTACACACACACACACACACACACACACACACACACAGACTTTGTGTTCAAGGGAGGAAAAATGTTCTAGCAGGATAAGATACTGGAGGGTCAGCTATCTGTTTATAAGTACCAGTACATGGATGAGATGTGTTCTATAATATTGTCCAAAATTACAACACCTTGGTAATATTTGACATCATTACATATTTTATAGGCTCCCCCAATGCATAACAGATAATGTTATTTCTATTCCCCACCCCCCATTTCTTTTTCTCTGTCATGAATTATGCCTGCAAATTGACTTTGTAGAGCACATCAACAAGAGGCATTTTACAGGTTCCCCTTGGATTTGCCAAGAGGAAGCACTGTTTAAAAACCTGAGGAGTGGGGCAAGGAAGTCAACTCAGGGATTTATGTTTTATATTCCTTCTCTGGTGGCTCATCACAAATGGATTGCATCCCTCACCAAATATTGTAGCTTGTTGCAGGAAGCTGGTCTGGGTCCCGTTAACCACCTTCTTATTTTCCTTTTGTAGGTTTAAGAGGACAGTAGCCCCATCGCGTTGCTAGTTTCATGGACTGCATCATACACTTTATTATATTTACTACATATTTCCATAAACCTGAAATCAGCTCCTTAACAAACTTTCCTGAATGGGTCCACTTATGGGCACTATCTCTTTCATTCTAGCTGAAGAAAAACCACCATGAAATATGGCCTATAAGACATAGAAAAGATGGACAGCCAACTTACTACACACTTAAATGCAACACTTTCAGTAAATAGACCACATTTCAGGATCTGGAAGATGCAACACAATAGTCAACATAAACAAAACAATATGAAACCCTGAAGAACATAATATAGAAGAACAAACAACCCAGCTGTCCATCACCTTTACAATTAAAAAGGACAACATGTAATGTAATATATAGATATATTTATGTATTAGTATGAGAGAATAATATCCATGAAAACCATGGCAAGAAGCATAGGAAAAATGGGGAAATCCGGAATTGTAAAGAAACATTTCCAAAACATAATATGCAGATTTCACCTTTGGTAGAACCAGGGAATTATAATATCTGATGGATAGAAAACGTAAGCAAATAAAAAAGAACTCACTACAGAAATCATTTGGGAGGGAAAGCTGGCATAAAAAGCCTTGAGAGAGCTCAGATGCACCACCCACAGAAATACGGAGGTGGGCTCTGTCCATGGTGCTGACTGGGTCAACACTTCAGCACATTTCTCCCTCTGCAGATCAGGTGAGCTGGAAAAATAATTCATAGTGCCTTGCTGATGTGATTTCCCTGGAAATTGCTTTATACTGAAGGCATCTTCTCAAAGAGCAAACTGTACCAGACTAAAAGAAGGGGGAGTATCTCATTTGTCTCCCAGCTAGTACGTGTTTGTACATGATTGATACCAGCATTACTGCCACTGGCAATTGATCTGAGCATATTACCATGCTAAAACAATTTACAATGAAGACAGGCACAAATGTGAGAAGTGAAGGAAGCTGTTTCAAAATAAGAGGCCTGAGTAAAAGTGACTTTTTAAGTCCACAAAATGATAATGCTCAAATATGCATCCATAAATACAGAACTGAGTTTCTCCTATCTTCCATGATTTAATCCTAGGAGAAAAGACCATTATCTCAAGTTTCAAATAGGGATTAAAATTCTAAAAAGAAAATGATGAAAATAAATTAGGTGATACAACAGCAAAAACAAAAATGAATATTTGGGATTTGGGAAAGGAATCACAACCTAATAAGAGATATTGCTTTATTACATATCATTTAGTATAACCACTCCAGGTGAGGGAAAGAAATAGGTATTTTCTTTAAGTTATCTTCAGTTCGACAGTTCTTAAGAAACACAAAGCTCATGTTTTCTGAGAAAAAATATCAAATGCACTATCAGCAATGATTTGAAAGTTTTGAAAAGCTTTGCAGCTCAATATTAAAATCTTGAGTTTAAATGTAGGATTTAAGACTAATGGAAACACTGCAGTGACTTCTGAGAACTACTCCCTGGGAGAAGAACTGGTGTGGAGATGGGAAAAGGAAACTGGAACACATTGAAACAATGCAGAGAATTTGAATCTTAGGAGACTGTTATGCAGAAGCATTCATGCATATACAGTGCTCCAGAAAACTGGGGTCTTTTCAAGTCTCTAGAGCCTGAATTCAATTGCTCTAATTGGATCACCTTCGAATATCTTGATACTCCCTCATGTATCTGACAGGTCTTGAGGACTACTCACTTCCATGTGCCTTTCCAGCTGTACTCTTATATACCTTTTGACAACTCTTCATAGAATTGTATTGGCTCAGGGAAAACAGTCTCCTCTTCCAGATTTGCATAGTTCAAATCCAGGCTGGTTCTCAAGAGGGTTTCTGCTGAGGAGTCAATAGGCAGCACCCTTTATAGAAAGTGGGCAAGTCAGAGAAAACAAAACACTTTTACTATCATACCAATTTTAATGGCCAGTAATAAATTGATCACACAACACTTGGACCATAGAAGCCTTTTAAAAATAACACAAATGTACATATATATAAAACACAGACTGTACTCAAACAATTCTGCATAAAAATCAATTAGTGTGGTGGGCTCCATAGCTGAGTTGGTTAAAGCACCTTTCTTGTAAAAAACAATTAGTGCACTTCAGAAAGGAGAAAATAATAAAAGTCAGAGACAGAATCATTCTATCTTCGTGTGTTCATGTTATGAAGACATGGACCAAACCTATGGCATGACCATACTTGGACATTCACAGATGTTTAATTGATTATTTATTTATTTATTTTTTGCCTTTCTGAGGCTTGAACTCAGGGCCTAGGTAATGTCCCTAAGCTTTTCTATTCAAGACTAGCACTCCACCACCTGAGCCACAGCTCCATCTCTAGCTGTTTTTGGTGGCTAATTGGAGATAAGAGACTCATGGACTTTTTCTGACCAGGTTGGCTTTGAATTGTGATCCTCATATCTCAGCCTCCTAAGTAGCTAAGATCACAGGGAGGAGCCACTGGCCTGTTTCACTAGATGTTTTCAAGTGAAAATAGTTTCACAGCAGTGGGCTCAGGCTTTACACTTAACATATAAATTGCTTTAAGATGACAGACTTTTCTCCTCTTAGAAGTTTTGCTAGATATTTCACTACTTGGGAACAAAATAAAACAAAATGCATTTAATAACTACTTTGAATTGTTTTGTCTTTAGTAATTTACAAGGTCTTGCTGATAACCTATTTTAATTTTAATTTTTAGATAGTGACACTATGGAGAATACAATATACTCCCTCTCCTCCTAGTCAAACCAGATCATTGGTAGTTGGAACTCATTAGCAAAATAAGAGGTTATGTTATCACAGTTGGGAAAAAATCCCATCTTCCCTGGAGGGACTGAGAGATGTACATATAAAAAGATCTTAAGATACAAAGTGACAGTTCGACAGGAGGAATGAATTAAAAAGATTTATTTAACAGTACAGGAACTATAGTTAATAATTGATTGTATTCTTTCTTTTTTTAGTTTTGGTGGTAATGGAGTTTTGAGTTTCAATTCTCTCTTGCACTTGCTATGTATGCAAGGACCTCTCCGCTTGAGCCTTGCCTCCCCCACTCCAATGTATTATATTTTACAAGAGTAGATTTTAAGCATTCGCAACAGGAAAAAGAAAGATAAGTAATGCATATGTTGATAAGCTTGACTTAGTAATTCCATCATAGATGCATTTTTAAAAACATGTTATGAGTATTAAATATTTTGTTTGCCAATTTAAATAAATAAGTATATATAAAGCCTTCATTACTAACCAGCATCAGTAACAACATGATAAAAGAGAGATTTTCTGGTGGATAAGTAGGTAGTACCTATATATAGGTATATATATATGAGTATATATATATATGAGTGTATATATATATATATATATATATATATATATGTATATAATTAGTATATAATGTCCTGGCCTAAAAACCAGCTCTTAGACTGAGTTTGTGTGACTCCAAAGGAAGAAAAGTTCGAGAATACTGGTATGAACCCCGAGAACTAGAATGTCAATGGCAAGGTACATGGCCACTTTTAGCAGGTATGTGGAACTATTGCACAACTCTGACAGGGTGAGGAATTGAGGTGAGGGATATCAACACAGGCTGAGAGCGATCACATTTGCTGCTATGATCTTGGAGATGATTTTTGATTACAGTTATTGATACACCTCAGGTAAAAGCCTGACTCAGCTGATAATACTTGACCAAGATGTGAACACGGCACAAACACCTTTCTTTCCTACTACGTACTTTGCAATGACGGGGCCCTATTAAATAGTAGAGAACAAGACAAGGAAGTCCAGTGAGAGGTATCAGAGGGTCATAATTCAAAACCTGGATTGGTATTTGTTAGCTGTGTGACTTAGAGAAATATTTTAAACTTACAGAAGGCCATTCATTCTTTTGTTAAGTCCTCTAAGAATGTGGGAATTCGAAAAGAGTAAACATATATAATGCTTTGCATAACATAAAATGATATAAATTATTGTATTATGATAAGCCTGAGTGGAATGATTATACTACTAAATAGAAGATCTAGTCCTTCAGCCCACCTGGTGCTCCCATTTCCTCATCAGAGGCCTTATAAGGGACAGTGTAACCATGCATTAATTATTCTTACCCTAGGGTACTGTTGGACCCAGCTAGATCCACTCAGATGATGGAAGGTGATTAGGTTTCAAAGTAGCCCAGTGGTTTTGGTTAGGTAAAACATTAAAGCAAGTCATTATTTGGATCTTCTCTGCCATATCCTGGAATTAAAAATATTTTAATTGTTATTATAAAAGTGATGTACAGAGAGGTTACAATTGTATAAGTCAAGTAAAGAGGACATCTCATTTTATATAATGTCACCCTTCCTTTGCTCTCTCCCAGTTTTTCCTCCTGTCTCCACCCACAAGTTGTATTGTTCACCTTTAACCACAGCTGCATTTGTTCACTCTTTATTCCTCCATTTCTGTGTCCCTCTTACACTCCCCAAGTCATATAAACAAACAAACAGAACAAAAGAAAAGAAAATAGAAACAGCCAGCAAGAAAAAAAATATCCCTGGAGTTCATAAACATTGTTGTGTATGATCTGATGCACATAATTTATTATGTCTCAGTTTGTATTTAGATCTAGCTTCTGCATAAGAGAGAAAACATGCACTATTTGTCTCTCTGAGCTTAGCTTACCTCACTTAACATGATTTGTTCTAAGTCCATCCATTTCCCTGCAAATGGCATATTATTCTTTCTACTGTCTGTGTAAAATTCCATTGTGTATAGGTGTCACATTTTTTTATTCACTCATCTACTGTAGGGCATCTTGGCTGCTTCTATAACTTGGCAATTGTGAATAGTGTGGCAATGAACATGGATGTGCAAGTGTCTTTATGGTATCCTGGCTTGTGATGTTCTGGATAGATGCCCAAGAGTACATCTTGGAATTTTATCTGAAAATAAAGGTGAGACAATGTGATCAGAGAATGACCCAACAGGTCTAACAGGTGGTTATTGTATCAGAAGCAGAAATACTATAAGCCACTTCTAAAACAATTCTTATGATTCAGGAACCCTTAATTTATCTGCCTTCCTCTTCTTTAAAGAAATATTGTCAAGGTGATATACAGAGAGGTTATAGTTACATAAGTAAAGTAGTGAGTACAGTTTTTGTCAAATATGTTAGCTCCTCCCCAAACTCCCAGTTGTGCAAATCATTTCTAACGTATTGTCTTGTGAGTATCGCTGTTGCGTTGTCCTTTGTCTCACTATTTTGTTGTTCCCCTTCCCTTCCCTAATTCAGATAAACGTATGTACAATACCCAGGATACCAAAATCGAATACAGTGACAACAGTGGATAAACCATAGGGGAAAAATACAAAGAAACAAGAAATCTCATAGTACATTAAAAACAACTCCCTGTCTTGGAGTTCATTTGGCTTAGCCTCATCTTGAATGGTCATGTGTACATTCTGTCTGCCTCTTTTTGTGTCCTTCCTTGTGACCAGCTGGAAAGGGCCTGTGTGATCTTTGTTCAGATACTACTTGGCTAAAATGACAAAAAAAATTTACTCAGACCACCTTTTATTGTATGTTTCCAGATTAGAACCATCCAGAAGAGAACTTTGTGGGAAGCTGGGGTGCAGGAGTGAATGGAAGCAACAGCCATTAGTCCTCAGAAGGTTATGATGTCTGGTGTGCTGAAAGACACACATGCAGGTGGTTCTGGTTTGTTTCCAGACCCAGTTTTGCTTTCTGACTCCAAGCCCTTCTGACTGACAGAAAACAAAACCCAGTCTGGCTACTGGACTCTTGTCTGTAAACTCACAGCAACATGAGCCATGAGAGAAAATGGCTTTTACAAACTTCTACAACAGTCCAGCTAATAGTCCCTCTCGTTATGGGAAACATCTGGCTTCCAAATTTCTGTAAAATCTCTGCTATGACCACTCATGCCAGTGCTTCTGGATGTCTGGCTGAGGACTTCTTCAGGACATGCTAACTCCTCTTGTCAGACCCTTTCTTTATCACCACCTCCCGTAACTTTACAAAGCTTCATTGCTGTGATAAATTCCCTATTCCATATCTCTCAGCCTGCCTATGCTTTCTGACTGCCCAGTGTCATGTTCAATTTACTGTCAAGCATCGTTCTCAAACCACATCAACGTAATCTCTCAACAATCTCTCAACCCAAACAGAAATGAGTTTTTATATTAACCTCTCAGTTGTTATCCAAATTCTTTATTAAAACATCCAAGTAAAATTTGATATACATCTTTATGATAAAATTGATGTCAAGAGCCTTACCTATCATGTCACTCAATGTTACCTTCAGAAACGATGGTCAGTTTAGACTATTGTCTTGGAAGCACTGCTATCTTTCTTCCTTTTTTGGAAACTCCCTGACTTCCATTTTTGCTCTGCCTTCCATGAGGTACAGAATCATATATGATGCCAAATTATAGGAATGTTTTAGCTCTCAATGTATTTGTTTATTCCTCTTTTTCATGCATTTAATAAATTCTCTCTTCCTGATCTTGGAGAATACTTGTCTTTTTTATCATAACTTGAGTCAAAGTGGATATGACTGGGATGGGTCAAGACTGGGTACTCTGTGCTTAAATTGTGTCCCCTAGCTAGACACTCTGACTACATTTATCTCTTTCTTATTTTTATTTGCATATGAGGAAATTGAAGACCAGTGGCATTAAGGGAAGCTAAATAGAGAAAGAACATGAAGGTGATGCATTTGACCCATGATCTATTTCTTCCTCCCTTGTGCCAGGCTGTTTTCCTGGCTGAGTCAAACATAAGCTCACAAAAAATCAGTGAAATCCTTACCTCTGTCCCTCTTAACCTGACTCAGGAATAAAGACCTTGACATGGGACACTTTTGTTGAGAGATATTTGAAAGTGCAAGTGGAATTTCAAGTAACTGAAAGCTGGAGATGAACAGAAGGAAACTAGGGTGGTGATGAAGTTAATTAAGCTGATGGTGATAGAAGTTTCCAGTACAAAGTGGGACTGCAAGGAACGTCACTCGGTTTCTTTGTCTGCCTCCTGGGCTTTCCTAGGCATAGACAGAACTTTACCTAACTTTGGAGATCATATTCTTTGATTGGCCATATCCCTTGACACTAACAACCATACAAACTGGCCAGGATGATTTAACTGAATGAATGATTGAGAGCTCAGGACTATTGAAAGTACTTCCCACTGGTTAATTAATTTAATACTTAGAAACAGTACATCGAGGTAGATACTTTTAAAGTCCCATTTTACATATGCTGAAAGCAAGGCACAAAATGGTTAAGGTGCCTGCAAACCAGATCCCAGAAATCAGTGTTGGGCTAGAATTCTAACCTGGGAAATCTGGCCCTAAAGCCCAGACTCATAGCTATGGTACTGTGCCTTATTCTCTTGGTGGCCACAGAGAAAGTATGCACTTCAGAGTTAAACGCATTCGAATTCAAATCCAGATTGTATAACTTCTTAGCCACATGACCTTGAGCTTAGTACTTAACCATTTTTAATCTCAGTTTCTCAGAGAGATCATTTAAATGATCGAATCCTCTTGAATCAAGAATTTCCTTGCCAAGCACCTAGGAGCTTAGAACTAGGTTAGGTACTTTGAATTAAACAACCTATGGGAAGAGAATTAGATCACCATTCAAAAATCTTGCTCACAGATACCAGCATAAAGATGCTGAAAATTCATGCCTAATTGGAATAAATTTTCTTGCAGCTGGCCCTGAAAAAGACAAGGAAAACTGTCATTGAAGAAATTCATTTTTGCTCTTCACTTTCTTCCTGCATCCCACTATGTCCCTTTCCAGGAGAATTTCCTTTCTAGGGTAATGTTGGAAAATCTTCCATCTATAGTCACATTTTCAGATCACAAATGCACTCCAGAATCCCCCCTGCACATGGAATATATTCAGAGTCCTAGTGGGTGAATGATGAATACTGGGGCAGGAAGGTTAATAATTGATATTCCTATAATGAAGACAGATTCCTAGATAGGAGACAGACGGGGTGATGATGATGATGATGATGATGATGATGATGATGATGATGATGATGTGTGTGTGTGTGTGTGTGTGTGTGTTGGTACTGGGGCCAGAGCTTTCTCCCTTTATCATTAGAGGTTGGTGCTCTACCACTTGAGCCACATTTCCACCTCTGGCTTTTTGTGAAATTAATTGAAGATCAAAAGTTTTTGGATTTTTCTTCCCAGGCTAGCTTCAAATCATGATCTCAGCCTCCTGAGTAGCTAAGATTACAGAGCTGAGTCAGTAGAGAGCCTAGATGTGACTATTTGTTTTGTCCTTCTTCCTTGATTTGGATGGCAAAAAAGCAGACATTAGGCTGGGACCACCCCGAGGGATTAGTTTCCTATGAAGCCACAGAAGAGAGAAGACAGTTGTTTTCAGTAACTGAATTCTGCTTTCGTTTGTGTGATTACCAAAGATTTTCATATTAAGGGAAGGCAAAAAAGCTGGGCATTGGTGGCTCTGGACGGTAATCTTAGCTATTTAGGAGATTAAGACCTGGTAAATCACAGTTTGATGCCAGTCCAGGAGTCTGAGAGATTCCAATGCTATTTAACCAAGAAAACACTAGATTGGAAGAGTGGCTCAAGTGGTAGAGTGTAGAGTAGCCAATGAAGAAAGAGAATATATGAGGCCTTGAATTCAAGCCTTGGTACCAGGAAGGGTACAAGGAAGGGAAAGAAAATAGCTCAGATCACTCTGTAATTTGAGGCTTCTGGGTTCATCTTTATTTGGCATGACTTGAACAACAGAAAAGAGACTTTCTGCATTGAGGCTGAGCATCCTTCAAGTAGCTTATATTGAGGCCAGGTGCGTTTTCTCTACTAACAGACTGCTTTTTTCTTTACCACATTGTGAAACCATCTATAGACTCCCCATTGTGGGGAAGAACTGTCAGGATGGAATTAGGAAACTTAGCCATTTACTTTTATGCTTCTCTTCCAGGGGCTGCTTCTCCACCTTGCCTCTATTTCTATTGGTCCTCTGCAGTTTAGCTTGAAGGTGTGATCTGGGCTGGTGTGGCATTCCCAGTGCATCTAGCTGATGGAAGAAGGGAGAGAGAGCTTGGCCACATCTTCAGAGGGTACCACACCCAAGAGCTGTGTTTGATTGACAAGTGGTAAAGCCAATACTATACTACACTAATCTGAGTAAGGCTAAAGGAAAGAGTATCTGTTGGCTGGTTGTTTGGAAGTGGGAAAACAAAAATCAATGTTTTAAAAATGTTGGACCAACAAGTTATTATAGAGTTGAATGGAGACTCCATACTTTTCACATTGGAACAAAAGAGGGACTAATATGGGACAAAACAGACTTATCGTTTATTCATGGTAACAGAGGAACTCTTTGTCCACAATACCATTTCTGTAGGGTCCCTCCCAATCAGAATTATTCTGTACTCTCTAGAAAATTGGGAGGTTACAAGTCATTATCCTCAGTTTTAGTTAAAAGACTTTTTGATGGTCAAAATACAGTGGTGACAATGAAAATTAAGCTAATTCTATTATTTTTTCTCAATTATTGTCACAGGAAGAAAACTGAAGCTCAGATGACTTTGACCATAGCTGAATATAGTTCAGAATGAGGCCTCCAGATCTCCAAGTTCTTAGATTATGGTTTACCTTAAAGTCTCAATTTCTTTTTTTATTAATAAGTTTTTTATTGTGAAAATATCATACAGAGGGGTTACAATTACATGAGCAAGGTAATGAATACATTTCTTTTTTGTTGTGAAAATACTGTACAGAGGAGTTGGTATAATTACATGGGCAAGATAATGAGTACATTTCTTATCAAGCATTGTAGCCTCCTCCTTTGTTTCCCCTTCCTATCCTTGCCCTCCCAACGCCCCCCCCCCACTGCCAAAGTTGTAAAGTTTGCTTTTCAACATAACATCTTGTACATCTCATTGTTACAATGGGTCCACCTGTATCCCTATTTAAACAATTCTTTTTTCCCCTTCCCTTCCTCAAATTATACCAAATCAAATACACTGAGCATAGGGTTTTACCATGAGGGAGGGACATATAAAGCAACAAAGAAATCATCTTATAAATATGTTAGAAACAATTGCATGGAAGAAAAAAAAATTTGAATACTTATCTTGAGGTTCATTTCCCTAACATCAACTTATCTGACCGTTTCTGCTTGTCTCAGACATACACTAGTTATTGCAAATAAGGGAAACCATGGGAACTATGTTTCTTTGGGCCTGGCTTACTTCATTTAATATAATTTTTTCCAAGTATTTCAATTTTCTAACAAATGGGCCGATGCCATTCTTTCTGATGGAGGCATAGAATTCCATTGTGTATATATACCACATTTTCTTGATCCATTCATCTACTGAGGGGCATCTGGGGTGGTTCCATATCTTAGCTATGGCAAATAATGCTGCAATACACATAGTTGTGCTGGTAGCTTTAGTGTGGTCTTGTTTGTGATCATTTGGGCAAATGCCCAAAAGTGGGATTGCTGGGTCACAGAGCAGCTCTATGTGGAGTCTTTTGAGGAACCTCCATACTACTTTCTGAAGTGGTTGGACAAGTTTACACTCCCACCAACAATGCAGTAGGGTTCCCTTATGGTCACATCCCCTCCAGCATCTGTTGTTATTAGAGTTCTTGATTATAGCCATTCTAACTGGGGTGAAGTGTTATCTCAATGTTGTTTTGATTTGCATTTCTTTTATGGCTAGGGAGGTTGAGCATTTCTTCAAGTGTCTATTGGACATCCTTCTTTCTTCTTCGGAGAAGTTTCTCTTTAAGTCTTTAGCCCACTTATTTGTTGGGCAGTTGTTTCTTTGAGGATTTGTTGTTGGGAGATTTAATTTTTTGAGTTCCAGGTATATTTTAGATATGAGACTCTTGTCTGTTGTAAAGTCTCAATTTCTGTGAGGAGTAGCAAGCAACACTGAAATGAGAAAAGTGGAGGATGAGGCTTCTGCTCTCACTGGGTAAATAGCAAGCTTCACACTCATATGATGTATGATATCACTGAATGAAGTCCTGATAATATAACTAACCAAAGTGTTTCAGTTATTAAGACATCCTTCAGCAACCTAAGATGTTTTCTGAATTTTAATATTCTTTCTCTTTCTATTCTCTTAAGAATAAAAAATGACTTGGAAATGTATTACCTATGAGAATACTATTTTCAGATCTGATACACCTACAACAGAACAGATCATTAAAATAAATAACACATAGTTCTTAAACCCAGAATGGAAAGTCCCGAGATTGAATCTACCCACTGTGTTTTGTAATTATAATCGAATATAGCTGAAATGTCTCTACTTACAAAGTACTCAACTAAGTTATTTTAAGAATGCTTTGTGATTTCAATATTCTTTTTGTTACAATTAACTTTACAAATATCTGTTAGTCTAATTATGTATTTTTGCATTTGTAAATTATTATGGAATTTGTTAATAACTGTAGCTTATATTGCTGTAGGAATATTTTCCCAATTTTAGGATATGGAAAATAATGCACATTTAAGTACTGTCTTATTTATCTCTGTGTGTATAAGAAGAAATATATTTAATCCCCAATCCACAGCCTGATTCGTCTAATTATATCTTACCACTGATGTGTCAGCTAAATGGCTTTACTCTACTTTGTTTATTGGCCATTATATCAAACCTAATGCCTACATGTATCAAGTACACAGTGAGATTTATGCCACTCACTACCATTTAGCTAGATATGGTAACGTGGAGGCTGAAATTATAGTAGTCCCTAGGACTCCCTCCCCCCAGTGAGTAATCAAAATCTGTGGATGTTCAAGTGCCTCATATAAAATGGTTTAGAATTCTCTTCATATAACCAGTATACATCCTCCCTTATACTTAAATCTTTAGATTACTAACAATACTTAATGCAATGAAAATGCCATGTTATAGTTATGGCTTGGTGTATAGAATAAGGACAAAAGAAAGATCTTTATATTCAGTTCAAATGCATTAAAAAGTTTAAATTATCTTTAACTAGTACAAAGGAGATGTCATTTAACAAAGCAGTTCATGAATACAATGTATCTTGATCAATGTCACCTTCTTGAACATTCTCACCCCTTCCACCTACCTCTTCCCTTGCTTTTCTAAGTTTTATGATATACACAATGAATTCTTGACTGCGTTCTCCCCTCACCCCTTCTTTTGTCTATCCCTCTCTCCTTAGTACAGATGTATTAAAAATATTTTCTTATGCTGGGCACCAATGATTTATGCCTGTAATCCTAGCTACTCAGGAGGTGGACATCTGAGGAACATGGTTCAAAGTGATCTTTAGCAGGAAAGTCTGTGAGACTCTTATCTCCATTAAACTACCAAAAAGCCAAAAGTAGAGCTGTGGCTCAAGTGGTAGAGCTCTAGCTCAAGTGGTAGAGTGCTAGCCTTGAGCAAACAAAGCTCAGGGGCCATGCCCAGGCCTTAAGTTTAAGCCCCAGAACTGGCACCAAAAAAACCTTTAAATCCATCTGTGGCTGATTTATCCTGCACATATAATGAACCAATATCCCTCTCCCGCCCCCCCTTCCCTCTCTCCTTCCCTTTTACAGTGCTGAAGTCAGAACATAGGGCCTTGTGAAGTTCTATTACTGAGCAACATCCACAGTGCCCAACTGTATTTCTTCCATGACTTTTTGAAGTATCTCTTTTACACAGATGTGTACACACATATACATACCTATCCATTACAACCTTCTCAGAGCTGAAACAAAAACTGGTTTTATCAAAACATTGTCAATAATTGGATGAAAAAGGTAACATTTTTTTCTATGTTCAAAAGGAATACTTTATTTTTGAATTGAAAAAAACAAAGCTTTAACTGAGGTGAACCAGTTTCAATCAATCTTTGTCCCCCTCCTCCCTTTTTTGAGACAAATTCCAGAAGCACACCAAGAGAGAAAGGTCTCAAGTATAAGTGGTTGATAAAGGATATGCAGAGGGCTTAGAATGGAGTGTGGGGGGAGGGGTGAATGATGGCAGAGCAGCCTGGGTCTGTGAGGAGCTGTGGGGTGCCAGTTACCTCTCAAAGTTTGTCTCAACTAGAGGCAAAAGAGCTGTCATTGTCTAAGGACCAGCACGGAGGGGGCACTTCCAGTGATCTCTGTAAACAAAGCAGCTCCAGTGTCTTGAGGGCAGAGTCTGAAAGAGGGTCACAAAAGCAGCTTTCAGAAGTAAAAGCAGACAAAAGCAGGGGAGGCACCATGGAGAAGGTAAAAATGGATGCCCAGGGTCTCTGGGCAGAGAGCACAGACTGCATTTCATTGCCCACAGCTTTCTGTTCTCCTCCTTTGCCTTTGTGTTCCTCTCATAGCCTAGACATCATAATTCCAGTCTTTCTGGATTTGTTTGGCATCTAAATCCTGGATAGGGTCAAGATGTAGATTCTTTTCTGTATTTGTACAAAGAAATTTGATTTGTATTTCCGTTTCACTCTGTGTCACAAAAAAGGACAAGGGCATCGGGTATTTTTATTACCAATTCACAAATGAGAAAGGCTACAAGGATGTGAGTGATTCATTTATGTTTACACAGCTTAACAAGAGGCAACCCCAGTCTCATCTCCACCGCATTGTTCATTCTGTGGACAGCAGTATCCTCTTTAACACCTGCCATCCTGTTGACCTCTGCTTCTGAGGTACATGTGTCCCTTCCGCACGATGCAATTCCATGAAATCAGAAAGCCAAGCTATCACGAGAACCCACAGGAGCCCTTGACAGTGTTACTTTCCATGGTCCACCTTTCCTTGTTAATCAAACTCTACATTAAATTCTCATCCTTAACTGGTAAGTCTCCCACTGGTGGCACACATGTACACATTATTATTATTATTACTATTATTACCATTATTATTATTATTATTTTGAACTCATTGGCAAATTTACCAGTTGGGAAATGCCACATTGATTTTCTGACATCTCTGCCAAAATCAACTGGGAAGATGAGATGGTGAGAAAGAAAGAATGAATGTGTGTGAGAGAGAGAAAATGATGGAGAATAAATATTGAGGCTATATATTTTATAAGCATTTCTTTTCTGATTAGTATCCCCTGTGAAAGATGGAAAGGAACCATTTAAGAAGCATGAAAAATATTTTGTCTAGAAGTAAAACAGAAACCCAGATTAAGTAGGTAAACTTCACATTGAGCTGAAGTCTTCTCCACTGTAATATTTATATTACCTGCAAAATACATGTGGCTATATTCTGAAATACATCATGGCTATAGCTGGCATAAGGACACTTATTGAAAGCTCTTAAACAATAGAGGATTTAGAGATAGGGAGAGAGCAATACAGGGGGTTACTCTGATTAAAATGTAACATTTTTAGCATATATGTATATATACATATATATGTATATATACATACATATATATATATAAATACAATACACACACACACACACACACACACACACACACACACACACATATAGTGGTAGGGTGCTAGCCTTGAGTGAAAAAGCTAATAAACAGTCCCAAGTTCTGAGTTCAAGCCCTAGTACCAAAATAAAACCAACCTACCAACCAACCAAAGTAGTAAATGGAGATCTTTTTGTACAAACACTTATAAAGATAACAAAAATATAATTAAAGAACCAAAAACAAAAAGAGTGACATGAAAGTAAAGCAGATTGTTGGGGGTTGGGTACCCATGGATTTGAAAAGAGGAAGGAGAATGAATGTATATATATATATAAATAAGACAATGAAACCTGATGATTTTTTTTATTGTGAAAATACTGTACAGAGGGTTACAATTACCTGGGCAAGATAATGAGTACATTTCTTATCAAGCATTGTAGCCTCCTCCTTTGTTTCCCCTTCCCATCCCTTCCCATCCTCCCCCCCCATCCAATCCTCACTGCCCCCTCCCCCCACCCCCCACACCCCTGCACCAAAGTTGTAAAGTTCATTTTTGACATAACGACTTGTACATCTCATTGTTGCAATGGGTCCACCTGTAGCCCTATTTAAACGATTTGTTTTCCCCCTTCCCCTCCACAAATTATATCGACAGCAAATCCAGTGAAAGCAGGGGTTATACTCTGGGGGAGGGACATACAAAGCAACAAAGAAATAATGTTATAAATGTGTTAGAAATAATCGCATGAAAGAAAAAAAAACATTTGAATATATATCTTAGGCTTCATTTCCTTAATCACCTTATCTGACCTTTTTTGCTTGACTCAGACATATACTAGATATTGCAAATAAGGGAAACCATGGGACCTATGTTTCTTTGGGCCTGGCTTACTTCACTTAATATAATTTTTTCCAAGCCTTTCCATTTCCTAACAAATGGGGCAATGTCATTCTTTCTGATGGAGGCATAGAATTCCATTGTGTATATATACCACATTTTCTTGATCCATTCATCTACTGAGGGGCATCTGGGTTGGTTCCATATCTGAAACCTGATGATTTTTTGAATGAGTAGGGAGAAATGATGAAGGAAAAGGATGGATGTATGTAGAGAAATTTCACACTGAAATATCTTTGTACAACAAATATATGCTGATAAAAATGTTTTTAAAAGTTGGATGAACTAATTACTTTCTATCTAAGGAGTCCTATTTCCTTTAGATGTGTTCTTCCATTTGCCAGCCTTCACCCAGTGCATCATGTTACTTAATTTTGCTACCTGCTTGGCTCAAATATTCATCTGTATTTTTTACCTTATGACTTTTACTTAAATTGATGAAGGAAGAAACATATAGTTTTGAAAACTGTGCCCATTTGTTATTGCTGTTAATGAACTTAAAAATATGAGCTAGCTTATGGACCAGAGTTTAGACAACTCTTTGTTGTTAATGAGAATAGCCCACATCATCCACTATGCCAACACCAACTCCTTGTTTTATGATGTGCTTTATCTGCAGCGTTTTTTTCCTATTACTTTTGGCCTACATATTTTATAAACATTTCCTTTTTAATTAGCATCCCCTGTGAAGAAAGCTAGAAGGGAACCATAGAAGAAGCATGAAAAATATTTTGGTTGAAGTCTTCTCCTTCTCTGCAATATTTATATTACCTGCAACTCCTGTATATTCTTAGCACATACGAACAGTTTCCTGTGTATTCATTTTTTGTGGATATTGTCACACCTGTGTGCTCACATATACACAAGTACACACATCAGGAATTTGCATTTCTTGTGCTTACTGTGGATGCAGTCTTCATATTCTCATGATGTAATGACAAAAGACAGTCATTAAATAACTAAAGATCTCCTGCTTTGCCTGGCCTTGGCTTAGCTTAAGTTTCTCAACTTCTGTTCCTTATTTGAGACAATGAGTGGGGTAGGAAGTTGAGCAAAATGTTTATTTAGGTTCCTCTTAGCCTAAAAAGCTACAGTTTTCCTTTTCTTCTAAGATCACTGGAAACTCAAATGATGCACATTCCTGAATCTTGATTGTGAGATGCTCAGATTCCAGGCTGCCAACTCCTGGGGAGAGTATCCTCCAGTGTGACTTACAGGAGCTCTGGAAACACCCTCAAGGATGGGAGATGGACTAGACATTTCTATTATTGATCAACTTTTCGTGTTGTGTGTGTGTGTTTGTGTGTGTGTGTGTGTGCGCACACCAGTCCTGGGGCTTGAACTCAGGACCTGGGCCACTGTCCCTGAGCTTCTTTGGCTCAAGGTTAGTGCTCTATCACTTGAGCCATAGTGCCATTTACAGAATTTTCTGAGGAGTTGATTGGAGATAAGAGTCTCAGGGACTTTCCTGCCTGGGATGGCTTCCAACTGAGATCCTTTTATCTCAGCTTTCTGAGTAACTAAGATTACAGACGTGAACCATCAGTGCCTGTCTCATCTGTTTTTATTAGTATATATTATTTGTACAAAGGAGTTTATTTGTGATAGTTCCATATATGTATATATATATATGCTTTATATAGTTTAATAAAATTTACCACTCTATCATCCATTCTTTTAATTTCCTTTTCTTTAAAATTTGTTTTATTGAGTTTCATTATGCTATTTGTGATATAGTTTTTTTTTAAACTAAGGTTATGTTTACTGAGGTATTGTCATATGAAGAATGGTTACAATGTGACAAATACATGTGTTATCTAAAAATCAACTCTATCCTGAACTTTGCCTATTATGTCTTGGGGTCCTATATATTTTTCCAGGAGACATTATATCCACCATTCCAAATTCAGTTCACCAATCTCATCCAAGGAGACTGAAAGTAAAAATAAAAAGAATAACTCAATGGAAAAAAATAATGAATCTAAGATTTTTTAAATATGGAAAATAAAAATCAATTTGGTCTTGCTTTAATTTTTGATGATTTACTGTGGGAGTTCTAATGCCCAGCAGGTGCCATTTGACATTTTCATCTCCAGTGTTGTGAAGAGATTAGCACTTACTGGTATTGATTTAAAGTAGGATTTATACCAAGGCTGTCATTTTTATGGAAAGCACAATAAAAGAGATTAGAAAGAAATTGCCAAGCAGCCTGGGTCTAATCAATCGTTGAATGTTTTCATTGGGAATTTGCAATTTTACCAAGCAGAAAGTTAACACACAGGATAAGCAACAGGAAATGAAATTCACAACAGGATTTAAGAACTGTGGCCAGGCCCCAAACCAAATGAATCTCATCAGAGGACACAGTATCACTCTGCCACCTTGCCCTGAGGTTTCCTGGGAGAAATATCTCCAAACAACAGCATTTTAGAGCCTGTTGATGTAGAAGAGACCTCCCCCGGAGGGCCAGAAAAGCAATGCATGATGTATTTCAGGGTTGAATATTAAAGGTTGCAATTGGGGAGAATGTTTTAGAACAAGAGACAAGAAGACTCCACAAAGGTGTATGACTTTTATTTGTTTTTTGCCTGGCTAGAGGTCAGGTAGTTGGATGTCAGGAAACAAAGTTTACTACTGAACAAAAAGCTCAAGAAAGACAAGTAGACAAGAGAGGCAGGAGAAATGTAATGTGGGCGAAAGCATCTGTTAATCTTGAATTGGATGTCACTTAGAAACTGACAGTGTCACATGTGATCCTTGAGATAAAAGCATCAAAAGAGCTATCAGTGAGGATTCTTGATATTCTAGCAGAGATACCTAAACCATCTTGGGTAATCTATTTTACTAGGAAAGCATCCAGAGAGAAGATTCCATTCACAACAACCTTAATTACTTAAACTCTTAATTCCAGTGGCTATCCGACAGGCCTAGGGTCTTTAAAAAATTAGAAATTAAAATACAGGAACACAGCACATTACAAATTTATAATATTCAGGATGAAAGACTTGAAAGTAGTTTGTTGCCAAACAAGAGAAATTATGGTCAGCACTTGATGACCTAGGATGCAGAGAAAGTTTAAAGAAGGCTGTTAAGTCTTTGGGAAGGTGAGGGACAAAGGAATTAAGGATGGCTTCTAAGGGGGACCTTGTATGAAAGCAGTTTTGAGGAACAAGTGGAAAGACAGGGAAGGAAACAACATCCCAAATAACAGGGCAGCAGGTGTATGCACAGGTCCATGGTAGACAGGTTGGTCATGAGTTGGGTCCAGATTCAGATTTTATTCTGTGAGTAATAGGCAAAGCATTAGGTGTGTTAGGTATGTGTATGTGTGGTTGTGTGCTTGAGACAGATAGGGAGAATCACCTGATCAGAGAACTGTTTTAGAAGGATCCAGTAGTTGGGCTTATGTCAGGGTCTTCTATCTGTTTTCTTCTTTTCCTACATTGTCTCAAGATTTTGATGCTAGAGAAATGTCACCCTCTGTCAAAATTGTCAATACCTGCTCATGGAGCTCATAGAGGCTGTGTTATATGACTTAGCTTATGATAGCTGGTTAATCCGCATCTTGTAGCATTTAAAAAGAATTCCCTGTCTCAAAACGGTAGTACATACCTATAATCACCACTACTCAGGATCACCATTTGAGGCCAGTCTTGGCAAAATTATCATGAACCCCTATCTAAAATAAAATTAATATAAAAGAGACTGAGAGTTAGGCTCTAAAGGTAGAGCACTTGCCTAGCAAATGCAAAGCCCTGAGATCAATCCCCAGTATTCAAAAGAAATTCTGTGCTCTTACTAGTTCTCAAACTCATCTGTCTTAGTGCCTGTGTGTGCTTATCATTTTTTTCAACCAAGTGCTGGTGGCTCATATTTGCAATCCTAGCTACTCAGGAGGCTGAGATCTAAGGATCAAGAGTCAAAGTCAGCCAGGACAGCAAAGTCCATGAGACTCATCTCCAATGAGTCACCAAAAAGCCCAAATTGGAGCTATGGCTCAAGTAGTAGAGCAAGACTTTTGAGCAAAAGAAGCTCCAAGATAGCACCCAGCCTCCAAGTTCAAGCCCCCAAAACAGTATGTGTGTGCATGTGCACACATGATTGCTTAGATTTAGCAGTGGTGGACATGGGAAAATGTGGGATTAGGTGGACAAAGGGTCAGTGGCAGGTTTAGACTAGGGGTCTTGGATAGGTGCAGGAGGTATGCTTTTAGAAGAAAGCTAGAATAGTTAGAGAATAGATAATAAGAGTAATAGTTAATATTTACAGAGCCTAACTGTTGTACTAAGAATCTGTGCATTATGTGTGGCATTTCACTTTTTTAATGATAGTTTTATAGATAGTTACATTTATCATCACCAATTTCATCTTCTATGAAAATTAAGAGGATCCAGGAGTACACTAGAAAGATGAGAAGCTCAAATTAGTTCTACCTGCTCATCTGCATGTATCTGGTTACAGTCAATAAATGGAACTGTGAGAATCAAACCATCTGTGAGAATCAACTCTAAATTTTGTATGGAAGTTTAGAAGGTACATAAATTAGATATAGCTTTACATTATAAGTAGCACAGCAAGGATACTGTTTTTACTATTTATTTTGGAATTTTTAGAGCCAGAGTTCATTTTGATTTAATCTGAATCTTTTGTGTAGTCATCTGAAGCTATTCCTGTTTACCCCAAACCTGTAGAAATCTGAATAACATCATGCAGTGCTAGCTAGCCAGGCTACCACATAAGTTATTCAGTCCGTGCATTACACAACCATAGGGAATTGCCATGATGTTGAATGTTCCCTTTTGGAGATGAACAATATGGCAGCTCTAAAATGCTTGTGACACATGTTCTAAAACTGTCATTCACAATACTTATCACTCATCAGGGAAGTAAAAGTAAGTGGAGTATTTCCAGAGAGAAAGGAAATGGAAAAAGAATAGAATGAAAGCTTTGACATCATGGGAAAAAAGGCTTGAGTTCTTTCAGAAAGGATGTGATGTAAATGGCTATGAGAGGCACTGAGCCCAATGTGAGGCAAGGCAGGCTGTTACTACACTGTGAGATGGGGTGGATGACCACAGGTGGAGAAACAAAGAAAAGCCCAGGCTATTTTCATAAATATTTTATGCACAGCAAGAACACTGACCTTTTCTCCAAGCTGAGTCCTTTATAAACATACAAATGGGCAGTCATTTCCTATGAAATTACCTATCAAATCAAGGGGAAGTTGAAAATATTGCTGAAGAATATTTTTTTTCCATTTAGACTATAAAAATCAACCTTACCTGGAGGACAAAATTTTACACAGTCTTCCTTCACTTCTATCCTCCTTCTCTCCCTTCCACCACAGGCCCACAAACTCTCTTTGAAAGATATACCTTAAACCAGACTCTCATCTTGTCAATGTTCCTTCGGGGCCTTCCCTGGCCAAGAGTGCTGGTAAGACTGTCAGTGTAGAGCTTCACTTACAGCAGAAAAGTCAGCTCAGCTTCGTCTTACTGCTGGTGACTTGAACCAGCATTTTCCCCCCAGGAACCAGCATTCAATATAATGTAAAACGTCTAGGAAGAAATTTTTTTTTTATTCCTAACAATGCCATACTTAATTTCTAAGACATGCTTGATAATTAGGTGGGTATCTGAAATGACTGAAGACATAAATGTTATCTTTAGAGTCTATCTTTTCTAGACAGATTTAAAGTATAATGTAAGTCAGTTGCCTTAATTGTTAGTGAAACTAATATTGGCAGAATTAATAATTATTGAATGTTATCAGCCAGGAACAAAGATCTTGTTAAGTAATACCTTTTATAAAAATAGGTAAAATTATGAGCCTTGCACTGATGAAAATGGGCACACATCAAAGACTTAATTGATTCATTATTGAAAGATGTAGTCATTATGGTTCAATCTGTTAAAATACTATAACCAGTTCAATGGAGAATCGAAGTACTATACCACATAGTTGTAGATAGATAAGCAATAAAAATAAATTAATAACTAAATGCAAACTTGGTCAAAATCCATACAACAATTATCCATTAAAGTCAGTTTTCATTCCTTAATGAAAATGGTTTGCATGCTGCCAGTTTCCTACAACTTGAGAGTAGTGAGATGAAGATGATGAAAGGTATAGACAACCCTGCTGAATATTTAAGACCCCACTAATCTTTCTTTCTTCCCTTATCTTAAAGTCTTTAGAAGACCGACTATTCAGCAGCAGCATTTGCTAAAAAAGCAATGTAATCAAAGCAATTAGCAAGGTATGAAGGGAGGAAATTTTATTAATTAGATTCAATATTATCTATACTAACACCCTAGAGAAATCTGCTCATCCAGTGAAAGGCTGGAACCTTTTCCTTTCACAATGAGGCTCAAACCATGAATTCCCACTGTATTAGTTAACTTTCTCAATACTGTGACCAAATACCAACAGGAGGAAAGAATTCAAGGAGGAAGAATTTATTTTGGCCCATCGTGCCTGGGAAGAACATGGCAGCAGGACAGGAAAGAAGTGGGGAGAATATGACATAGAGGGGCCTGTAATAAGGACATGTTCCCAGTGACCCAACCTCCTGAAGTTTTCAGAACTGTCCACTCCTCCCACCCCCTTGTCCACCAGATCAATACTTAAGTTTTATTTTGTTGATGATGGATACATTTGCTCCTATAAATGTTCTTGAGCTGTTTCTTTTTCTCAGAAGTAGCTCAGTGATTTAGAAACTTTTTTTATCCTTACAGATTTTACTTCTACAATTTGAGCAATTCTTTGTTTTTGGCTACTCAGACAATATCCTCCTTAGCATGCTACCCAGTGCTCCTATCAATTACAAGGCTTTCTATTCTGGCTGATGGAAAAGGCACTACACCTGCCATGTGTTTTTCTCCCTTTAATCCTCCTAGATGCTTCTTTCCTATATCTCAGGCAATTCCAAAGATATGTCGATCAGTTTTTGCTCAAGTCAGTAAGCTGAGGTTTTGCAGAGTAATTTTCTTATTTTCATTTCATCATTGCCTGATAGCCAGTTCTTGAAAATCATTGTTTAATTTGGAAAAAAGATATGTTAATTGAAGTACATCAGACTCAGAGAGACAGAGGATGCATGTTTTCTCTCATGTAGAAGTTAGATAAAACAAATATACACAAACTCACACACATACACACACAAGTATGGCATATGCAAGGGCATATTCCAGTGGTGTAACGCCTTTAAACAACTACCTGAAAACCAGGAAACCAGAACATTTGTTGTTGGGAGGTAATGTCCGTGGAGGGGATAGATGAATAGAGAGAGTTGAAGTGTGAGTGAATGCATGAGAGTGGAACTATGTAAATTGAGGGATGGGTGGGGTTGAGAGAGATGGAGAGGAGAATTATGAAAGGGATGACATTGATCAAGATATGTTGAATTGAAAACCCTTTATATAACTACTTAGGGATAATAAAAACTTTAAAAAGAAAATCAGTATTCTAAACTTTACCCTTATTTAGGTTATTTCACATAGAAAATAAATCTAGTCCCTGTTTCTCCATCTTGGCTTCTTGCAGTTTTGAAATATGACACATAAAAAACAAGATCAGCAAATAGTCAAAAGTAAAATGTGTTTTGCTCAGGAATACTGCCAGATAAGAAGATTCTCTGTGTATATATCACATATTTTGCAGCCTGCCTGCTTGGGTGCTAGCCTTGATCATTTTGCCTAATAATCAAAGGCTGTAAGATCAAGTGTGTTAGTAGATCAGTGCTTTGGGAATTTTGTGATGTTTTGATATTACCTCTATTTTTTTCTTCATCTATCATGAAAGGGTATTTCTCATCTGGATCCAATAAAAGAAAGGAAGACATGACAACATCAGAATTCTTAATGGAATTCTTAGTGAAAAAATACGCTATACTTAGGTAGTTCTTGACACAAAGTGGAGTATGTGTGTGTGTGTGTGTTTGTGCAACACACACAGAACAAGATAATCAGGAAGATGTGTATATTTTCAGATTTCATATTGTAGAATTTCTTATCTTCTACTTTTATTTCAGATACTCAAAGCCCTCTGCACATCTTTATCAAAATGTATATGACCTCTAAGAAAGAGGTCAATGTAAGACTATCAGAGATGAAAAATGTTGTTGCAGGAAGTTCCTGTGCTAGGGCCTGAGATTTAATGAGTTGCATTTAAGCAGAAGTTTCTGTGGTCTGTGTCTAGCCTCTGCTGGCATTATCTTTTTCCTCTCCCAGCAGATCTTTCTCTTATGGGATTTCCCAGAGCTATGCAATCCCCTGAGCCCAGTGGATAATCCATTCTGCTTCGAAGGTGAAGGAGGAGGTAAAGTTTATCTTTCTTTCTCCTTAACTAATTTTAAATTTAATAGGGTCCTTGGCAGTGATGGTTCCCCTCTGTGGTGGAGTCTGTCTAGAATAACTGGAAGAGGATGAACCCCTTTTTGGCTCACACACTCTGTGTGGGTTCTGCAACAACTCTGTGTGGAGTCTTCAGTCTGTCTGTATCTTTGCTCAAGGCTGATGATATCACAGTCTGATTGACAGGAGCTTCTTCTACTCTTAATATGAAGAAAAACAAGCTAGTTTGTCTGCGTTTGCCTTCCACTGGCATCTATTTAAATGGCTTTATATTTTAAGAATATGAAAACGTGTGTGTATCAGTTCATCTTGTACATGCTTGTACATTACAAATAGGCTGAAACAAATAAACAAATAACTTTCTAGAAGCAGAACACAGTATAAAAATGTGGCAACAATTGTAAGCCATCCCAGGAAAGGGATATATCAGAGAAAGTCTTTCCCTCCCTTCTCCCAAATTTGAATCACTGGGAAGCAGAGGCCAGTGTGTCCTGCTGCTGTTTTTACTGTACTTCCTGTCTTTGGTGCTGGGTACTGATGACCTATGTGTGCCATCCCTGGATAGCTTTAGAGGTTTTATAGTTTCTGTGGTGGGAAGCTTAGAGGGTTCCCAAGACATCCTGCAGCTATGCTTAGCCACATCACCAGCCCCAAATGTAATTTTGCATTCTTGGAAGCACTTCAGCAAAAGCTGTGGTAGCTTTTGTCCATTCCCTACACAAGTGCCTTATGATTGTTTTAACCTGCCTTCTCCCTGGTCCTCAATGGAAATTATCTTCCTTGGTTCTAGTTTGGGTGTTCTCTAGTCCTCTCTATTAAAGGACCTCTGTTAAGGTGGAAGATCAGTGGGAAAGAAAAGACAGTGGTCCTCAGAGTGCAGTGTGGGGCTTGTCTGTGGGAAAGCCAAGCCCATGCTCTTACAGTACTCTTCATATCTGGCTTTGAGTCAGGGGTCTCGAAGGATGCAAGAACTAGGATTCACTTTTTTTGCTTGCTATGTTTTATTAAATATTATATGTATGTGTGTATGTATATATTTTTGTGTGTATATATTTATGTGTGTATAGAAAGATCCCTGTAACAAGAGAGAAAATTCAGAAATATACAAATACATATAGGAATTTAATATATGAAGAAATTAGAAGATAGATCACTGATAATAGAATTAGGATACCAGAATAACATATGAAAAAATATAATTTCCTACATCTATCACACCTTATACCAAAATGAATTTTAAAAGAATTTTAGATTTAAATATGAAAGCTGAAATGAATAATTAGAGGTGTTTAAAAATAATCTTGATATAGAAGAAGATGTCCAAAGCATGATAAAAACTAACACCTAAAAAAGGTTAATTACATTAAAAATGTAATGGTTGTGATTTGCAAAAAGTCTGATGAGCAAAGACAAAAGACAAATGATGAACAAAATGAATAGGATGTAGCTCAGTGGTAGAGCTCTTGCATAGTACGTACAAGACTCTGCATCACATCTCCAGAACCAGAAAAATCTGAACAAACAAAACCAAATTCAAATTGCAATTCAGATACAAGGAATCAATTACCTGAACCTATTAAGATGACTAAAAGTGGATTAAATGGTGATCAAACCACAACAGATTACTAGCATTGGATACAAATGGATATTACAGAGAAAAGAAATATAAACAATTCATCAAAACAAGTCCATCTACCTTAGAATGAATGCAATTCAAATAAAAAGATGTTCCTCAAAAGACTAAACATAGAGCTTCCTATGATCTAGAAATTCCACTCCTGGGCAGTTATCCAATAGAACACAAACAAAGCCACACTAAAGCTACCAGCACAACCATGGTCATTGCAGAATTGTTTGCCACAGTCAAGATATGGAATTAACCCAAATGCTCCTCAGTGGACAAATGAAGAAAAAAATGTGATATATATATATATATATATATATATATATACATACATACATACATACACACACACACACACAATGGAATTCTACTTATCCATCAGAAAGAATGACATTGTACCATTTGTAAGGTAATGGTAAACCAAAGAAATGTAGATTGTAGGGCTGGGAAGGTGGCTCAGTGGTAGAGGCTTGCCTTGCATGCATGAAGCCCTGGGTTCGATGCCTCAGCACCACATAAGCAAAAAGAAAAAAGCCGGAAGTGGTGCTGTGGCTCAAGTGGTAGAGCGCTAGCCTTGAGCTGAAGGGCTGAGGGACAGCGCCCAGGCCCAGAGTTCAGGTCCCACGACCGGACCCGCCCCCCCCCAAAAAAGAAAGAAATGTAGACTGCATGATTTCCCTCATTGTGGTAGCTAGAATGTACCTACAAATATACATGTGAACACACTAGGTGGTAAAATTTAAAACAAACCACGCTGGGACATGATAAATTATATAGGTCTGTAGGCATTCACACAGAGTGAGACCAAAGGGAGATATTCTTAGGAGAGGAACACAAAAGTGCAATACCTATGTGCATCTGACCATATAAAATAATATTTATTGAAATTAACTCCAGAAAATGGAAACAAGAAGTTTTTTCCTTTGTTTTGGCTTTTGTTTTCCTTTCTTTTGTCTTGTTTGCTCATTTGTCTGTCTTTGGGAGGGTAAGGGGGGCACAGAAATGGCTGGGTAAAAAGTGAACAAGCTGAGCAGTGGTACTCACTGGACATTATATTGAAAATGGACTATACAACTTGTGGGGAAAAAGTAGGAGAGAGTGAAGAAAGGGGTGACATTGTTCAAAAAGAAAGTACTCATTACCTTACTTATGTAACTATAGCCCCTCTGTACTTTATAATAATAACAACAAAATGCATTAAAAAGTCACAATTACTTTATCATACTAAAACTTAATATCATGTTAAATTTTATAATCAAAACAATTAAACTTTGATATGAGCTGTGAGACTTTTATACTTTGTCATAAGGGTCGTCCAATGGCACACACACCATATGGGACAATTGACAACACAAACATAGATTACTGATGTATATTCATAGACTACTTTTGTTGGGGAGTTTATTATGGAAATTACTAATATAAGTACAAATTGGTTTTTTTATGTCTATGTCTATTAGTTTCCCTTGGCTGCCCAAGCAAATGATCATACATTTGGGAGTTTAGGAGAACAGAAATTTATATTGTCATCTTCTTGGAATCCAGAAGTCTGAACTCTTCACCATGAGGCTGAACCAATGTATCCACAAGGCAAAGCTTCACAAGGATGCTCCAGGACAGAGTCCCTGTCAACTTTTACTGTCATAGCAACCTTTGGCTGCATTGCTGCCATCTTCAAGGCAAGCATCTCCAAGTATCTCTTCTTACACTATCTCTCTAACTATATTTAGTGTTAATAGCCTCTGCTTCTCTATGGATGCATTCAAGACAGATCTGAGGAATGCAAAATAACTTCTTCAGTTAAGAGCCTTAATTTAAATCTCTAAAATCTTTGCCACATATAGTAACCCAGATCCCAGAGTGCTGGGACTGGTATCTTTAGGGAACCATTTTCCAGCCTGTCAAATCAGTGTTCTACATAGTAGCATTTTTGGTCATAATTCAAGACTGGAAACAACCCAAACGTCCATCAATAAAGAGGCAATTAAATAAATTATGACATACCCGTAAAATGGAATATCATGTATATTCTGATATGGAAGGCTTGCCAAGATGCTGTGTTAAGTGAAAATTACAGGGTACCGGAAGTCTGTGATGGATGCTAACCAGTGTTACAGACCTTTTTATTTCTGACACATTTTCTTATATTATGCATATGATTGAATATATTAAATGAATCTGGAAAGATACATGAGAAATTAGCTACAATATATTTATCTATTAGAAAATAATTAGAAGACTGTATAGCAATATAGGTGGAGGACAGGATCTATTTTTCACTTTGTTTTCTTTAGAACAAATTGAATTTTAAACTATGTACGTTTGTTATTTTTTAAATACAAAGGGTTCAGTCATGTTCCTGTAGCTCACACCTCTAATCCTAACTACCCAACACTGAGTGAATTTCCTCCTTGTAATCAAAATACACTTGTCTAGAACCTAGGTCCACTTGTGGATACCCCTTTTCTGAAATGGAAAGTATGCATGGCACACAATCTGAAACCAATGCTTGTAAAATCTTGGAGACATCACTAATGTGATTATGCAAATGCAAACTTCTGACTGTAATGATATAAATTGTCAAATACATTATAAGGGTGCATGAAGCAACGAAAAGAAGCCAATTTAGACTCAGGATCATCCACATTTTAATGTGGGTGTCATTGTAGCCTTGCTGTGGAGTTTCGAGCACATAAACTTAAGCTTTCTGAGACTATTTTTATCTGTATATGGGGTGGATACCACTTGTTATGCTCTTCTGCTGAGAGAATTAGAGATAATCCATATACAATGCTGAGTAATGGGACTGATACTTGGTAGATAAAGAACAACGATGGCTCTGTCCAGAGCACATGAAAATGGACTGAATGACCAAATATAACTGTCATGACAATCAGAAGACTGAAACAGAAAGCCTGCTTATGCAAAGCAACTAATCTGAATTTGACAAATGCATGGATGTCAATGACCAGATGAGAAAGAAGGATGGTAGTGTCAATGAGATATAAGCGGATTTATAACTGAATGAAGGACTGTCTCATGAACAGTAAGACTAGCAAGGAATTAACCTATTAATTGTACTTTGTGTCACATGGGAAAAATCTCTGAATAACTTACGTGGTGCAGTGTATCATGATAGCTAACATAGCAGTGAAGACAGAAATTCCAACATGGATAAAGGAAAGATGCTGGTTACTACAATAACTACACTCACTTAGATGTAGGTGACCGAAACAGATAGGTTAACCTCCAAATGCTCTTTAGAGATTAACAGAGATGCTGAAAATCAGAAATTCATGGTGGAAGGGGAGTGGGTGTGTGTGTGTGTGGGAATGGACATCACAAAGATATTGGTTCCCTTGAAAAAGTTGAACTTCAAAGTGCCTAAGATTTACCTGGGATGCAAATTAATATGCAGATGCTGGCTCTCAGGGTAAGGCCTGAGACACTGTGTGTCTAACATGTTCCCAGCTAGTGCTGATGTGGTCAGTCTCTGTACCACAAGATGAAACAAAAAGCATTAAAAATAATGTGAGCTATTCATCTCATTTCTCTACTTCAACAAACTGGTATTTATATGAAGGAGTTGAGAATGGATGGAACCTAGAACAATGTAACCCTCAAACCCACCTACAAAACCTTGGACATTGGAGAACTTAGAACTTGGAACTCCTAGATATCCATCTTAGTAAACACATGATGTAAAAATGACAGGTCACCATTTGCTCTCTGCCCAATTATGATTTGATGGCAATGGCAGGAAGCAGCCTATGAAATCATGTCACACAAGAGTCTGTCATCTTTTTGACTGTGACAGTCCATGTCATTTAGCAGAAATTGCTGGTTATGACTATTTAACAAATTTGCAATTAGCTCATTTATCAACATATTTACTGAAGTGGAATAAACCATTGAATAAAGCTGCTAGGATTATGTACATAATGCCTTCCAGATTATACATGCTTATACATCTGCTTTTGTTTTCTCCTTTGGTGCCATATTCATTAATTTTTATAAAACAACATAGCCACTGGGCATTGGTGGCTCATGCCTCTAATCCTAGTTTCTCAAGAGACTGAGATCTGAGGATAGAAGTTCGAAGCCAGCCTAGGCAGAAAAGTCTGCAAACTCTTGTCTCCAATAAATCTAAACTACTCAACAAAAAAACAAATAAACAAACAGGTGGTGCTGTGGCTCAAGCACTAGCCTTGAACACTAAGAGGCTCAGAGACAGTGCCAAGGCCCTGAGCTCAAGCCCCATGACTGACAAAAATTAAACCTCAACACACACACACACACACAACCCCAAACAACAACAACAACAAACCGTGTGGCATACCTCATTGCCTTCTATAGTCTAAAACTGTGCTAAAAAGGTAGATGAAGGCACTTTTCCAGAATCTGAGTAGGAAATCTAGTTCTAAATTTCAGAGATGATAGCATCTGATACAGGGTTATTCTGCAGCAAGAATGGCTTGGCCCTTTCCCTGATTTCTCACCAATTTTCTATGTGGTCTAATTATTAAATTGCTCAAGCTTTTTTTAATGAGCATTTAAAACAATCTTGATTCATTCATATTGATTTTTAATGCAGAGCAAATGCAGTTATATGCAGAGGAAACCCCACAAGGGAAGAATTTAAAGTCAGAAGACCTTACAACTGGCCACATGAGCTTGTGTCTAATCTCTCCAACTTTCTTCACTCCTGGACTTGTAAACCTAGCACTATGCTGTAATTACCTGGTATTTAAATGTTAAGATTATCTGTTCTACTAATCCTGTTAGAATTACCATTTGCTACTCTTTTGAAGAAATACAAAAAAGCACAAGAGTAGAGAAGATCCAACTAATAGTAATGGGTAGAATAGAAAGAGATTCACTGTTCTTTTACCTGGAAACTTCCTTCTGTGGGTGAAAACAACTCAGAGAGGCAACATGAAAATACTCGTGATCCAGAAAACAGAAATAAAATATTACATAACTCAAAACAGACACTAGCTATATGCTTTGATTATTAATCAATTCTGCTGTGAAAGGATTATTTTTTCTAAATTCACTTCAAACTGTCAACAAGATGGGGAAGATCATATTATCTTTGGGTGTTTTACTGAATTGTGTTGTCTTGTTTGTTGATAAATCCAGTGACTTGTTTTCCTTAATGCATTCAGAAAATGGTCTTGATTATTTCTCACATGGAGTTTGGGTATCAAAAAAGCTATATTTTTTGGGGGGGGGTCCAGTCGTGGGGCCTGAATTCTGGGCCGGGGCTCTGGCCCTCAGCTCTTCAGCTAAAGGCTAGCGCTCTACCACTTGAGCCACAGCGCCACTTCTGGCTTTTTTCTTTTTGCTTATGTGGTGCTGAGGAATTGAACCCAGGGCATGCAAGGCAAGCGCTCTACCACTGAGCCACCTTCCCAGCCCCAAAGCTATTGTTTTTTGAGGCAAATAGGCAATCAGGAATATTACAAGAGTTCCCAGAAATTGCATTATGCTAGTTGAGCATTATAACATATGCTTGTAATCCCGGCTACATGGGAGGTAGAGGCAGGAGAATCACCAGTGGAGGCTAGCCTATGCTAAACACAAGACTTTTTCTAATAAACAAGGGCAAAAAAGAAACAACCATGAATGTAGATTAAATAGTAGAGTGTTGCCTAGTAAGTACAAAGACCTAAGTTCAAATCCTAATACTCCCCACCAGAAAAACTGTCATGTTACCCTACCTTGTATAGAGGTGTAGGGCTTTATGTTTGCAAAATATTGTCACACACATTAAGTCACAAGTACTTCCATATTTTGCTTTTAAGGATAGGCTTTCTCTAGCTATTCTGCTGGTGGAATTTAGATTTTAGCAGGACTGATTATCCTAGGATTGATTATTTGGAGTCAACAACCTCTAACTTTCCCATGCTGCTTATCACTGGTCCTAAAAGAATATTTGAGCATCTACTCATGTTTTCATTCAATAATTATAAGACATGACTTACCTGCAATTTGTTAGATTACAGGGAAGTAGAAGTTAACAGGTTAGCATTCTTACCCTTACGGAGCTTAAAGGCAATGCCAGACAGGAAAGTTCAAGTGCAAAATCCACTGGGGTAAAAGTTTTGCTGAAGGGAAAGCATGAACAAAGGCCACTCAACCAGCTCTGCCTCTGGGCTTTCAGGTGGTGACTTCCATGGGTAAGACAGCTCTGCCTCTGGGCTTTCAGGTGGTGACTTCCATGGGTAAGTCATTAGGAATGAGAGGTTTGGGAAGAATAGATGGTGAATGGGAAGAAATATGTTTCACAGAGGAGGGCAGTCAAGTATCTGAAACACAGGGATGCATTTGGTATTCTACTATTTTATTACAGAAGCCTTTATTAAATAATTTAGCAAATATACACTAAAAGAGAATGGATGGTATAATGTGGGGGGGGTCTTCTGGCCTATCAGTTAGCTTTCTTGAATTGTTAAGGAAAGATAAGATTGATATTTGATATCAACTTTGTGACTTCAAGACAGCACTCAATAGAAGTGACAAAAGGTAGAGTTGGCATTTTAGATTTTTGAAGAATGAGATAATCACTAATGATGTGATCATTAGTTAAGTATATAGAAAAATGCATAGGAAACCCTCCTTAGCAATGTAAGTAAATATAAATCCTAGTTGGATTAAAGACCTGAACATAAAAAGTCGTTAAATTTTCTGGAAAAAAAACTATAAAAGAATGTCTTTATGGAGTTGGGATAGATAGTGAAGAGTTTAAAATCACAACCCTTCTAAGGAGAGACTTTTCAGAAGAATGGCAAAAAAACACATGAGGAAATGCTCAACATACTTGGTCATAGAGGAAATGCTCATCATATCTGGTAGTAAAGGAAATGAAAATCAAAACAACTCAGATTCCATCTGATCCAAGTTAGATTGCCCAACATTGTGAATTCAAAAAAACAATGGCTGGGGGGCTGGGAAGGTGGCTCAGTGGTAGAGAGGTTGTCTTGCATGCATGAGGCCCTGGATTTGATTCCTCAGCACCACATCAGCAGAAAATGTCAGAAGTGGAGCTGTGGCTCAAATGGTAGAGTGCTAGCCTTCAGCTGAAGAGCTGAGGGACAGTGCCCAGGCTCAAATTCTGGCCGCATGACTGGAAAACAACAACAACACCACCAAAAACAATGTTGGAGGGAATGTGTGGAAAAATGAACTCTATTGCATTGTTGCTAGGAATGTAAACTAGAACAACCACTTTAGGTAGCAGTCTGGAGGTTCCTCAAAAAAACTAAGTATAGATCTTCCCTATGACCCAGACATACCACTCCTGGGCATATACCCAGAACAGCACAAGCCAGGATACCACAAAGACACTTGCATATCCATGTTCATTGTTGCACTATTGACAATAGTCAAATGGAAGAAACTGCCCAGATGCCCTACAATAGAAGAGTGGATTCAAAAAATGTGATACCTATACACAGTGGAATTTTACAAAACCATTAGAAAGAATAACACAGTATTATGTCATTTGCAGAGAAATGGATGGACCTAAAACAAATATTTAAGTGAGATAAGCTGAGCTCAAAGAGACAAATGAACATGTTTTCTCTCATATATGGAAGCAAGATCTAAAATACACTGGGACATGAGAAATTATACAACACTATAGGCATTCAACATACAGTGAGAGCAAAGGAAGACACTCTGAGAGGAGGGACACAAAGGTGTAACACCTCTGTGTCTCTGATAATATAAAATAATATTTATTGAAATGAACTCCAGGAAGTGGAAACAACAAACCTTTTCTTTCTTGTGTTTTTTTGTTTTCTTGTTTTGTCTTGTTTGTTAATTTGTCTTTAAGAGGGTAAAGGGGTACAGAAAAGGTAGGACAAATGGTGAACACATGCAACAATGGTACTCACTAGACACTATGTTGACAATGAACTACACAACCTATAGTGGGAATAGGAGGGGAAAACTGGGAGAAAGCAAGGGAAGGGGTGACATTGTTCAAAAAGAAATGTACTCATTACCTGACTTACATAATTGTGACCTCTTGTATATCACCTTTATAAAATAAAAAAAAATCAAAACCCTTAAAGAAAACATGGAGGTTGATACTTACTAGGACAAAAAATACTGATATTTTTCGCTAATAGACAGATATGAAATGTTTAAAAGAGAAGACATTGCTAACAAAAAATTCTCTGAAATGTATTTAATCAATATATCTGATCAGTATCCAACTCCAGAATACATGAAGTTTTAGATAAGCGAACAATCTGGCTGAGGTGTGACTCCATCAATGAACACTTGCCTAGCATGTGTGAGGCCCTGGGGTTGACTCCTAACACACAGGGGGGAAAGTGAACAAGTCAAAATGAAAAATCAACAGATGACACAAATAGTCTTTAGAAGAGGAAATAAATGGGTCAAACAATATAAGAAAATACATGCCAGAAATTTAAATTAAAAGTAGAGCACTAGATCAGGTACATAAAAAGTATCATTATGCATACATATATACATACACACGTAGAAGGTTAAATATTCATTTCTTTTCTTTTTTTGGGGGGGGTGTCCGGTCGTGGGGCCTGAACTCTGGGCCTGGACGCTGTCCCTCAGCTCTTCAGCTCAAGGCTAGCGATCTACCACTTGAGCCACAGCGCCACTTCCGGCTTTTTTCTTTTTGCTTATGTGGTGCTGAGGAATCGAACCCAGGGCCTCAGGCATGCAAGGCAAGCGCTCTACCACTGAGCCACCGTCCCAGCTAAATATTCATTTCTTTAGTTGGATGGTAGGTTCCTGGTTTTCAGCATACCATTATATCTTATATATTGAAGCTTCATAGATATTCATGTAATGTATATATACATATATAAATGTATATAAATATATACATCTAATATTTGGTATATTTTAGCTTTCATTAGATAAATTAGCACACAACTTGTAGGGTTTTGATCATCTGTTATGAGTACCTTAGGATTTATACTCTACAGGGCCAACACAATTGAACTCAATTCTTCTCCAGAAGCCAAATGGGTATAATTCAATAGGCAGCTCAGGTTAATGGAAAAGTCAGGGCTGGGGCTGTTCTGCCATTAACTGAATGGGTGCTCCCAAGAGGTCATTACCCCTCTCAAAATCTCAGTTCCATCTCTTGGAAGTGGAAGGTATCCTATGAAGACCTCTATTACGGCAGTGTTTCTCGCTGTGTATTGGAAAGAACCTATGAGATGCTCATCAGGGTTCCTTGAGATTAAACTGCTGTGATCAAACACTTGGGAAATCACTCATCATTGCAATGCACTGTCCTTTGGGGAAGGAAGTAAGACTAAATAGAAAGGACGAGGAGAAGGAACAGGAACAGGGACACTTTGTAGGATGAGAAACCAGTCCTGAAGAATTAAGCACCTTGGATCTCTTCCCTTGAGTGGTTTTATTCTGGCTTCCACGGTGTTATTTATTTGGCAGACATTTATCTGATTCCTTTGTACAAAGATAATCACAAACAGGAGGAAGGGTAAGGAGCCCTTTTATTTTCTGCTTCCCCATCTCGTCTTAGGATGCTTAGGTCAAGCTTATATTGCTTTGGCCTGTGAGAAAACACAGCTAGCCAGCTGCACCTGCTTCCTGCTGAGAGCTTTCCTGATGTCATGGAAATCAGGAGAAGCATGCCCTCTGTTTGGGAGCATGCCTTTATGGGGCTGGTAAGGTTTTTTTTTCTGCCAAAAGCAGCTGTGCAATGAATAGCTGTGTGTTCTTGGGTACTTCACTCAACTCGCCCTGGGTTTCAGATCCTCATCTTTGAAAAGAAGAGGTTTTAGAAGATGATTGCTAAAGCTTTTTCTTGTTCATTCATTTCCTAAGACATATATAAATGCAGCCATTCAGAAGTTCTTAGGACTTGGTTGAAGCCAGTTTAGAAGTACCCAATAAGGGAATCATTTTGCAAGATATCCATTCACCATAGTAGTTATCCACGACCTACAAGTGTAGGTCCTCAATGCTGGACAAATAACAATGAATAAAATAAAAAGTTCCTTCTTTTCTAAAGGTTAAATTTTAATGGGAGGAGAGAGATAATACACAGAAAGCTACCTGGATTTCAGGTAGTAAGTAGGAAGATGAATCAGAAGCAATGCACATGGAAAGAGAATACCGGGAAGGGATGCTCAGTCAGGGAGATAAGGAAAGTCCTCTTTGTTATGGTGGCACCTGAGTGGAAACTTGAGTAAGGAGAGTGGGGGCTGCTTTTGATGGGAAGATTGTTCCAGGTAGAGAAATGGTATTTGTGCAAAGGTGCCAAGGCAGGAGTATGTGTCTCACATATTCAAAGATAGCAAGATAGTAGGGGAGATTGGCTGGCTATGAAGTGAGATAGTGGGAACTAGTGAAAATTCTGAGATGGTAAATCAAAAGAGAGGGATGAGAAAGGAGTTGACATGATCCAAATGCAGTTCGGGAGGAAAGATCTCTCTGGCTCAGAGTCTGTAGGAGGTGGGGTAGAGAAGGTGGGAGACATGGATCCCTATGGAAACTGGGCAATAGCCCATGAATAAGAGTGATGGCTAGCAGAAGCTTTCAGGGTGAGATTTTTGGAAAATCCCAGGGAAGAAATTAGATTGGCTCAGCCATGGCCAGAGAGACAGGATCCCACGATGGCAGCCTCTCTTTGATAGTTGGGGCTGAGGCAGAGAAAGAGGCAACACCTCAGGGGTGACATGCACTAGTGGATGTGAACTACTCCATTATATAGATAAAACAAGGCAATTATTTTTTAATTGTTATTTATTTTTTTATTGTCAAGGTGATGTACAGAGGGATTTCAGTTACATAAGTAAGGTAATAAGTACATTTCTTGTCAAACTTGTTACCCTTTCCCTCATTTTTCTCCTACTTTCCCTTCCCCCTGCCCCACCCCCTAGTTGTACAGATCATTTCCAACATACTGTCTTGTGTATATGGCTGTTGCATTGGTTCCCCCCTTGTCCTTTGTCTTACCATTCTGTTGCTCCCCTTCCCTTCCCTAATTCAAATAAACAAGGCAATTCTAAGATGGGGGAATAAAGAGTGGAAGAGAAGACATGAAAATGAAAAGATTTCTAACTTATTTCCTCACATGATCCTTGAACTGTTCTAACAAAGAATTTAGGGTTATGAGAAATGTGTTTGTTATGGCATCATTGATGCATGTATGCACATTGATTACTTCTTATGACCCAGATGCTAGAAGAAGGTGGGAGGGTTCCCAGCATGATAAGGCACAGGAAATGAATAGTACACACTGGTTTTCTTTGAAAAGGCAAACATTGATTTCTTTATGATGGTCAAGTGATGCAGAGTTAAGCTACCTGGGCCTATAATGTACACGATACCATTCTATTATGGAGATACTATTATATCAAATTCCAAGGATCTCCTTGTAGTTTGTTATTATATCCTCATTATTGTATCATTTTGTTTTTTATTTGAAAGGGACTATTTTTTAAAATAAGCAAAGAATTGTCAAAAAATCAGCCATAAGAAAATAAATAATCCAACTTAAAAGATGGATAAAAGACTTGAACACACACTTCAAGATCCATAGAGGGAAAATAAGCATATAAAAAGACACTCCACATCAAATAGTATCACAAGATACAAATTAAAAAACAGTGTGATTCTGCTGCACATCTATTAGAATAACCAAAAGGCAGAACACTGACATCACCAAATGTTGGTGATGATGTGGATACAACAATAGTGCAGGCCAAGTGAAAGTGTTTTAGAAAACTAAATATACTCTCCCCATATAATCCAGTAATCATAATTCTTTATATAGACTCAAAGGCATTAGACAATTATTTCCACACAAAAACCTGAGCACACGTGTTTATAGAAATAATCTGAACGGACAAAGCCAGTATGTGTAGGCTGCGTATTATCTGGTTCTAATCATAGAATATTCTGGAAAAGGCAATACTCTAGAGCCAAGACTGCAATGGCTGTAAATTTGATTCAGGCCCAAGTAAGATGCTTACCTGCAAGAGTGTTGAGCTATTTAAGACTCATAGCAGCAGAGCACAGCTTGTTTGGAATAAATGCCAGCCCACTTATATTTAGATTCAACGCACCTGCATTTTGAGAAGCATAAACAAACAGTGGGTGCTTCCCTGTTTCCTGAAAACAAAAATGCAAATGAACCTTGCCTTCACTAGATGCATTTAGCCACTACACCTGCTTAGGCCACAGGCAGATGCTCAGGCACCAAAATTTGCCCCTCAGTTCAACTGCTGGGTATATCAATGTGTTTATGATTCCAGACATCTCTACAGATCCACCAAACCCCACAATTTATATAACTTGCTTCCACAGACATTTGAATCTAGTTTTAGAATTAAAATTAAGAGAAGGAAAACAAGATTCACTCTTTCCCATACATTTCCCTAAGTTAAGCTTTAAGGCAAGATGTTTGATATACAGGAAAATTCTGCAAGTAGAAAAATAAATGTCAAAAAAGCTGAAGCTTCACCACCTTTTTACATACTACTGGCATGGCATTGTTGCTCAATAACAATGGCATTTGGACTACAGTATTTGCTTCTGCCCATTTCCTGCAGTCTTTCTAGAAGACAATAAAACCTCTCTTCTCTTACGTGGGTCTTCAGCCATGTTTGTGTATCAGAATAACCCATGGAGCCTTGAGAACCCTACACTTGGGTACCACTCAGTCTTATTAAATTTTAGGTATCATTTGCATTTTATCCAATGGGACCCACATTTACTGCAATGACATCCTGGTCAGTATTACAGCTTATGTGACACATGGCTGATACTTGTGAGTGTTGCTGAATGGAAATAAAATGTACATTCACAAAATAGAATGTAGCAGACACATTGAAGTTTTTCCATTGAGGTTCCTTTTCAGGTAATCAGATCTTGGCTCCTAGCCATTACAGAAAGCTGTATCTGTAGGATCTACACCTAGTGCACAGTTGTTATTTTAAGTGTTGTTCCAACTAAGATGATTGTTTAGTGTTTAACTAGATAGCAAGCAACAGTAATAATGTCATAGGATACTTGCTCTTGAACTAAAAGCTCCACATTCTTTTCTTAGTAATTAGAGTTTTTATTGTGACTAAGATTCCTATTTTAGGACTGAGACAGCTTATTGGCAGAACATTTGCCTATTAACATGTATAAAGGTTTGGGATCATAGCTAAGATATGGAGCCAACCCAGATGCCCCTCAATAGATGAGTTCTATGCTTCCATCAGAAAGAGTGGCATTGCCCCATTTGTAAGGAAATGAAAAGGGCTGCAAAAAAATATTAAGTGGACGTGGCGCTGTGGCTCAAGTGGTAGAGCGCTTGCCTTGAGCTGAAGAGCTGAGGGACAGCGCCCAGGCCCAGAATTCAAGCCCCATGACCGACCCACCCCCCAAAGAGAAGCAAGCCAGGGCCAAAGAGAAGGTTTTGTGGTTTATCTCATTTGTAATAACTAGAATATGTTTACAATATTCTTAGCAGGAGATCACAATAGCCCAATCTCTAAGTGCATAGGACCATATATAATGAAGTGTAATAAAATGAACTCCAAGAATTGGAAACAAGAGGTCCTTATTCTGTCCTGCATGCAGTTATTTCTATTTTTTCTTGCTGTTTTAGTTTCTGTATGTTTTGTCATATATACACTTATCTATATAAGGGAAAGGGAATCACAGAAACAGCCGGACAGAGGATGATTTAATGCCATAATGGTACTCATTCAACACTATGTTGGAAATTAACTTTACAACTTGGGGCATAGGGTAGTGAGGAGTAGTAAGAGGGAGAAAATGAGGAAGGGGGTAACACTGTTTAAAACTGTACTCATTACCTAACATGTAACTGTCATCCCCTCTTCAGCACCTTTACAATAAATTTTAAAAAAAGAATTCAAGAGAATTAGAGCCGAAGGGGAAAAAAAAGGCCTGGGATCAATTCCTAGCACCATATCAGTCTGTCCATCTATTGATGTGCCCACGGACCCATGGATCCATTTATTGATCTATCACTGATCCAGCCATCTAGTCATCCTTTTAAAGTGTCTGATGGGCACCATTACTGTCTACATGGTGACTTATTAGAAGTGTATGAGTAGGCTATCCTATTGTTTTGCCTTTTTTGATTTAGTTAATTAATTTGAAAAGTCTTCTTCCTAAATAGCTCAAGATGGCTTCAAAATCATGATCCTCCCACTTTAGGCAGGGTAGATTAACACTATTGAATGTTTTCTTTTTATTTGTTATTGTAAAGGTGATGCATATCAAGATCATAGTTATGTAAGTCAGATAATGAGTACATTTCCTTTGAACAGTGTCACATCTCCCCTTATTTTCTCCCAGTTTTTCCCTCCCAAACCCACTCTCCATTTCATTTTCAACGTAGTGTCTAGTGAGTATCACTGTTCACTCATTGTTCCACCATTTTGGCGGGACAAAACAGATAAAAACAGCTAAACATAAAACAGACAAACCTACAAGACAAAAGGTATAGAAATCGAAAACAGTGACAAAGGAGAAAATAAACAAAAGCAAAATAACATAAAACCTTTTATTTCCATTTCAATAAATATTTTATATGATCATATATACATAGTTATTGAGTCTTTGTGATCTTCTCCTAAGAATATCCTCCTATAGTCTTATTGTGTGAATGTCTAGAGTCCTGTATAATTTATCATGTCCAAGTATAAATTTTATCTTTTACCATTCAATGTGTTTACTTTAGATTTATAGGCACATTTTAGGGAAACAAAGCAACCTCTGTTTCTTTGGGTATGGCATACTTCACTTAATATAATTTTTATAAGTCTTTCTATTTCATTATGAATGATACAATATCATTCTTTCTGATGGAACAATAGAATTTCATTATACATACATACATATATATGTATATATTACATTTTCTTGATTCATTTGTCCACTGAGGGGCAGCTATGGTAAACAATGCTGCAATGAACATAGTTGTGCTAAAAGCTTTAGTGTGGCACTGTTTGTGTTCAATTGGATAAATGCCCAGAAGTGGGATTGCTGGACCATAGGGAAGCTCTATGTTTAGTCTTTTGAAGAACCTACATACTGTTTTCTAGAGTAGTTGAACAAGTTTACATTCCTACCAACAATGTAGCAGCATTCTTTTTTGGCCACATGACCACCAGTATCTGTTATTGTTAATTTTCTTAATAATCACCATTCTAACGGGGGTAAGGTGGAATCTCAATGTTGTTTTGATTTGCATTTCTTTTTGTTGTTGTTGTTGTTGTTGTTGTTGGTTGTGGGACTTGAACTCTGGGCCTGGGCACTGTCCTTCAGTTCTTCAACTCAAGGCAAGTGCTCTACCACTTGAGCCACAATGCTACTTCTGGTTTTCTGGTAGTTTATTAGAGAAGTCTCACGGACTTTCCTGCGCAGACTGGCTTTGAACTGTGATCCTCAGATCTCAGCATCCTGAGTAGCTAGGATTACAGGTGTGAGTCACCAGAGCCCAGCTTTGATTTGCATTTCTTTTATGGCCAGAGATGTTGAGCATTTCTCCATATGTCTATTGGCCATTCTTACTCCTTTTCCTGAGAAGTGTCTTTATTAATTTTTATTAATTATTTATTAACTATCTTGTGTTTCTTTGAGTGTTTATTTTGTGGGGGCTTAATTTTTTGAGTTCTAAGTATATTTTAGATATGGCCCTTCTCTGGCATATAGCTAGTAAAAATCTTCTCCCCTTTGTGTGCTTTATATTTATCTTGCTAGCTATGTCCTTTGCCATGCAAAAATCTTCAGTTTGATGTAATCCCATTTATTTAGTCTTTCTTTGAATTGTTGTGATTTTGGATCTTTACTTAGGAAGTGCTGATCCATTCCCAGGAGCCCTAGTGTTTCCCCTATCCCCTCCTATAATATTTTCAGGGTATGTGGTCTTACATTGAGGTCTTTGATCCATTTGGAATTTATTCTGGTGCAGGGTGATATGTAAGGATATAGCTTCTGTTTTTTTGCATGTGTATGGCCAATTCTGCCAGCACCATTTGTTGAAGCCTTACAAATTCAAAGGAGTTCAAATCCACACTAATAACGAGTGATTTTCTAATATCTAGTCCTCTGAATGCATTTGCAAATTCCTTTCCAATTCTTGTAATTTTTACATTTCCTTTATTAATGAGAAGGGAAAACAAGCAAACAGAATAATATTACATGCATGAACAAGTGATAGGAAATGAAATCCATTCCTAATTAATTCACCTTATCTGTTTGCAGTTTGTTTAAATACAACTGTAATTAAGTATTTTCTGTCATTTGGAAATTAAGCCTCTGCCATAATTGTGCCTTTGATATTCCTAAGTAGGTCAGTTAAGAAAACACAAACAGGCATTTCCCCTATATTGAATGAGATCTTTATTTTAATATCCACAAGTTTCTTGTGCCTATTTGTTGATGTGTGGGTAGCAATTACACACTGCTTACATGGAAAATTTTTCTTTTATTTCAAACACACCCATCATTTTTTATTGTCACACAGCAACTATAAATTATTAGTGTGGATTTCTAACATCCTTAAATTACATGGAACCATTTCAGATATAGCCTGATATTAACGTCATAATGAATGAAAGAAAGAAAATTGGTTAATTGTATCAGTTATCTATGGTTTCAAAAATAGCATGGCATAAAACAGCATTTTATTATGATCTGGGGCTCCTCATTAAGAGTTTGGGCAGTGTCTAGTGGAGCTAGAATCACTGTTCAAGATATCAGGAACTTCAGCAGAAAAGCCTGAAGTGATGAAAACCTGGGTAGCTGGGTTCACACTCCCGTCTCATGCTCCATGCTGACCATTGGCTGGCTGGCACACCTGAACAGAACTTCACCCTGTGGTTCTTCTCATTGACCAGTGCATTGCCTGGATTCCATAGAAGCGTCCTAGAAACACTAGGAGAAACAGCGCTAGCCAGATGGCTAACACAAAACCCAGCCAGTATTAAGGAGACAGACACAGAACCCACCGATCCTGGGAGGCATTCAAGAGCATGTGGGAGGGAGACATGCACGTGACCATTAATGGAAAATACAAGCTATTTGTGAAATTATAAATGTTGCTTAAGTATCACATAGACAATGCAAAGATATTTCTTTTTTAAAAAGCTAAAAACTCAGATAAGATGATGTTAAGCAAAATGAACCCCAAGATAGGGCACAGGTGTTTTTTCTTCCTTGCTATTCTAACATATTTATAAGGTACCATGTGATTTTTTTGTTGCTTTGTATGTCCCTCCCCCATAATATAACCCCTGTTTTCACTATATTTGATGTTGGTATAATTTGGGGAAGGGAAGGGAAAAAACAACATGTTTAAATAGAGATACAGGTTGACCATCACAACAATGAGATGTACAAGATGCTATGTCGAAAAACTAACTTTACAAGTTAGGGGGGATGGAGGGTGGAGGGTGTAGTTGAGGAGATGGGAGGGGTGGGATGGTAGGGGAAAAACAAAGGAGGAGGCAACAATGCTGGATAAGAAATGTACTCATTACCTTGCTCATGTAACTGTAACCCCTCTGTACAGTATTTTCACAATAAAAACTTATTTAATATAAAAGCTAAAAACAACAATTTTGGAAAATCTCAATATATGTGAATAACTTTAAAAATGTTGTAAGCTAAGAATAGCATTACTATCACAGACTGGAGGGAAAAATTTAGTAGAAAAATTTTGTACCCGTATTACTTTTTAATTATTGTTTCTGTTGTCATTTACTTTGTGAGCAAACACAATCAAAATTTCATAAAGACAGGACTTACCTCCCGGTTTTATTTTTAGAGAAATAAAGAAGTCACAACTTGATGGGAAATAATGATGTCTGTCTATAATCCCATCTGGAGACAAAGACAGGAGGATTGCATATTGAAGCCAGCCTAGATTATACAAGATTCTGTTTCAGGAGAAAGAAAGGAAAAGAAAAGCAGGTCTAACAGTTTTAATTCAATTCTAATTTTCACTCATTTTAATTTTATGCCTATGTATTTGCCTAATTTCAGTATACAATTGTGGGATAAAAGATATGGGTAGTCAATTGTGAGACCATAAGAGACTCATTTGTAAATGAACTGACTCACTGAGCAGCACAAGGTTTACGAGACACACTAAGCCATCCAAGCACCTCAGCCTCAGAGAATATTAACTATTCATTTCGAGTTCTTGAAATGAGACATTTACTTAAAGTGGTGGATGTACATTAAGATATAAATTGATAGTTTGTTGGTGGTGGTGTTTTTTTTTTGTTTGTTTGTTTTTTCAGTCATGGGGCTTGCCTGGGCACTGTCCCTCAGCAATTCAGCTCAAGGCTAGTGCTCTACCAATTGAGCCACAGCGCCACTTCTGGTTTTCTGGTCGTTTATTGGAGATAAGAGTTTCACAGCCTTTCCTGCCTGAGCTGTCTTTGGACCATGAGCCTCAGATCTCAGCCTCCTGAATAGCTAGGATTACAGGCATGAGCCACCAGTGCCTGGCTCCAGATAGTTATTTTTAATTCCCAGAAATAATATGTGGCCAGGTTTGAGAACTAAGGCACTGCAGCATAATTCTCAACTTTACAGTGTACAAAGTCACCTGCGTGAACTACAAAACCCTGGTTCTAATTTAATTCTGCCACAATGAGACCCAAAATTCTGCTTTCTTTTATTTCTTTTGAGGTATTTGGGGTTGAACACGGGCTTTACACTTGCTAAACAAGTACTCTACCATGTGAGCAATGGCCCCCAGTCCATTTGCATTTAGTCTGTTTTCCAGATAGGGTTGTAGACTTTTGCTTGGCCTTTCCCGGGACCTTGATCCTCCAGTAACTCTCCTGGTAACTGGATTTACAAATGTGAATAATTTCAAAAATTGGGAAACTGGCATTCATAAGTTTGGTAATAAATGCAATTAGCTTTTTATAAGGTACCTGAGCTTGGATCTGGAATATCCTTCAAGGCCCACATATCAAAAAAAGATCTTGCACCCAGCTGGGTGCTACTAAAGGGTAGTGCAATTTTTTAGGTATTTAGGTCATTGGAGGCATGTCTTTGATATGACTTGTAGGATCAGGAGATCTTCCTCTTTTCCTATGGCCCAGACTTGGGGGGAAGGCCTTGCTTCATTATGAACTCTTACTATGACGCACATGCCACCACAGGTCCACAACAATGGGCCTAACTAATCATGGACTGAAACCTCTAAAATTGTGAATTAAAAATAAAACTCTTCTCCATAGAATCTTGTTATTTCAAGTATTTTACAGTAGCAGAGGATAGGATATAATACTTTGGAACAAAAGACTACTTAGAAAATATTATTTAGACCAGCACAACTGTGTTTATTGCAGCATTATTTACCATAGCTAAGATACAGATTAAACCCAGATGTCCCATAGTAGATGAATGGATCAAGAAAACGTGGTATATATACACAATGGAATTCTATGCCTCCATCAGAAAGAATGACATTGCCCCATTTGTTAGGAAATGGAAAGACTTAGAAAAAATTATATTAAGTGAAGTAAGCCAGGCCCAAAGAAACATAGGTCCCATGGTTTCCCTTATTTGCAATAACTAGTACATGTGCAGGACAAGCAGAAAGGCCAAAAGCTATGTACATATGACCATATATAATGATGTTAAGCTAAATGAACCCCAAGATAGGAACACAAATATTTTTTCTTGCTTCCTATTGTTTCTAACATATTTATAATATACCATGTGATTTTTTTTTTGTTGCTTTGTATGTTCCTTCCCTTTGGTATAACCTCTGTTTTCACTGTATTTGATGTTGATGCCTTGCATCTTGTATATACACTTCTCTAATTCGGGGAAGGGAAGGGAAAAAAAACAAAATGCGTAAATAAGGATACAGGTTGACCCATTTTAACAATGAGAAGTACAAAACACTATGTTGAAAATGAACTTTACAATGTCAGTTTCTGTGTGGGGGTGTAGTTGTAGAGGTGGGAAGGAAGGGACGGTAGGGGGAAAACAGAGGAGGAGGCAACAATGCTTGATAGGAAATGTACTCATTACCTTGCTCATGTAACTGTAACCCCTCTGTACAGCATTTTTACAATAAAAAATGTACAAAAAAAGAGAAAATATTATTTAGGGTAGGGAAGGTGGCTCAGTGGTAGAGCACTTGTCTTGCATGCATGAGGCCCTGGGTTAAATTCCTCAGCACCACATAAGCAGAAAAAAACAGAAGTGGAGTTGTGGCTCAAGTGGTAGAGCACTAGCCTTGAACTGAAGAGCTGAGGGACAGTACCCAGCCCAGAGTTCAGGCCTCATAACTGACAAAAAAGAAAATATTATTTAATATTTTATGCAGAACCATGAATAATTGTAGACTCAATTCTTCAGAATAAGCAAGTTCAGCATTTCCATTTCTATTTGTAAACTGAGTCCAATGACAAGAGCTATAAAATGTCACTGTCATGTAAGGACAAAGTTACTTGTTCACATTTTATGTACTTAATAGTTTGATGTTTTTCATTATTATCTCTCTCAAATCACAAGAGTTCCAAATTTCCATCCTTCTCAATTGCTAACTAGAAGAAAGTATCCTTTACCGCTAATTTTTATAAAAATTAACCACTTAGCTAGAAAGGGCTGGAATAAAGAGAACTGGGAAAGATTCCTTAAGTTTTCCTTGGATGCAAAGACACCTCAAGCATCTAGTTGCAACACAGTTTATCTTTTGTCTACTTTGTTCCCCAGGCAAAATCCCGAATTCCTCTTCCATTATCCTTGGAAATAAAACACTTGCATGTGTGCTTTTGTGTACTGTCCAAACCAACAATGTTGCTTCTGCCAAGCTGGTTTCAGCTATTATGGTGAGTAAATGAAACATTGATAGAAATAGAAACTCCAATTAAAAGATAATGCTATAGCCAGTCATTCTTGCTCCTCATTTACTTTCCATCTATGAGCTCTGTGACACCCAAGGAAGACCAGATGAGAATCCATGCACATACTAGCCTGCTGTATCATTCTTCTCCTTCTTCAATGCATCAATTCAAGAAGTTAAATCCTGCCCCCCTTTCATGGTGCCAAAAGGAACTTAATATAAGTGAAGATAGTTATAGTACCAGGACTATGAAATTCTTATTTAAATAAACATACAGACTAAAACTCTGTATATATTACTGGAAATTACAGGCACAAATGCATATATCCAATATTGATAAGGAAGCTCTGTGTGTGTGTGTGTGTGTGTGTGTGTGTGTGTGTGCATGTGCGCGCGTGCAGGTACAGTAGCTTCCTTGCTCATGGATGGCATTCTACCTCCTGAAGCATGACATCAGCCTAGCTTTTCGCTGATTAATTGAAGATGGAACTCTGAGGAATTTTCTGCTCTGGTAACTTTGAATCCCAGTCCTTTTATCTCAGACTGCTAAGTAGCTAGGGTTACAGGTATGAGGCACTAGCTCTCAGCAAGCAAGATATTTTATCAGGAACTTAAACTGCTCAATTCTTTGTGACATTTCCTTATTGTGTTCTGGGAAACATGTTCATGCATTTTAAATTTATACTTATGTATTTATCTATTTTCAATTCACACCTGTGGGATAAAAGAAATAGGTATTAAGTTGTGAGACTATAAAAGATTCATTTGGAAGTGACTTGGCTCACTGATACCTTTCAAAAATTGTCATAGATGCATATACTTCAATATTGCCTAATTTATATTTAAAACCAAATTATAATTGATACAAAATACCCTTATTGGATTTTGTAACAGTAAACACAAGCACAATTATGTTGAATAAAAGACCTCATCTTTAATAGAGAAATGCATTTTGTTTAATAGAAAGAAGCTATCTTGTTTTTCGTATCACTACACAAGGTAAAACATTCAATGTAAAAATATCAGGGAATATAGAAAATGTAAAGGAAAACTGACAATTAACTGTAATCCCACAACTTAGAATATTGGTGCTTATCATTTCACTATATGAATTATAACATAAAAATTTGGTTTATCATGTATTTTTAACACTATAGCATGAACAAACATTCTTGTTTAATAAATAGTTATTGCTTGTAGTATCTCAAATATAAATTACATTTATATTGGACATTTATCATGGACATTTTGATGGTTTTTCTTTTATTTTTTGTTCTGATTCTGAGGCTGGAACTTGGCTTGGGCACATTGTCCATTAGCATTTTCACTTGAGGGTAGTACTCTACCATTTGGGCTCACAGCTCCATATCTGCCCATTTAGTGGTTAATTGGAGATAACAGTCTCCTGGATTTTCTTGCCAGGCTGGCTTTGACTCATGATCTTCAGATCTCAGACTCCTGAGTAGGTAGGATTATATGTATGAGCCACCAGCACCTGGTTTTCTTGAAGTAATTTTCAAAATGAATTCTCTTTAGAAGCATTCCTTTTGAAGTTTAATCTCAAAAACTTGTTTTGAAATTTGGAATGTGCTCTGTGGGAGGGATGGAAACGAATGATGAAAGGGATAATATTGATCAAGATACTTGTGCTTATAAACTGACATGTTGAATTGTAACGCTTTGTACAGCTACTTAAAATAATAAAAGCATGATTTAAAATAAAAATTAACTTTGCAACTTTGTATTGTGTTTGGTCTGGGTTGTGATATATTTTATATTTTCATAGGTCTCCTTTGTCCTTATATCATATATTCATAGAAAATCAGGTTAGTACAGCATCAAAGAAAGATCCCACTTTCTAGGCCTGTCTAATTTCTTGCTTTCTTTTTTAAAGAAAGGGTATGCTAACATTTTTGCCTTTGGCATATATCTTATTCTAGCAGTATCTTAAAATGGAAATTTCTAACATAACCAAGACATAATAGAAATGCAATTCTAAAGTGAGGTACTAGACCATCACAGGCAACATTTACAAAGAGCATTTATTTTTGAAATGTTTGTAGACGTCATTGAGGGGCTCAGAGAGTGCAGAGAGAAGATGTTTGCCTTGAGTTCCTTTAGAGTTCTGCTGCTGTTAGGAGAAATAGAGATGTTACTCATTTCAGAACACAGTCTTTCCACAGCCTTAGTCTAGCTGGAGCTGGTTCCAGGAGGAGACATCCCCTGTAGTTGGAAGTTTCAGATAGAGGATATTGGATAGGCAAGGATGAAGAAAGATCTCCCCATTTCCACCCCTCCAATTTACATACGATAATTGTCTAGCTGTGGCATAGTATGTTACAATAAATCAAGTCCACGTATTTTATCGCCACGAAGGACTGGTCATATGAATTTCAAAACTGAAGGTTGGTGTACTATGTGTAGTGGTCTTAATGTTATCATCGGACCTATTCAAGATTTACCCAGGGTCATAGAATTATATTACACTGGCAACATGGTAAAACACAAAACAAAATAAAACAAAAGTAAAAAACAAAACCCCTAAATTGTCTTCTAGTATGTTCTTTGAATGACAGAGGTCCAATGGGCTACTTGCCTATCTCTTGGTAGATTCCAAATGAAAACATGCTTCAGACATGTTTGACAGTGTGTGTGTGTGTGTGTGTGTGTGTGTGTGTGTGTGTATGTGTGTGTGTACATGCTCAAGCATGCGCTGGAGGCCTTTCACTTGTCATTCAAAAAAGCTCTCCACCTCAAGTAGAAATTAAGAAAATGCTTGCATTCTCAGTATACCCAACTTGGATACTCAAGGTGACATATAATGCCTATGACAGGAATGAAAAGAAATAATGGTTCTTGTCACAGAACAATTCAGAAACATTTGTTAGTTATTTTTGTACTATACTTATTAGTTTACTTTGCAGGCAGATTGTTTACTCACCCGAGAAGGAGTCCGTTGGTAGATGGAGCCAAGAAATGAAGGGGAAAAAATCAGTTATGAGACAGTAGGAAGAAAAAGAAACAGTTGAGATTGTGAAAAGTATGAATCTTACTGGCAGTTTTGATATAACATAATTATCTAGAAACAATGAGAGAGAAATTACCCAGGCATTCTGTTTCTGAGAAGAACACGAGGGGTACAAAGAGGCCAATTTCCCTTGCTCAGGAATTCACACCAGGACTTGAGATCTGGGCTTGGAACAAATCAAGGTACCATCTTTCTGGAGCAGCTGGCCTAGTCCTTTTTCCATCTCCAATTCCTTGGTTCAGCCATTGAATTTCCATCCTTCCACTGCTGTCCCCGCTGTCCATTCTTAGATAACTTTGATGTGTTTCTATTGTTGAGGAAACCCAGAATCTCATGCTGAACTTTCTAGATTTAAAAAGGGCATAGACCTTCCCTTCTTTCAAACAACAACAACAGCAGCAGCAGCAACAACAACAACAACAAAACATTTGGGAAAGAGAAGGGAAGAAAGGACAAAAGAGATCATCTGAGCTCAGATTCTATTTTGGGGAAATAGAAATTCTATTTGTTGCTGTTTAAGAGGATGATGCTATCATCTGGGGGCAGATGCAGGTAGGTGATCAATGTACTTTGGGAAAAGAGGAGCATTATTGTATATATAATATAACATATAAATAAACCTCTTTTTTTCAAGAGTTTTGCAAGAAAGTGTTAAATTGCCTTTTAGTCCTGACTTGTAGCTCTTTTGAAAGCAATGCTGCACTGAGAAAAATGAAAAGAGAGAGCTTTTTTCTTGTAACGTATGCCAAAGATTTGATATGCCTTCAATAAAGACACTACTATATTTTTTGTCCCCAATATAGCATTCACCAAACTTAACTGACTACATTGTCCTCTTTTTAGAGAATATGATTTCATATGTAATTATCTGAAACACATTTGGGAAATATGATTCCTGGCTCACATTATCTCCATAGGTTGAATTTTTTTAAGTATCCTTTTTTATTTTTCCTAATTTAATTTAGCAAATTTAGTTTAATGAGAAAGGATGGCTGTACTGGATTGAATCGTGTTGGCACTGTCTTCTCCCCCTGCTAAACTGCCAAACGTATCCATGTCCTTCTTAGAACTTCAGAATATGAACTTATTTGAAAATAGTATGAGTACAGATGTAATTGCTGAGGTGAGTTAGTGGGGTACCTAGTAAGTATACAGAGACATGCAAAGATAGAGAGGCAGTGGCAAATCTATCTGCCAAAGAGAACCAAGGGCTAGGCACAGCACCAGAAGCTAAGAGAAGGTCTGGGACAGATTTTCCCCTAGAGCCTTTGGAGTGATCATGTTCCTTCAGGAATCTTGATTTTAAGATTCTGGTTCTCAGAATTGTGAGAAATCAGTTTCTGTATTTGTTTAATCATCCAGTTCATAGCAATTTGTTAAAGAAGCCAAAAGTAGTAATAAAATGACCATGTCTCAAAAACGAAAATAAAATCTGACTTTACAATCTTGAAAACTTGAAGATCATTTAGTAATGAAAAGTAGTGAACTATCAATACCATAAAAACACACAGATGAAGCTGGGTGCCAGTAGCTCATGCCTATAATCCTAACTATTCAGGAGGCTGAGATCTGAGGATCATGGTTTGAAGTTATCCTGGGCAGGAAAATCCGTTAAGACTATCTCCAATAAACTCAGAACATGCCAGAGTGGTGCTGTGGCTCAAGTAGTGGAGCACTAACCTGGAGCACAAATAGGCTCAGAGACAGCACCGGGGCCCTAAGTTCAAGCTAGGAAAAAAAAATGATGAGTGTCCAAATAATTATGGTGAATGAAAATTATGGTGAATAAAAAGTCTTCCATGAAGATTCATTAACATCAAATTTCAATAACATAAACTGACCTATAGGGACAGGAAGCAGGGGGCTGTCTGGGGGTTCCAAGGAGCAGGAGATGCTGAAGAAGAGGGTTTATAAAAAGCAGGAAGAATATTTTGAGGTGATGGGTAGTTCACTCCCTAGTTTGGTTTCATTATGCATGTGTATGTCCGAACATATTATAGATGTAAAGCACCACAACTTATTTTAACTGTACTTTCATCAAGTTATACAATTTGGAGACATTCATTTTAAAATAACCTGATAAAAACTGCAAGCTTGCATGGAGGAATGGTAACATGCAAATAAGTGTTTCCACCATTTCATTCTCTCTCCATCTCTCTGCTCTCTGTCTCTCTCTCTCTTTCTATTTGTGTCCTTAATTGAAAGTGGTAAAACAAACACATTACTGAAGCCATTGTAATTATTTTCTCTGGACTAGTCTCTAGCAAATTAAGAATGGGGAGCTGAGAAAGACATTTCAGCCCTGAAATAACGCTGCGGGATTTTTTTTTCTCCTGAGACAATCTTAGCATCCAGCAAACCTAAAGCGCTTCAATGGCAATCGATTGCATGCTCTGGGGACCTCCTTATGGTTGTGTTGGGAATGAAGGTTGGGGGGGGAGGGTAGGTGGTGCTCCTCTCTTCCCACTCTAGGCACATGCATTTTCTCTCTCACTTTTCTTCCTGGCTTTAATTAAACGTCACAGCTGAAAGAGGTTACTGGAACAAATTATGTGGAAGGGCTCTGCTGGCTCCATCCATCCTGGAGGATATGGGTCTTAGGCTTTATCCATACAGGCTCTCTCACCTTGGTGATTACCCATCGTGCTCATTCTCCTTTAAGCTATGCAAATGAGCTCTTGGCACATGCTGGTTTCTGTTGCATTCATTTCGCCTGTGAGTCTTGTCTCCCCAGTCCTACCTGTGCCCTTGGCCTTTTGAATCCTTTGTCTCTCTATTTTGAAATCCTCTTTCCATTTCAAGAGTCATCCCTTTCCAGATCTAGAGATATATTCTATTCCTCAAATGGCTTGCCAACAGCAGGCACACATTTTTTCCCCCCTCTATCTTCTTTTCATTTCACTCTGAGCCCCAGGTATGTTATTTTCTTTTCTGAGGGGGGGGGCAGGGTGGCTGGATTCTGCATATTACATGCACATAGTATGGAGCTGATGACTTCAGATGACTGCTCCTGCACCTGTGTGACTGGGACTCTCATCACAGCTGCTGTGTACATAAAGGCCCAGGAGTGTTTCGATATTAAATATCCTCCAGGAGGATACTCAACATATGAGTGATGAGGAGGTTGTAACAATACCCTAGCCTCCTTCCCCTTTGGTGACCTACCCTTGATGTGTTTCTTCAGGTTTTCTCAGGCTCTCCTACAGGTTGCAGTTCCATTAGCTCATTTTGTATTTGACTAACCCTATAGAGGCCACATCTTTCCTTATATAACCTCTCCAGTTCTCTCTTCGGCAAGAACTTCCAGCCTTCAGATTCTCTTCGGAACCTGCTTCTGAGGAATCCCACCAGTGACCATATTGGGTCAGAGCCCATTGGGTACTAGCTTCTCTGCTTAGTCCCTGATTCTACCCTCTCTACACAGTTCCATTGCATAGTTGGAGTTTGTAAACCTCTCCATCATTGAACCTCCACTATAGCTATTCACTTGAGCCCTTTAGGCTGACATTCTGCATTTTTCCTAGAATACATTTGCTGCTTGAATAGACATAGACTCTCTCTGCTCAGGAGAGCTCTAGGAGAGAAAGCCACTGTAGGAGAGTCCTAAAGAAACCTCAAAGGGTTATTTAATCATTGGCCCTGTCAGTGAATCCAAGTCTCTTAAGTCTAATAAAAACTGGTCTGCTGGGTCCTGGGAGTTCCTGTATAGCTACTCAGGAGACTGTGATCCGAGGATCACTATTCAAAGTCAGCCTGGCAAACACACCCATAAGACACTTATCTCTAATTAACCAACCAAGACTAGAAGTGGAAATGTGACTCAGGTGCTAGTGCCAGCTGCGAGAACAACAACAACAAGAGCTGAGCATCTAGAGAGTGAGAAAGGGAAAGAGGTAACAGAAATGAGCAGAGAACAGTAATAGCCCCTTCTCTTCTTCCCCACAGTGACTCTTTTCTGCAGCTCAAAGTCCTCACTCGGTTATAAAGTGTGAGACAGAATGCGGTAAGATCATGCTTCTTCTTTCTCACTGGGGCTAGCAGAATAAAGGCTCTTGACCCCACCAAAATGACTCTATGACTAAATCTCTGGACCACTTTAACTTACATTCAAGGTTTGGACTATTTCAGAGCATATCAGTTTACCTCCAGTCTGGTGATGTTGGCTATGGTCAGAAATTCAAAAGGAAATTTGGTTAAATTCTTATTACTACTATTACTATTATTATTAAATAGCAATTTTAGTTCATCTGTTTAATAGTATTTATTATGCTATATTTTATTGCTTATTATTAGTTTTCTTATCTTATTATTATTAATATTTTACCTATTGCCAAAGCCAAACATTAAACATGAATGGACTGCCTCCCTTAGAATCTATTTTCTCCCCTCTCCGCCCTGCCATCTATATCTGGAAGTTTCCTTCTATAGATCCTAGCCTTACACTGGATCTTTCAAAAGCATACCCATTCAGTAAAAGCCCAAGTTTTGTCTTTTATTCCCTATTTCACATCTCACTAAAATTGCTAGACTGTAGTACCTATCAGAGATACATAGAGAAAAAAATGTAGTTTCAATTATTGCTTACTGTTCTGGGGTTTTAAAAATATTATTTTTACTTTTCAAATCATTTTTCTATTTTGTTCACTAGCCAGATTCTTCACAAGTTTTTTTTAAAGACTCTAAGCATCAAATATTGAGTAACACATGCATCATTAATTAGGATTATTCCTGGTATTTAGTTATATCATATTACCCAAAAGGAAAACTCTTATTACCCCATTAATCCACTGCACTTTTAGTTATGTGTGTGACTGAGAAGGTTCCCACAGCAGGAAAGGGGTGCGTAATGCATCTTCAGAGCTCTGGAAGACTGGGTACAATGTGCCAAAGTTATCACAAGTCAGGAATAAAAGCCTAGATCCTCAGGGACCCACTCAGTGCTCCTTGCTGGCTGAGAAGAGCTTCTTGGGAATACTGGTTGACATTTCTTTTTGGCTTTCCCTTCCACGGGCATGACAAATTTCTTAGACAGAGAACCAACAATATTTGCTGTATTGAGGAACATTTGTAGAGAGGAGAGTGCTTGCTGAGAGGTTATTGTAGGGGCTCTGACAGTACGTACTATAGGACAGCTGTTGACACAAAGACAAATGCAAGCCCTCATCTTGGAAAACCACTGACATTTCTGGGTGGAAGGACTATATAATACTTTAATTTGTATATCTCTGTATTTGTGTGTGTGTGTGTGTGTGTGTGTGCGTGTGCGTGCGTGCACATGCATGCATGCACACATGCACCAGTCCTGGGGCCTGGGTGCTGTTCCTGACCATTTTTTCTCAAGGCTAGTACTTATCATTTGAGCCACAGCTTCCACTTCTGGCTTTTTGGTTTAATGAAGATAAGAATCTGACAGACTTTCCTGCCTGGGCTGGCTTTGAACCAAAAATCCTCAGCCTCCTGAGTAGCCAGAATTACAGGCATCAGTCACCAGCACCCAACTTTCTCTGTAAGTTTTAAGCTTGCCAATTATTAATTATTACCTGAAGGTTTTAAGGTAGCAATTAATAATTAATAATATTTTAATCAATAGAAAGAAGAAGATATTTTCTTTGTTGCTGTTTTTCTTTCTTTTCCTTTGTCTTGTTTGTTAATATATCTTTCTTTGAGAGGCTAAAGGGGTGCAGAAATGGTGGGGGAAAATGGTGAACAACTCCAGCAGTGATACTCACTAGACATTATGCTGAAAATGAACTGTTCAACTTGTGGATGGAAATGGGAGGGAAAAACTGAGAGAGAGGGATGGGAGGGGTGACATTGTTCAAAAAGAAATGTACTCTCTACCTGGCTTACGTAACTGTAACCCCTCTGTGCATTACAATAAAAATGCATGGAAAAAAAGAATAAATATAGTACCGTATTTTAAAAATACATTCTCCTTCATTGGCCCGTCATAAAATTGCACAAAATGATGAGAGGAGCACTAGAATATGAGTCAGGAGACGTATTCATTCGTTCATTTGTTATTTATCTGATACCTAAAAACATAAAGGTTGTACATAGTAACTGAGATATCATGTGTTGTCCAATTGTATAATGTTTAAAATAAAGGCAAACCAGTTATTTCTTCTATCAGACACCATTTCTCTGTGTAAAAATATTCAAACATCATTTCTTCTAGAATTTGAAATACATGGTACATAATTGTTGTCTAAAGTTGCCATACTATGCACCAGCTTGCTGGCTGTAAATTAGTGCATTGAAGGACATTCAACCTTTATTTGTCCCAGTTCTGTTTTAATAAGCTCTGAGATGATGGGTTTATGGTTCAATCTTAGTGGGCACTACTTTCATCATTTGTAAAAAGGGAACAACCCACTAGTTTAATTTTTTTTATATCCTGATAGACCTCAAAAAATCATCCTTCTGTATTGTGATGAGATTCCTATAAACTAGTCCTGATTAAATCCTTTTATAGATATATATTTATACTTTGAATAGTTACACCTCATCAAATCAAGGGGACCCTGTGTGTGTCTGCTGTTTCTTATGTAAATGTATTGTCTGTGAACTGCATTGGGTGCAATGCAAGGAAAAGTCTTCACACAGAGTAATTATCTTTTCAAGGCTTATTGAGAGAGGTTGCCTTGGTAACAAGAAATCAAACCTACCCACTTCATCTTAGGGGTCAGAACAAGGTTCGCCATGTAATCATCATTTTTGTTCTTCAGGTACAAACTGTGAAGAAACCTCAGTAAGAATATACAAATATTAGTAACAAGTAGCTTTGCTTCTCCCAGACACGGCACTTTGCTTATCATTTTATATAGAAAGGTTAACTCACATAGAATGTAAGATAATGTTGGAGGGCATACATATCATTCTTTGTTCTTTAGTACTCTCTCCTGTCCCCAGAAGCTATTTATAGGTACTATCTATTGAATATTTATCATATACCAACATTCAGCACTGATGACTTAAACTATCTCTCTAGTTCTCACAAGCTACCTTTTTTTTTTTTTTGCTATGTAGCAGACAATCAACCCTTTTTTTAAACTAAGAAACTTATTTATGATTTCATAGGCTGGAAATTTGAGATAGGCTTGGTGAAGAGTAAGTTCTGGTCTCATTTAATTTCCTCAAGTGTTTCTAATCAGTAGCTAAATGGGCTGTAGTCTAGTTGGTCTGGGATATCCTCATCTGGAGTGGGCCATTTCTGGTCCAGGTGGGTGTCTCATCATCCAGCAGGCTGACAGGAATTGGAACAATAATTTTAGAGTCCTAAAACTGTCAAGAAGGCAGCCCTGATGAATATGTCATGCTTGCTAATGTCCCTGTGGCCCAAGAAAGTCACAAGGACATTGCTAGAGTCACATAGGAAGAAACTACGTAAGGAATGGATAGGGCTAATTGCCTCAGTTGCAACTATCTACAGACTAGAGCCTTGATACACAAGATGCTTCATATACAATGAAACCATCAAGATTATAGAGCTACCAGTACCTAAAGAGAAGAGTAGTAGGGCACATACAATTGTAGCAAGCAGGAAGAGGAATATAGTGAAACATGTACCTGGGCCATCTTAACCAAAAATGATGCGAGGCGACCATCTGTCCCAGTGTATGGTCATTTTTTTTTCTGGTAGAAATACTAAGAACAAATTGTTTCCTAGATGCCTAGGAAACTGAAATTACCCTGAAGTTTTCTAACTTCATGGTAAAGTAATTTGTTCACTCTACCTCTTTAGCACCTCGGATAACTCTTACTGAAGCTCTTGGCTTCTCCATATTAACCTCACTGATCAAGAACAACAGCTATTAACATGGTGGTTTACACTTGTAATTCTAGTACTTAGAAGCTTGAGGCAGAAGGATTGTGGGTGAAAAGCCAGACTGGAATCCGTAGGAAGTTGGAAGACAGCCTAACGTACATAGTAAAATCCTCCCCCCACTACAAAAAAGGGGGGCCCACGAAATTTTTTGAACAGAGACCCGGAAACACAACAAATCAAAGAAAGATTGGACAAATGGGATTGCATAAAGTTGCAGAGCTTCTGCAGGGCAAATGACATAGCTAGCAAGATCAATAGAAAGCCCACGGATTGGGAGAAGATCTTTA
>NW_012267315.1:8673831-8688090 GCF_000151885.1 Dipodomys ordii
AAGGAGGAGGCTGCAATGCTTGGTAAGAAATGTACGCATTATCCTGCCCATGCAATTGTAACCCCTCTGTACAGTATGTTCACAAATAAAATTAAATTAAATTAAAAAAAAGGGGGGCCCAAACAACACAACAAAAAATTGAAAGAATAATAGATATTCACCACTGGTGGTACAGTTCTAGGAATCTCAGACTCCTTAACAGTCAGTAGAGAGTATTCAACATCTCTCTAACATTCGTGGATAAGAAAACCTGGATATCTGAAGCAGAGCCTCTCAGCTCAGAGGTCTTTTGTGCCAACGCTCCCATCAAAGGAAACTCCAGCACCAAAGGCTCACTTATATGCCATGTAAGCCTTGACTTGCTTTGCAGATTCATGTGGATAAGCTTTTATTTAAAAAAAAACAACAAAGCAAAAGCAAAGACAAAGACAAACTTGGATTCTCTTGCCTTTCTCTCAAATGCTGAGATTAAAGGCATGTGCCTCAAACACCCACCATGTATTAGCTTTGAAATTCCTGCAGAACAGCACAGAATTTCACCTTCCCTTCTCTTTCAAGCCAGGGGAGGCACATATTGTTCACCATATAGCCTCCCACTCACTTCACAGAGCTGACAGGGGAGCAGCGTGCTGGAAAGTGACTTAAGCAAGGGTGAAGTCGGTGAAATCTTAAGTTTTGTGGCGAGAACCTGCTTTCATTCCTCTTAGCTTCTGAGTCCACTAGATCCTGAAGACTCAAGGCCAGAGGTAGCAACACCTGCATGGAAGGACCCAGCCATAGGGTCCTACCTATATCAAGGCAGCGTGATGAATAAGCAAAGGGAACATTATGAGTGAAACATTGTCAGGTTCTTGCTGAAATTACTTTTATTCAGTAGCCTAGGAATCCCTTCTCAGTGCTGGGAGAAAACGAAGCCAGGAGTAGTTAACATACTACAAATATGTAAAAGTATGTAAACAAAGGCCAGGTTGTATTCAAAGAATTGAGTAGGTATCAAAGGCAGCATAAAGCCAACTTGAAAATTCACTTCAAATAAAAGCACAATTTTATACCACCAATGGGACTCTAACCCCACAATAGGGTACATTTTATTTCCTCCACTAAAGCAAATTGGAGAAACAATGATTGTTTTTGTGACTGTGGATAACACAAATATGATCAATTAGCACAGCTGTTGCTTGATAAGCCCTGGACTTTTAGGGAACTAGGAGCTACTCTTCCCATAATTCTTCCAACAATCCCTAAGAAAAACACCTGCCACCTCAGTCTCCTGGCTGAGTTGGAGCATTTGAGTTAGAGGTGAGCTGGAAGAATCCTTGCCTAGCTCACTCATTTTATAAGTGTAGAAACAGAGAATTGGAAAATGTCTGAGCCCTGCTGAACTTCTATATTTTTTTTGCTGGTTCAGCATTTCACTGCCTGTAAGGGCCTCTGCCAGGGAATGATCAAAAAGACAGATGAATAGCAGATCAACTGAGTCAGCAAGAAATTGTTGAATACCCACAGCATAACTTGTGCTTGTTTCAGAGATGAGGAATGGGCCTAGGTGATTGGCCTTTTCAACTCCTGCTACAGGAAGCATCTGCACTCATAAGGACTGTTTTTCTAAAATCCTCTGTTCCTGCCACTTCTACCCAACAAATTTTTGTATATATGTTTATCTGAATTAGGGAAAGGAAAGGGAACAACAAAATGGTGAGACATAGGACAAAAGGAGAACCAATTCAACAGTGCTACTCACAAGACAACATGTTGGAAATGAACTCTACAGCTTGGAGGTGGGGTGGGGGAAGGGAAAGTGGGAGAAAAATGAGGGGAGGGGTAACAATGTTCAACAAGAAATGTACTCACTACCTTACATATGTAACTGTAACTCCTCTGTATATCACATTGACAATAAAATAAAATTTTAAAAAAGTATATCAGTCTTCATCCCCGGACACTGTAGGCACTTGATTTAAGGATAACAATAATAACTCTGTGTGTCTGCATATGCATACATGTACACATGGAGGCACATAGCTAAAGTTCCATAGATTGACAACCTAGAGCCACTGAGTAGTATAAAATCCTTTAAAATACCCTTCCAGAACACTGCATGGCCTATATGTGGTGAGGAGGAAGATCATGGTCCAAGATCATGATCTAGGCAAACGTGGGAGACTTTATTTAAAAAACGCAAACAGAAAGTATAGGAGGTGTGACTCAAGTGGTAGAGCACTTGCTTAGTAAGCAGAAGGCTCTGAGTTCTATTACTACTCACCCTCAACTCAACAAACAAAGAAAAATAGCATGCAACCAAGCTAAAGACATGTTTTAGAAAGTGTTTATCATCAGATTCTTTACATGGATTCTCTCAACTCATCCTGGGTATCTACTTACAGAGAAAACAGAAAAGTAATTAAAGGAAGTCCATACATTTGAGTGAGGAAATGCATATTCCATTTATTGAGGTGGGGTTCTTGTTCCTAATTCTCTTTAGAGGCTTGGTGATGCTAAAGGTTAAGTTATTTCGAGACATGGGACACTGGCACATTATGAACAGAGCTGAGCTATGTTGGTAATTATCTTTTGCAGTCACTGGGGGCTTTGAGGAAGAAACACATAATTTTCCAGCAACCTGCAATTATAAAATAAATCACTATGTGTGTAAATTAGATCCTAATCCTATCTTATTATTTTCAAAGCTGGCTTCTTTTCTGCTCCTCTTATTTCACACTACAGCATAAAGTTTAACAATGCTATCGTGCCTCAAGTTTTCATTTTTGGAGGTTTTTTAGGGGAAAGGTTCTTTCCTAAGACATTGTAGCAAGGTTGACTTTCCTTGTGTCCAAAGAAAGCCAAAACTAGAGGTATATGTTAATTTGATAAACTTACCACAGCTGAGGATCTTTACTTTCATGCATGAAAGCTAGGAAATTTGTCATTTGCTGGCTCTTTGTATCAAGATATTGATGCATATGAGAGTAATTCCCTTTTTTTGTTTACAGTGAGAAGAAAATGTCACCGACAAAGGAGTTCTCAAATTCTTTTTTTTAAAAAAGTATATTGCTATCGTGAAGGTGATATCCAGAGTGGTTACAGTTACGTAAGTCATTTCTTTTTTATCAGTGTCACCCCTTCCTTCACCCCTTTGTGCCCCATATACACTTGTTAAGCAGAGAACAGATCAAGAGAATGAAGCAGAACTGCAGCAAATTAAAATGAAGCTTTTGCACTGTCAATAGTATTTGGATCACTGATATTCACTGCCTCAGACTTCTCGAGTCTTTTTCAAAGTGTTCCTCTCTCATTCCCTTTTGTGTGGCTTCCTCAACTAACCAATCAGTCACTCCTTTGGGAGACAATCTTGCCTCTGTAATCCTCACAGGATTAGTTCCAAGACTGTCTCAGATACCAAAACCTGAAGATGCTTAAATCCTTTACATAAAATGGTATTGTATTTCTATATAGCCTATACATATCATCCTGTATATTAAAAACCTCTCTAGATTGCTTAGAAGACCTAATAAAATGTAAATCTAATGTAAGCAGCTGCTATACTAGAATGTTTAGGGGTAGAATGACAAGGAAAAATCTCTGTTAGTATGCACAGCATATTAACATATATATTAACATATATAATATGTTTGATCTAGGCTATTTTCATTCTTTTTGTCACTCTACATCCAGGTTTGCTGAGGGGAGTCATTCTGTTCCTGAAAGTACATCTTTCTACTTTCCTAATTGGTCTCATATTGGTTAGTTTACGTCTCAGAAAACAGTCTTAATTGTCTTACTTCCCAGTTCTTACGAAAGAGAGAGATACAAAATTACCGACAAAAGAATCCACAGAAGTCTAGGCAAGGAGAAAATGGTTTGCGTTAAGATTATTTTGGTGAAAGTAGTGAGAAAAGGGTTGGGTTGGGCTAAAATCTGAAGGCTGAGATATTAGAATTTGCTGACTGACTGAGTAGAGAGAAGTTCGATGAGTAGAGGAAGAAATCCAGGATGCCATAGTAGATTGTGAGTGCTCCAGGAATACCTTCACCAGGTTGGCACACCTATCCCCCAGTTGTGGTGACTGCTGCTTTCTCATGGCTTTCAATTCCTTCTCTGGTAGGTTGAGCTGAGTCAATAGAGCTACTCACCAAAAAATGTTGGGATGGGAGGCTGAAGGTTGTCACCAAGGACTCACTGAAACTAGAGAGTCAAAAGGTAGACCCCCTGCTGCATGAGAGACATCGCTGTGTTCTTTGTGCTTCACGTAGAACAGTTCCCTTTGGCATCAGGCCGAAACTAGATTCCAGATACACTTATATCTTTGCCAATCTCTTTCTCCTGCCCTGCTCAGCTTTCCTTTAGCCTTATAGGTTTCTCTTAATGTCTGAGAATCTCATGAGTTAGACAGGAATCACTATCTCGGGTTCTATTTTAAGAAACCCAACCCAAGAGAGATGACCTTAAGGGTTTTTTTTTGAGTGAATAATAGTGGTGGCAGTTTCTGAGATTCATAACATGTCATACGTTATTGATTCATTCATCTTCTGAGGGGCTGGGTTATTACTATGCCTTAACTATGGTGTGCAAGTGGCTTTACTATATCGTGATTTGTAATCTTTTGGATAAATGCCAAAGAGTGATATTGCTGGATCATAGGTTAGTACTATGTTTATTTTCTAAAGGAATCTCCAAACTGCTTTCCAGAATAGCTGAACAAGGTGACATTCTCATCAACAGTGCATTAGGGTTTCTTTTGCCCCACATCTGAGCCAACATCTTTTATTCTGTGTATTCTTGCTGATGGCCATTCTAACAAGGGTGAGATTGAATCTCAGTGTTCTGATTTGCATTTTCATCATGGCCAGAGATGTTGAGCATGTGTCTGTTAGTAATTTTTACTTCTGCATTTGAGAAATCTTTATTTACCTCATTAGTCCATTTATTAATTGGGTTGTTGTTTTTTTTTCTTTTTAACAACTAACAGTAGTGTGGGACTGACCAAAAGCTTCCCTGCATCAACTGAGCTGCGTATCCATGGGAATTAAAATTTTGGGTTGTGCAATTTCTTTTTTTTAATTAAGTTTTTTTTATTGTGAAAATACTATACAAAGGTGTGCCCTTTGGTAGCTCAGTTGGTAGAGCGGAGGACTGTAGGAGGATTGTGATGAAAATACTATACAAAGGGGTTACAGTTACATGAACACGGTAATGAGTACATTCCCTATCCACATTGTTTTTCCCCTACCATCCTTTCCCCACCTCCTCAGCTACCCCTCCCCCACCACCTCTCCCACCTGGGCCTAAATTGTAAAGTTTGTTTTTCGACATAGCATCTTGTACATCTCATGTAATGGGTCCATCTGTATCCCTATTTAAACAATTTGTTTTTTCCCTTCCCCTCCCCAAATTATACCAGCATCAAATACAGTGAAAACAGGGGTTATACCGTGGAGGAGGGACAATTTCTTTTGACTTTATTTCACTGATATTTTTGACCATGGGTGGTCAAAACAATATACTCCATCGCTAGTGGCTCATACCAGCAATCCCAGCTACTCAGGAGGCTGAAATCTGAGGGTTGTGGTTTGAAGCCAGCCTAGGCAAGAAAGTCTGTGAGACTCTTATCTACAATTAATTGCCAAAAAAGGTCAGAAGTGGAGGTGTGGCTCAAAGTGGTAGAGCTAGCCTTGAGCAAAAAAGACCCAGGTACTAAGTTCAAGCCCCAGGACAGGTACCCAAGAAATAAACAACATAAAATATGTGGAATCTGCAATTAATATGATTCATTGTACTTAAAACAATAGCAATGCCTCCTTTACTTAAGCTAGTGGGAGTTTGTGTTTGTGTTCCTCTAGCCAAGAGAGTCCTGCATGAGACAAAGACCTGGTTCAGAGAAGTAGAGTGACTTGCCCAGGTTGCCCTGCGTATTTGTTCATTCTTTAAGGGGTTAGCTTTTTGGGCTCTTTGTATATTCTAGATCAGTAGACCATTATCAGACTTATAACTGGCAAAGATCTCTTATCTTGTAGGCATTTTTGCTTGGCCATACAGAAACTTCTTATTTTGATATAATTCTATATGTAAATTCTCTAATTTGTTAATCCCTTGGAATTTTACTCAGAAAACTCTTGCCCATGCTGAGAAGCTCTAATGTTTCTCCAAGTCCTTCCTGTAGCAGTCTCAAAGTTTTAAGTCTTATTATGAGGTTTTGATCCATTTTGATCCAATGATCCAGTTTCAGTTTTTGCATGTAGATATCCAGTTTTTCCAGCATCATTGGTCAAAGAGATTGTCTTTTTTTCCATCCTATGTTTTTGATTCTCTTACCAAATATTAGATGACCATAAGTCTGTGGGTTTGTTTCTGGCTCTTCTGTTTGGATACATTGGTCCTTGGACCTGTTTTTGTGCTAACACCAAGCTATTTCCATTACTATAGTTCTGAAGTAGTCACTTCTTGTTGACATAAGAGACAGGAAAATTCCAAAGTCATTGATTACAGATGCATTATTTACCAGTTGTCAGAGAGGGTAATATTTTCTTGAAATCAACTTTATGTACAGATATTTGTTGCTAAGTGACATCCTCATCTCTTTTTCCTGATGTTTTTCAGGAAGACTGATTACTTGTGTAAAAACTCATCTGAAGGCCTTATTTTTTTATAAAAATGAGTGAAAGTGTTTGTAATTTTGTGCTGTTAGTGACCATCTGGGAAAACAGAAGCATTGTCTGTGAGAAGCTAGGAAGATTCCGAGTCAGCAGTATGCTGAGGGCCCCTTGGAGAAATAAATGGCAATTTTCTTTCCAGTCCTGCTGCTTGAACTCATGGCCTGGGTGATATCCCTAAGCTGTTTTTCTCAAGGCTAGCACTCTATCACTTTGAGCCACGGTGCCACTTTTGGTTTTTCTGGTGGTTAATTGGAAATAAGAGTGTCACAGAATTTCCTGCTCAAGCTGACTTTGAACCATGATCCACAGATCTCAGCTTCCTGAGTAACTAGCATTACAGGAATGACCCAGCTAAAATGAAAATTTTGATTGGAAGGTTTTAAAGGAAATTTAACAGTGAGAGAAGTAAATGTGAGTAAAGAGCAACAAGAAACATACAAAGAAGGCTAACATTTAACCAGGGAAGAGTGGTGATAATGTAGAGAACAAATATTGACAGGACAGAGGCAGAGAACAAATATTCCTAGGATAAAAACTGGACAGAACTCCTTTGTACAACTAATTAAAGATTTTTTAAAAAGATTTAAATAACTCAACCTAAAAATCTTAAAGAAAAATAATATATAAGGCATTCAATAAAACAAACCACCGAAGAATCAATAACAATAAATAAATGGATAAAGGGCTAAATAGACAGTTCTCATAAGAAGTCCGAAAGGCCAATAAATACATTAAGTAATGCTCAGCATATCTGGCCATCAAGGAAATGCAAATCAGAGCAACATTGAGATTCCATATCACTCTAGTAAAAATGGCCAGCATTGAGAATGTGAATAATAACAGATACTGGTGTGGGGGGGATATGGGGGAAAAAGAACCCTTGTACACTCTTAGTGGAAACATAAAAATTAGTACAATCCCCTGTATTTTCACAATAAAAAAGTTATAAATAAAAAAATTAGTACAATCATCATGGAAGTAAAAAATACTCCTGATAATAGAATTACTCCATGATCCAGTAATACCACTCTTGGATATTTAGCTGAAAGACTGCAGGTCAAGATACAATAAAAACACCTACATACCCATGTTTATTGCAGTGTTATGCACAATAGCCAGTTATAGAACAGCCCAGATGCCCTACAACCAAGAAATTAATACAGAAGATTATATATGTATATATGTATATATATGTATATATATATGAATTTGATTCATCCATCAGGAAAAATAATGTTATTTTCAAGGAGATGGATAGATCTAGAAAAATTATATTAAGTGTAGTAAGCCAATCTCAGAGAGACAAAGGGCATATGTTTTCTCTTACATGTGGAAGCTAGATCTAAAATATGTGTATGAAAATATATACAAGTCCATATACATATATACATGATCAAGCTGACTAAAGGGAGGTGTGTGTAAGAGTGAGATTTCTTGCTGTAACTCTTATGGACAATTAACAGGGAATTTAACAAAATGAATAAGTATAAGTGGAAAATATCTCAACTAAAGTGGGTTAAGGTAAAATGAGAAGGGTCGGATAATGCAAACAGGAATGCTGGGTGAATACAATCATAGCACTCAGTGTGCAAATGTAAAAAATTGAACTATGAAATTTGAGGAGACAGGTGGCAATGGTACAGTCTGTGGGGGAAGACAATGGAATGGTGACACTGTACACATACATGGGCGTGTTAAATCGAGGCCTCTTTGTATAACTCTTTGAAGATAACAATAGAAAAAGAGGAGCCAGTGCTCTTGTTACACATACACATTAAAAATTAAGTTATTTTTATGTGAATTGCAACAGCAATTAAAGGCCCAAAGGAAAAATAACACATGACTCAAAGGAAAACTTAACTAAAGAGAACATGCTGGAATGAGAAGGTGATCAAGCTTCCCTCATACTCTGCTTTGGCCAGTAAAATGAAATCAGCAAGTCAGGAAAGGCCCTGTAGGAGCCATTCAATGTGCTATTACAAGAAAAGAACAGCAGCAAGAAGAAATGGTGCTAGGCCTGTGCTGAGACTATGGAAGCCTGGGAAGAACATGTAATTCCTACTGAACTTTGGCTTTCTCCTTCAAGAAACAAGTTATGAGCTGGGCACAAGTGGCTCCCAACTGTAATCCTATATACTCAAGAGGCTGAGGTCTGAGCCCAGGCAGGGAAGTTCATGAGACTCTTATCTCCAATTAACCACCAGAAAACCAGAAGTTGTGCTATGGCTCAAAGTGGTAGAGCACTAGCCTTAAGTGAAAAAGCTCAGGGACAGTGCTCAAACCCCATGACTGACAAAAAAAGAAAAGTAAAGAAAAAAACAAAGAAGCAAGTTATGAGCTATTTAATCTTTACAATCTTTTCTACAACTAAAACTGGGGGGTTCCAGACATCATTTAATTTGAGTAATGTCACATGAAACAGAGAAATCAAGAGGTTTGTAATAGGCAACAGACTAAAAGGATGTCCACAGAGGAGAATCAGGTGAACTGGTGTGGGCTCAGTACATGGTTATATGTAAGAGAGTGTTTTTTCTTCAACATGTATTCCCACAGACTTCTGTTTTTTGCTACTAGGATTTTGACATCTTCTGAGATGTCATATATAAACACATACAGGACCATATGCAAATATACATAAACAAATTGACTAAAGCATGTTATACACAGAGAAGAATTTCAATGGCGTAACTCCACTGAGCACCGGACTTACAGAATAACAAAATGAATACCAGGAAGCTGAAATATGCTTTGTCAATGGGGGTAATGGTAAAGTCAAAGGGAGGAGGTAAACATATGGAGAGAGGAAGAGTAGGTGAATGCAGTCATAATATTCAATGTGCATATGTGAACATGGAATCAAGTAACTGTAGGGGATGAGTGGGATTCAGAGAGATTGGGGAGAATGATGAAAGGGGTAACATTGATCAAGATGTACTATCCTTATAAACTGATAGGTTGAATTGACACTCCTTTGTACAACTACTTAAAGATAAAAACTGGGAGAAAATGATGGGGTGGTGACACTGTTCAAAAAAGAAATGTGCTCATCATCTGACTTATGTAACTGTAACTCCTCTGTACATTACCTTTGCAATTAGCAAAAAGAACGAGCTGTTATTGCAAATAAAAATATAATAAAATTATATAAGAAGTTTAAAATATAGAGAAAATTTTTTAAAAAAACATTCAGGCTGAGAATGTGGCTCAGTGGTAGAATGCTTGCCTAGCATGCATGAAGCCCTGGATTCAATTCTTCAGAACCACATAAACAAAAAAATAGCCTGAAGTGATGCTGTAGCTCAAGAGGTAGAACACTAGCCTTGAGCCAAAGAAGCTCATATACAGTGCTCAGGCCTTGAGTTCAAGCCTCATGACAGGCAAAAAATACATTTTCTTTTCTCTATCCATGAAACTTTCTCAATTCTTGGTAGCCACAAACCTATAAATAGATTAGAAAACAAAAATATAATTTCAACTGTTTAGCCTTTTAAAGTCCTGAGTTGTTAAACCCAGAAAGATGTTCAAGGTTTGCTCAAATCAGATCTCCTCTCTTGGGTACATATAGAATAATGCATAGACTCTGCTTGAAAATAGATTTGAATATAGAGAAAACTTTCTAAGTTGAAAAAGCTCACTGTTTACATTATTTTATCTCATATTATTTTTTAAAATATTCTTTACAATGGCAATTGTAGACATAGTAGACCTAAATCAAAGTAGTTAAAAGGGGGAGGCTATATTTCATCTGTATAAGTTTTTCTTTCATGATTACACCTCAAGAATACTCAGGTAGGGCTGGGAAGGTGGCTCAGTGGTAGAGCCCTTGCCTTGCATGCATGAGGCCCTGGGTTCGATTCCTCAGCACCACATAAGCAAAAAGAAAAAAGCGGGAAGTGGCATTGTGGCTCAAGTGGTAGAGTGCTAGCCTTGAGCTGAAGAGCTGAGGGACAGTGCCCAGGCCCAGAGTTCAGGCCCCACGACCAGACCTCCCCCCCAAAAAAAAGAATACTCAGGCAGACCCACTGTATCTCATTTAACTTACAAAATCCCATTTATTTTTAGTGCAGCTGTAAGCAGACTTTGATGAGTAAAAAGATTTCCTTTTTAAACAGTGTTCTTTATGAGTGCATTAGAGTTTAAATTTGATACTACTCAATGTTCATGAGAATTATAATTTTTATATTAAACTTAAAAAAAAGCCTAGGAATATATACTTTATTTTTTTACTTTTTTTTTTTTTGTCAGTCGTGAAGCTTGAACACTGGGCTTGGGCACTATCCCTCAGCTCTTCAGCTCAAGGCGAGTGCTCTACCACTTGAGCCACAGAGCCACTTCTGGTTTTCTAGTAGTTTAGTGGGCTTCTAGTGGTTTATATGGACTTTCCTGTCTGGGCTTGTTTTGAACCGCAATCCTCAGATCTCAGCCTCCTGAGTAGCTAGGATTACAGGTGTGAGCCACTGGTGCCTGGCTGAATATATACTTTAATAAACAAAAATTTTTGTTCACTTGAGGGATTGAGTTTGTATTGTTGGACTCAATAAATTCTTATATTTATATTATTTAAAAACTGGGGTTTTTAATATTAGTTTGATGGTGCCAGGGTCTGAACTTGATTCCTCAAGCTTGTTTGCCTCAGCAGTATTGTACTACTTGAGCCATGCCTCTTACTGGCTTTTTTTCTAGTTATTTTGGAGATAGAGTCTTGTGGACTTTTCTGCTTAGGTTGCTTAAACTTTGATCTTCTGGATCTCAGGCTCTTGAATAACTAGGATTGCAGGCATGAACTATGAGTGTTGGGCTAAAATTACATTAAAAAATCTTGCAGCATGTTTTATTTTTTAATTTTTAAAAATTTTGTTATTAAGTAATTGTACAAAGAGGATACAGTTCCTTAAGTTAGGTTATGAATACAATGCATCTTGATTAATGTCACCCCTTTTATTGTTCTCCCTCATTATTACCCCTCCCGTCCCTACCCCAAGCTACATAGTTCAATTCTTGCAAAATGTACATTGAATATAATGACAACATTTGTTTGAAGAAACATTGGGTTTTTTTTTTGCTTGTTTGTTTTAAGTAACATGTAGGCTTGATTTCCTGGCAGAACACCACTTATATAGCAGTGTTTGAGCACAAAATAAGTCTTGATGGGATTAACTGTCAGGGTGCCATTCTTTCAATTATTTTGACCCTAATAAAGTACAGAGCTCTTACAGTTACTTAGAGCCTTGCCATCATTTACAGCACGGTTTTTGTTTTTGTTTTTTTGTCTGTCGTGGGGCCTGAACTTTGGGCCTGAGCTCTGTCCCTCAGTTCTTCAGCTCAAGACTAGCACTCTACCATTTGAGCCACAGCACCACTTCTGGCTTTTTCTGCTCATGTGGTGCTGAGGTATTGAACCCAGGGCCTAATACATGCAAAGCAAGCACTCTACCATTGAGCCACCTTCCCAGCCCACGCATCATGTTTTAACCCAAATTCTCACAGAAGGCACAGCCCTGACTTTATCTAAAAAGTACCATGTCTGCTAAAACTAGAACCACTGAAAAAAGCGTTTGGAAACTTTCACTTCTATTCTAAAAACATGAAAAAGATCATGTAAATTAAAAATCTTTTTAGGATCATTTCCTGGATACACAGGAGTGCTAAGCTTGCAAGGCAAATTAGTGACTTCAAAATTTGTAGGAAATGGTGGATACTGAGAGTCACAGATGCAATTTGCTTACCTGGAGAAGAACCTGGGATTCATAAACTGTTAAGTATAAAGGAAGACTTAATGCCAGACATGGTAGCTCAAGCCTGTAATTCTAGCTATTCAGTAATTAGAAATAGGGAAACTAGCTATCAAGAAAAAATATATAGATAAGAAAACAAGGCTAGCTCCAACACAAAGAGGTTCTAGAGACTCCATCTCAGTCAATGGCTGGGTGCAGCAGCAAGCATCTGTTAATCCCAGCTATATGGGAAGCACAATGACTTGGAGCAGTCTTGTGCATGCCTGTCATCCCAAGCAACATGGGGAAGCACAAATCAGAGGTGACAGCCAGGTCTGCATGGTCCTATAACAAGACTCTACTTCAAAAAGTAGGAGAAAAACAAAGGAGGGGGTAACAATGCTTGATAGGAATGTACTCATGTAACTGTAACCCCTCTGTGCAGTATCTTTACAATAAAATATGTATTAAAAATAGCCAATGCAACTATGTTGAAAATAAACTATACAACTTGTGGGTGGGAATGAGAGGGAAAGACTGGGAGAGAGTGAGGGAAGGGATGATATTGTCCAAAAAGAAATGTACTCTTTACCTGATGCATGTAACTGTAACCTCTCTGTACATCACTTTTCCTAATAACAATAAATTTAAAATGTAAAAAAATAGCCAATGCTCAAAAGGGGCTGGAAGCAAGGCTTAAGTTGTAGAGTGCCTGTCCATAGGCATAAGACTCTGAGTTCAATTCCTAGTAATGACCAAAAAACCCTCAAGAACACAAAACTTAAATGATAGCTTTGATGAATTGCTGGAGTTTTAATATAGATGAGCATTACAAGGAGAGATTCCTGGGTGCCATAGGTTTCAAGCATCCTGTTTTTCTGTGAAATGTCTCTACAATCTATTATTCAATACAATATGACCATCAAGAAAAAATTACAAGGCATGCCAAAAAGAGTGGAGTACACAGTCACAAGCAAGCATTGAAACTAGACTTGGATATGGCATGGATTATGAAATTATAATATTTGGAATTTAAAACAACTAGGATTAGCCCTTTCCCAGCTCGCTCACTTAGAACGAAGTCAAAGTCCTCTCCCTGCGGCCGGGCCCTGCGCTCTGCAGTGGGCTCCTTCTCCAGTTGGAACTTTCTAGGCGTTTTTCCCAGCCCGAGTCCAGACTGAGGCTCAGATCCCCACCCTCTCCTCCCCTCCCCCGCGGTGCTCAAACAAAAGGATCCCAGGACCCTCCCCGAACGAGCTTCCATCTGTCCTCACCGCCACCGAACCAGCGGCGGGAGGTTTTCCTGCTCCCTGGAAGGAACAACATTGTCTGGTTCTTTGGAAGTTACCTTGCCTGGTGGTGAGCTTCTTGAAGCAGACACTGAGGTGATCTTGTTGGGCTGTTTGGCCACAGGTGCCTGTGAAAGGAGCAGAAGTCAAGCAATGATGGCTCATGCCTGTAATCCCACCTAATCAGGTGGTTGAAATCTAAGGATCCCAGGGAAGTCCAAGAAACTCTTACCCACAGTTAACCAGCAAAAAGCCGTGAGTGAAGCTGTGGCTCTAGTGGTAGAGTTCAAGCTTCAGTAAAAAAGCTAAGGGGCGAGGCACAGGGGGCTGCCTGCAGATCACCCACACAGAAGCCGCCTGAGGCACCGGCGTCAGACCCACCGGATCTCTACAACCCGCAAAGAAGCTGCCTGAGCATGGACACTGTGGACCCGACAGCTTCAATAGAGGCAGAGACAGAAAAGAATCACACAGAGCCACCACTGCCCAGCCCAGCCCACAACCACCCCAACTGAACTTGGATTGCAACAACAACTGACGACCTACACCACAAAGAAACAACCAGCTCCAGGGTGAGTACCCCACAGGGGACAGTGTATCCCTTAA
>NW_012267316.1:0-2029 GCF_000151885.1 Dipodomys ordii
TCCTCGTGGAGAATCCCGGCTGGTAGGTTTCTCTGTTCCTGGCGATCTGCTGTTCTGCGGACCGGTACCTGGTATCTGCAACTGGTACCTGGTATCTGCGAGCGGCCCCCTGTGTCTCTGGGGCTCCGGCAGCCCCCGCCCCGCCGGCTCTTGAGGGTTAATTTTATACCCTGCTACTTTGCCAAAGTTTCCAATAGCTCAAGTAATTTTGGAGTGCAGTCCATAGGATTCATTAAATACAACATCATGACATCTGCAAAGAGGGAGAGTTTTACTTCATCTTTCCATATTTGGATCCCCTTTATTGTTTGTATCTTGTCTTATTGCTATAGCTAGGCATCCTAATACTAAATTAAAGACAAGTGGAGAGAGTGGACATCCTTGTCTCGTTCCTGACTTTAGAGGAAATGGCTTTAGTTTTTCACCATTAAGTATAATGCTGGATGTAGGTTTGTCATATAAAGCCTTTATTGTATTGAGGAATGTTCCATTCCTAATTTTTCCAAAGCCTTCATCATAAAGGGGTGTTGGATTTTGTCAAATGCTTTTTCTGCACGTATTGAGATAGTCATGTGGTTCTTATCTTTGCTCTTGTTGATGTGATTAATTATATTAATTGATTTCATATATTGAACCAGCTTTGCATCCCTGAAATGAATTCTGTTTGATCGTGGTGTATGATTTTTTGAATGAATTGTTGAAGTCGATTTGCCAAAATTTTGTTGAGAAGTTTTCCATCCATGTTCATCAAAGAAATGAGTCTATAGTTCTCTTTCTTTGATGAGTCCCATCCTAGTTTTGGGATGAAGATTATGATGGCTTCATAGAAAAAATTCGTAGTGAACTTTCTTTCAATTTCTTTGAAGAGTTGGAGGAGCATTGGTGTGAGTTCTGCTTTTTAGGCCTTGTAGAATTCTGCTATAAATCCATCCAGTCCTAGACTTTCCTTACATGGGAGGTCTCTTATTGAAGTATGTATTTCGATGCTTGATAAGGGCTGGTTAAGTTGGTTCAACTCATCTTGGTTTAGTTTCGGCATGTCGATATTTGCTAGGAAATCGTCCATTTCTTCCAGATTCTCAAACCTAGCAGCATAAAGGTTTGAGAAGTATTCCTTATAATGTTCTGAATCTTGGTAGTTTCTGTGGTGATGTTTCCATTCTCATCTCTGAGTTTGTTTATTTGGATGTGTTCTCTTTTGTTTCTGATAAGATTTGCTAAGGGTCTGTCAATTTTGTTAATTTTTTCGAAGAACCAACCCTTTGTTTTGTTGATTCTTTCTATGTTTTCTTTTTGGATTCTAATTCATTTAATTCTGATTTTATTTTAAATATTTCTTTCCACCTACTGAATTGGGATTTAGCCTGCTGCTCTTTTTCAAGGAGGTTCAGATGTCTCATTAAATTGTTGATTTCAGATCTCTCCAATTTGTTGATGTAGGAACTCAGAGCTATAAACTTGCCTCTGAGTACTGCCTTTGCTGTGCCCCAGAGGAGCTGGTAATCTGTGTGTTCATTTTTGTTGAATATCATGAACATTTTAATTTCCTTTCTAATCTCTTCCATGACCCACTGGTGGTTCAATAGTGTGTTGTTCAGCCTCCATGTGTTACAGGACTTTCTTTGGTGGATTTTGGTGTTGTGTTCTTATTTTATTCCCTTGTGGTCTGAGAGGATGCAAGGTATAACTTCAGTGTTTCTGAATTTGGGCAAGCTTGCTTTGTGACCTAAAATGTGGTCTATTTTGGAAAATGTTCTATGTGCTGCTGAGCAGAACCTGTATTCTGATGCTGCTGGGTGAACTATTTGGTAGATGTCTGTTAAATATAGTTGATCTGGGCTGGGAAGGTGGCTCAGTGGTAGAGTGCTTGCCTTGCATGCATGAGGCCCTGGGTTTGATTCCTCAGCACCACATAAGCAGAAAAAATCCAGAAGTGGGGCTGTGGCTCAAGTGGTAGAGTGCTAGCCTGAGCTGAAGAGCTGAGGGACAGCACCAGGCCCAGAGTTCAAGCCCCATGACTGGCAAAAAA
>NW_012267316.1:2119-48206 GCF_000151885.1 Dipodomys ordii
AAAATATATATATATATATATATATATATATATATATAGTTGATCTATGCAGTTGTTTAGATCTGTGGTTTCTCTATTGAGTTTTTGCAAAGTTGATGTACATAGTGGGGATAGTGGTGTGTTAAAGTCCCCAACAATTATTGTTTTTTGGATCTTAGTGAGATTTAGGGAAAGTAGTGTTTCTTGGATAAATTTGGGTGCTCCATTGTTTGGTGAAAAATATTAAGAATTGTAATATCCTCCTGAAGGAGAGATCCCTTAATTAGTATGTAGCAACCTTCTTTATCTCTTCTAATTTTAATTTGAAGTCTATTTTATATGCTATTAGGATTGCAACTCCTGCCTGTGTATGGGGGCCATTTGCTTGGTAGATTTTGTTCCAGCCTTTCACTTTCAAAATATGTTTGTTTTTATGGGCAAGGTGTAACTTCTGAAGGCAACAGATAGAAGGATCTTGCTTTTTAATCCAACTAGACAGTCTATGTCCCTTAATTGGACAGTTAAGTCCGTTAATGTTGAGAGATAGGACTGAGAGGTATTTGGAAGTTCCTGCCATTTTGTCCACCTTCTTGGGGGCTGCAGCAACTGGGTTCTTCCTATGGTTCATGGATTCTCATTTTGGGTTCAGTTTCTTGGCCTTTCTTGTGGTCTTGTTGGTTTTTATGTGTAGGACATCTTTAAGAATCTTTTGTAGGGCTGGTTTGGTGGAGATATATTGTTTCAATTTTTCTTTGTTATGGAAGGTTTTTATCTGGCCTTCAGTTATGAAGGAGAGTTTAGCTGGGTACAGTAATCTTGGTTGATAGTTGTCTTTAGGGCATGGCATACATCATTCCAGGCTCTGCTTGCTTTAATTGTCTCTGCTGAGAAATCTAATTGGTTTCCCTTCATAGGTGATTGATCTTTTCTCCTTGACAGCTTTAAGGATCCTTTCCTTGGTCTGAATTGATCCTCGGTGAATTATAATGTGATGTTGGGATGTCCTGTTCTGGTCTGGTCTATTTGGATTTCTAAAAGCTTCTTGTATCTGAATAAGCCTATCTTTTTGCATGTTTGGGAAGTTCTCTGCTAGGATCCTGTTAAACAAATTTCCTAGACCATTAACTGCTGTCTCTAGGTGCTCCTCTACACCCCTTATCCTCAGATTAGGCTTTCTATGGTGTCTTCTAAATGTTGAATAGATCTATCATTTTTCTTGGATTTGTATTGGATAGTTGTGTATTCTTTCTCTATAATCTAGCCTGTCTTTAACTCTGGAGATTCGACCTTCTGCATGGTGTAACCTACTGTCAAAACTTTCTACTTTGTTTTTTATTTCTTTCCAATTGGTCAGCTTTGATGGCTTCAAATTCTTTGCTGGAGCTGTGTTTTAGAACTTCTGTGAACTTCTTTACTTCCTTAATTTGGTGCTCAGTGTTTATTTTCAAATCCCTTAGTTGATTGTTTATGGTTTCCTTGGACTCCCTTTTCTTCTGACAGGCTACATTCAGCAATCCCTTTGTGGTCTCCCTGGATTCCTTCAGCTGTTTATGGAATCCATGAATGCTTTTAGTGATCTTTGTTTAGTTTCATCCCACTCATGCAATTCCTGTATTACTCTTTGATTGGCTTCCTTAGAGTCAAGCAATTCCTGTGTTTCTCTTTGACTGTTCTCAGCCTGCTCATGCAATTCCTGTATTACTCTTTGACTGTTCTCACCCTGCACATGCATTTTTTGTATTAACCTTTGATTAGCTTCCTCATGCTCATGAGATACCTGTATTAAATTTTAGTTAGTCTCACCATGCTTGCGAAGTTCCTGTCTTATTCTTAGATTACCCTTGTTTAGCTCCCTATCACTGTCACACTGAGTTCTTCACAAGCTTTCAATCTTTTCATTCACCATGTTTACCAGTAGTGTCTGTAGAGCTTTTTGGGAATTCTCCTCTGGATTATTTTTAACTGTTCTGTCACCTGATTATCTTGGGTGGGAGTTGAATGCCTGGACTTGCCTTTTTTCTTGTGTTTCTCCATCTTGTTCTTCCAATTTGGTATGAAAGTAACACCAATTTTGTGCTAGAACACTATTTTAAGGCAAGCATCAACCAGAGTCCTGTAGTAGCACAGCCAAAGTGGCTGCAGATACAATCTAGTTCAACAGATACAATCTATTCAACATCAAAGAACTCTGGTTTAATGGGCTAAGAACAGCCAATAGGGATTCAGCAGACCAGAAATTAATAGGTTTAAGGACAATTGTGGGGAAAATAGGATTAGAAGGATGTGGAGAGGTACAGGGAAAGAGTGAATTTAACCAAGTCCTAATCTCTGAGAGGAAATGGATAGAACAGAATGAAAAGAGAGAGATAAACAAAAAAAATTAAAAACAAAAATATGAATTTAAAAAATGAATCACTTAAAAATTAAGTATAAAGGGCTGGGAAGGTAGCTCAGTGGTAGAGCACTTGCCTTGCATGCATGAGGCCCTGGGTTCGATTCTTCTATATAAGCAGGGGAAAAAAAGTCGGAAGTGGTGCTTTGGCTCAAGTGGTAGAGTGCTAGCCTTGAGCTGAAGAGCTGAGGGACAGCACCCAGCCCAAGGTTCAGGCCCCACAACGGACCCAAAAAAAACAAAATTAAGTATAAAAAAATAAACTGAGCCGGGCGCTGGTGGCTCACGCCTGTAATCCTAGCTACTCAGGAGGCTGAGATCTGAGGATCACAGTCAAAGCCAGCCCGGGCAGGAGAGACTGTGAGACTCCTATCTTCAATAAACCACCAGAAAACCGGAAGTGGTGCTGTAGCTCAAGTGGTAGAGCACTCGCCTTGAGCTGAAGAGCTGAGGGACAATGCCCAGGCCCAGAGTTCAAGCCCCACGACCGACAAAAAAAAAATAATAATACTGATAGAGGAAAAGTATAGGATGAGAGTAGGAGAGAGGAAAAAAAAGGAATAATGAAAAAAATAAAAAATAAAAAATTTAAAAATGGAATAGTTAAAAATTATATAGGTACAAAGAAATAATACTACTATTATTGAAGTGAAACCTAATAGGTTGTGAATTGAGTACTAAATTTCTGAATTAAGTATGTACACAATGATCTAATCATCCATGATGGGTATATATCTGGTGATGAGCATAACAGCAATTAAGTCACACAAACACACACACACACACACACACACACACACATACACACACGCCTAAAATAAAAATTATGGAAGAAAAAAATAGGCAGAAAAGTTAGTTCTTTGATTTTTTTTGATGGGGGAGGGGGAGATCTTTTATCTCCCCTGTGTCCATAACCAGTCTCTTGGTGGAGTCTCTGGTTTGCTTGTGGTGTTTGGTTTTCCTGTGGCTTGATTTGTTTCTTAAGTCAGTTTGTTTGAGCAGGGAGAAAAATGCTCTGCCTTACCCAGGACTTTGTGATCCTCCTCCCAGGCTAGTTCAGTAGGTGGGAGATTTGCTTTGAGTATCACAAAAGAGGGAGATGGTGGTTTCCTCTAGCTTGGAGTTGCTATGATGAGGCTAGGTTCTGAGTAGGATTGAAGCCTATCAGCAATTAATAGCTCTTCCCTGAGGGCTAGCCCCTGAGGCACTCACAGAGATCAGCTCGGAGCCATTCTCAGTATTTATGTTTACTGAGTTTCAATTGTTTGTCTTTTACCTCTCCCACTGCTGGGTGTGCTGTCTAGGCTGTAGTGGGTCTGTTTACCCAGTGAAGAAAGTCACTCCTCCAGGGGCAGATATCTCTCTGCCTGGGAAGGACGACTTTCCCCTGGGTGGAGCTGAGCCAGCCAGGTCAGGACAGGTTCCTGTGACCTGGTGAATGGCTCCTGTTTTCTTCCAAGGCCTGAGTTGGAGCTAGCTGCTCTGCTGGGCTTTGGCAGTATCAAATATGGAGTTCTTCTCCACTGGTGGGGGAGGGGCTACCTTCCCACTGCTGCTCTGTGAGAAGAGAGGATGTCTTGAGGTACTCACACAAGTCTCTTGGTTTCTTGGCTATCCTGGTCTGCAGGATGAAGATTTCTACTCCTTCTCAGTTCTTGCTGGTGGTGAGTAGAATCCACTTACACACCACATCTGGCACCTTTGTCCCGGGCTCTCTCTGTTGATATGGTGGTCATGGCAGTTGCTGCTGCTGCAAAAACCAGCAAGTGCTCAGATCTGTGTCCTTGACCAAGCTGCCTGGATTTTTTCCTCTCTGGCCAAACTCTCTGTACTATGATGGTATGCTTGATGTGATTCCCTAGCCTAGGACTGTTCACTGGAACACTAAAACTACTTTCTATGAGAGAGCTTGTTTACCTTCCAGCTTCTCCTCCGCCATCTTCCTTCGGACTTCCATCTTAATTGTTCTTTAGTTGCAGAAGTCCCTTCAAAGATGTGTGTGTGTGTGTGTGTGTGTGTGTGTGTGTGTGTGTGTGTGTTGTGTGTATATGTAGGTATGTATATGTATGTATGTACAAATATATACATGAATAATTTTGAAGCTCCCTTTTCACCAATATTCATCAACTCTACCATGGCCTTGGAAAGATATTAAGAAGAAAGAATTAAAAGGAATAAAAGAAAAAAAGGAAAGGAAAGAGAAGGGAGGGAAGGAAGGAAGGAAGGAAGGAAGAAGGAAGGAAGGAAGGAAGGAAGGAAGGAAGGAAGGAAGGAAGGAAGGAAGGCACGCCAATGAACTTTGGGATCTAACTTAAAGACTATGGCCAGCTACCTGCAAGAGGAAAAAACTGTTGTCTATACCCTAAACAGGCATTTTAAGAACTTAATTTATTAATATATTAAATAAATTAAGGAAAATATACAAAGTACAGTGTACAGCTGTCGCAGTGGCCTGATATGACTATATCCAATAGTAGAAAGAACACTGGATTTAAGGGCTGAAGGACAGACTTAATTATAGCTCAATTCCACAGTTAAATATCAATGTGGACAGAGCACATAGCTTAATTATTGTAGCTGACTATTCTCAACTCATATTGTAGGAATTCACTGACCTATCTTCCTTTAAGACTATGGTCAAAATCAAAATGTATCAAGGTTGTTAATCTCTTAAGAAACAAATTGCTAGTGTATGATGCAACTGAGCGAGTAATAACAGCAATCACAATGGCCACCAATATGTATGCGTGCTAGAGACTGTGATCAATTCATTTTTTCTTATTTTTTAAATTTTTTACATCTTTATTATAAAGATATTGAACAGGGGGGTTATAGTTATATAAATAAGGTAATGAGTACATTTCTTTTTAAACACTCTTACCCCTCCTTCGTTTTTTTCCTGCTTACACTCACTACTCCCTTCTCCCACCATGTTGTATAGTTCATTTCTAACATAGTGTCAAGTGAGTATCATCTTGCATTAGTTCATCCTTTGTCCTGTTCCTGTGATTCCCCTTCCCTTCCACAGATCGGATAAACTTATATACAAGAAAAAGGGCACAGAAAACTAAAACAGAGGAAAAAACTAGAAATAGCTACATATAAGACATAGTAAGAACCTCTTGTTTCCAATTCTTAGAGTTCATGCTGATAAGCTTATTATATAAGGCCCTATGCCAATTTGAATATTAAAATCATTCTGAAGTTACTCAGCATGCTGAGGTGAGCATTCACATGAAAAACAGATGTTTTCGTGTTTTCTGCTCATCTAGAGAAGAGAGGTCTCTTCATTCTTCATACTTCTTCCCTAAATTTCTTTTTTACTTAGAGAGAAAACTATTTTATTGCCAACAGTTATAAGAAAAATTGAAAATGATAAGTTTGTACAGAAAAAATCTTAATGGATAGTGCATGATGTATCACAGTAATAGTAATTTAAATTGTGGATTAATTTTTTAATTGTGAAAATACCCTACAGAGGGGTTACAATTACATGAGCAAGGTAATGAGTACATTTCTTATCAAGCATTGTTGCTTCCTCCTTTGTTTCCCCTTCCCATTCCTTCCTATGTCTCCTCCCTGCCCCGACCATCCCACACCAAAGTTGTAAAGTTCGTTTTTCAACATAACAACTTGTACATCTCATTGTTGCAATGGGTCCACCTGTATCCCTATTTAAACAATTTGTTTTTTCCTTCCCCTCCACAAATTATACCAACATCAAAGAGTGAGAACAGGGATTATACCATGGGGGAGGGATGTGGATTAATTTTATACCCTGCTACTTTGCCAAAGTTTTAGATCAGCTCAAGTAACTTGGGAGTGGAGTCTATGGGGTTATCTAGATACAGGACCATGTCATCTGCAAAGAGGAAGAGTTTTATTTCTTTCCCTATTTGGATTCCTTTTTTGCCTCGTGCCTTGTTGCTCTAGCTAGGAATTCTAATACTATATTGAAGAGGAGAGGAGAGAATGGACATCCCTGTCTCATTCCTGATTTTAGAGGAAATGGCTTTAGCTTTTCACCATGAAGTATAATGCTGGTTGTAGGTTTGTCATATACAACCTTTATTATACCGAGGAATGTTCCATGGATTCCTAGTTTCTCCAGAGCTTTTATCATAAAGAGGTGTTGGATCTTATCAAATGCTTGAGATAATCAGGTGGTTCTTGTTCTTGCTCCTATTGATGTATTGAATTACATTGTCTTACATATATTGAACCAGCTTTGTATCCATAGAATCAATCATGTTTAATCATAGTGTATAAAATTGGCCAGAATCTAATTGATAAGTTTTGCATTGATGTTCTTAAAGAAATATGTGTACACTTCTGAGAATTTACCTAAATGACTATGAATAAGGCCACACTAAAGCCACCAGTACAATGATGTTCACTGCAGCATTATTTACAATAGCCAAGATATGGAACCAATCCAAATGCCCCCTCAATAGAGGAATAGCACAAGAAAATGTGATAGTACATATATACAATGAAAGTCTATGCTTCTATCAGAAAGAATAACATTGTTCCATTCATAAGGAAATGGAAAGACTTGGAAAAAATTATATTAAGTGAGGTAAGCCAGACTCAAAGGAAAGGAGGATGAATGATTTCCCTCATTTTTAAAAACTAGGATATGAATATGATATTCTTAACAGGGGACCTCAACAACACAGGTTCTTAGTGCAAAGGATCATATATAATGAAGCATAGTAACATGAACTACAACTTATGGAAACAAGAGGTTCTCATTTGATCCTGTATATAGTTCATTCTTTTTTTCTATTGTTGTTTTTTTTCTTTCTTCATTTTTCTTAGTTTTTTGTACCTCATGTTTTGCATAATAGACAAAGCAATATGTGAAAAAGAAAGAGAATCAACAGAAACAGCAGAATAATGGATGAGCCTCAGCAACATTGATACTCACTTGACAGTATGTTGGATATGAACATTACAACTTGTGGGGGGAAGGAATGGTAAGTGAGAGATAAAGAGGGATTGGGTAACAATGACTGAAAACAAATGTACTTATTGCCTTACCTAATGGATAGTAGGAAAAAACAAAGAAGGGGGGTAAGAATGTTAGACAAGAAATGTACTCATTACCTTACTCATGTAACTGTAACCCCTCTGTACAGCATCTTTACAAAAAATAAAATAAATGTACTTGTTGCCTTACTGTAACCCCCCAGCTCATCACCTCAATAAAAAAAATTTTTTTTTAGGAAATGGGTCTAGAGTTCTCTTTCTTTGACAAGTCCCTGACTAGTTTTGGGATGAGGTTTATACTGGCCTCATAGAACAAGTTTGGTAGTGAACTTTCTCTTCCAATTTCAGAGTTTGAGGAGTATTGGAGTGAGTTCTCCTTTGAAGGCCTTATAGAATTTGGCTGTAAATCCATCTGCTCCTGGGCTTTTCTTAGCTGGGAGGTTTCTTTTTTTTGGGGGGGGGTCGGTCTTGGGGCCTGAACTCTGGGCCTGGGCGCTGTCCCTCAGCTCTTCAGCTCAAGGCTAGCACACTACCACTTGAGTCACAGCACCACTTCCAGCTTTTTTCTTTTTGCTTATGTGGTACTGAGGAATCGAACCCAGGGCCTCAGGCATGCAAGGCAGGCGCTCTACCACTGAGCCACCTCCCAACCCTGGGAGGTTTCTTATTGCCATTTCTAATTCATTACTTGATATAGGTCTATTTAGTTGGTTTAAATCTTCTTGGTTTAGTTTGAATATATCAATATTTGTTGGAAATTTTTCCATTTGTTCCAAATTCTCAAGTTTGTTAGCATAGAAGTTTGCAAAGTATTTTGAATCTTGCCTGTTTCTGTTGTGATGTTTCCATTCTTGTCTCTGATTCTGTTTATTTGGGTGTGTCCTCCTCTTTTTTTGGTCAGATTTGTTAAGGCTCTGTCAATTTTGTTAATTTTCTCAAAGAACCAATGATTTATTTTGTTCATTTTTTCTGTTTTTTGTACTCCAATTCATTTAATTCTGAATTAATTTCAATTGTCTGTTTCTGTCTACTGGATTGGGGGTTGGCTTGTTGCTCTTTTTCAAGGAGCAACAATTAAATTTGTTGGTTTGAAATTTCTCTGATGTGTTGATGTAGGAACTCAGAGCTATAAATTTTCCTCTAAGTACTGCCTTTTCTGTGTCCCAGAGAGCTGGTATTTTCTGTGCTCATTTTTGAATACCATAAATGTTTGAATTTCTATTCTGATCTCTTCAATGACCCGCTGGTGTCTCTACATATCACAGAATTTTCTATGGTGGCTTTTGGTATTAAGCTCTAATTTTATTCTGTTGTGGTCTGAGAGAATGCAGGAATAATTTCAATATTTCTAAGTTTGCACAGAATTGCCTTGAGCCCTAAAATGTGGTCTATTTTGGAGAATGATTCATGTGCTGCTGAGAATACCATATATGCTGGTGTTGATGAGTGGAATATTCTGAGGCTGGCTGTTAAGTCTAGTTGGTCTATGCAATTGAGCTTTCTCTGTTGAGTTTTTCCCATGTTGATCTATCCGGAGGTAACAGTGTTGTTTTAAAGTCACCAACCATCAATGTGTTTGGATCTATGTGTAGAGATATCTCATTTAATTTTCATAAATAATACTGTTTTCACAATTTATATGAATAGAAGTTTAGATTTCCTAAGTTCCTAAGTCATTCCTACCTAAGATCCAAGTCTTCCTTTTGATTACTGTGTTAGTACTTTCCTCAAGAAGTAAGTCAAGTCAAAGGGATGGGAGGAGATATTCAGGTTCACTGGTAATACTGTCTTAAGTTGAATTGTACAGTGCCCCCTAAAAGGATATGTTGAAGTATTAAGTCATAGTTCTTCAAAATGTGATGTTATTTAGATATAAGGTGTTCACAGATTCACGCTGGCTATGGTGAGTTTCTGTTGACCTTCTTCAATTCAATATGACTTATGTCCTCATCATAAGGGAAAATTTGGGGCTGGGAAGGTGTCTTAGTGGTAGAGTGCTTGCCTTGCATGCATGAGGCCCTGGGTTCGATTCCTCAGCACCACATAAGCAGAAAAAGCCAGAAGTGGTGCTGTGGCTCAAGTGATAGAGCACTAGCCTTGAGCTGAAGAGCTGAGGGACAGTGCCCAGGCCTTCTACAAGGCCTTCAAAGCAGAACTCACCCCAATATTCCTCCAACTCAATGAAATTGAAAGAGAAAGTTCACTACCAAACTCATTCTATGAAGCCATCCGAACTCTCATCCCAAAACCAGGCAGGGACTTATCAAAGACAAAGAACTACAGACCCATTTCTTTTTTTTTAATTATTTTTTTAATTTTTTATTGTGAAAAAACTGTACAGAGGAGTTACAATTACATGGGCAAGATAATGTGTACATTTCTTATCAAGCATTGTAGCCTCCTCCTTTGTTTCCCCTTCCCATCCCTTCCAAGCCTCACCCCACACCCAATCCTCCCTCCACCCCCCCCACCAAAGTTGTAAAGTTCATTTTCGAACTTTACATGACAACTTGTACTTCTCATTGTTGCAACAGGTCCACCTGTATCCTTATTTAAACGACTTGTTTTTCCCCTTCCCCTCCACAAATTATACCGACATCAAATACAGTGAAAGCAGGGGTTATACTGTGGGGGAGGGACATACAAAGCAACAAGAAATAATCATATAAATGCATTAGAAACAAATGCATGAAAGAAAAAAACATTAAAATACATATCTAAGGGTTCATTTTCCTAACATCACCTTATCTGACATTTTCTGCTTGACTCATACATATACTAACTATTGCAAAATGGGATTGCTGGGTCATAGGGGAGCTCTATGTGGAGTCTTTTGAGGAACCTCCATACTGCTTTCCAAAGTGGTTGAACAAGTTTACACTCCCACCAACAATGAAGTAAGTTCCCTTCTGTCCACATTCCCTCCAGCATCGGTTGTTATTAGAGTTCTTGATTTTTGCCATTCTAACTGGGGTGAGGTGGTATCTTAATGTTGTTTTGATTTGCATTTCTTTTATGGCTAGGGATGTTGAGCATTTCTTCATGTGTCTATTGGCCATCCTTCTTTCTTCTTCAGAGAAGTTTCTCTTTAAGTCTTTAGCCCACTTATTTATTGGGCAGTTGTTTCTTTGAGGATTTGTTGTTGGGGGATTTAATTTTTTGAGTTCCAGTTATATTTTAGATATGAGACCCTTGTCCATCGTATGGCTAATGAAGATCTTCCCCCAATCCGTGGGCTTTCTATTGATCTTGCTAGCTATGTCCTTTGCCATGCAGAAGCTCTGCAACTTCATGCAATCAACAGACCCATTTCTTTGATGAACATTGATGCAAAACTTCTCAACAAAATTTTGGCCAAGCAACTTCAATAATTCATCAAAAAAATCATACACCACAATCAAACAGGATTCATTTCAGGGATGCAAAGCTGGTTCAATATATGCAAATCAATTAATATAATTCATCACATCAACAACAGTAAGGATAAGAAAGACATGACTATCTCAATAGATGCAGAAAAAGCATTTCACACGATACAACAACCCGTTATGATAAAAAAAAAAAAACCTCTGGAGAAACTAGGAATCCAGGGAACATTCCTCAATATAATAAAGCCTGTGTATGATAAACCTACAGCCAACATTATAATTAATGGCAAAAAGTTAAAGCCATTTCCTCCAAATTCAAGAATGAGACAAGGATGCCTGCTCTATCCATTTCTCTTCAATTTAGTATTAGAATGTTTCACTAGAGTAATAAGAAAAGATGCAAACATAAAGGGGATCCAAATAGGGAAAGATGAAATAAAACTCTACCTTTTGGCAGATGATATGATCTTCTATTTAAATAACCCCATGGACTCCACTCCCAAGTTACTCAAGCTGATTCAAAATTTTGGCAGAATAGCAGGGTATAAAATTGACCCTCAAAAACCATTGGCTTTCCTCTATGCCAATAATGAAAAAAGCACAACTGAAATCAGAAAAACAACTCCTTTTGAAATAGCCCCACAAAAAATAAAATACCTAGTAGTTAACTAAAGAAGTGAAGGCCTTCTATGATGAAAACCTTAAAACCCTGAAAAAGGAAATTAAAGCAGAACTAAAGAAGTGGAAAAACCTCCCATGCTCTTGGGCTGGGAGGCTAAACATCATGAATATGGCAATACTGACAAAAGCTATCTATAAATTCAATGTGATACCTATCAATATTCCAACCTCATTCTTCAATGAAATAAGAGAAGCAATCCAAAAATTCATATAGAACTATAAAAGACTCTGAATAGCAAACACAGTCCTTGGCAGAAAGAACAGCACTGGAGGAACAGCAATTCCAAATTACAAACTCTACTACAAAGCCATAGTAATCAATACAGCTTGGTACTAGCACAAGAACAGACCTGTTGCCAGTGGAATAGAACTGAAGACCCAGAAATGAAACCACAGACCGATAGCCACCTAATCTTCAATAAGGGAGCAAAAAAAAAAAAATAGAATGGAAGAAACACAGCCTCTTCAGTAAATGGTGCTGGAAAGGCATATAAGGATCTAGCACTAAAGCTACATCCTTATATATCATCCTGCACCACAATCAACTCCAAATGGATCAAAGAACTCGAAGTAAAACCAGACACAACAAAATAGAATAGGAGAAACTATAGGGCACCTTGGCACAGACCAAAATTTTCTGAATAAAGACCCAGAAAAACAATACATCAAAGAAAGGTTGTTCAAATGGGATTTCATGAAACAGCAGAGCTTCTGCATGGCAAAGCACATAGCTAGCAAGATCAATAGAAAGTCCACAGACTGGGAGAACATCTTCACTAGCCATATGACAGACAAGGGCCTCATATCTAAAATATATTTAGACTCAAAAAATTAAATCCTCCAGAAACAAATCCTCAAAGAAACAACCGTCTGATAAATAAGTGGGCTAAAGACTTAAAAACAGACTTATCTAAAGACGAAATAAGAATGGCCAATAGACATATAAGAAATGCTCAACTTCTCTAGTCATAAGTAATGCAAATCAAAACAACATTCAGATTCTACCTCATCCCAGTTAGAATGGCTATAATCAAGAAATCTAATAATAATAGATTCTAGAGGGGATGTGGCCAGAAGGGAACCCTATTGTATTGTTGGTGGGAGTGTAAACTTGTTCAACCACTTTGGAAAGCAGTATGGAGGTTCCTCAAAAGACTCCACATAGAGCTCCCCTATGACCCAGCAATCCCACTGCTAGGCATTTACCCAAATGATCACAAACAAGACCATACTAAAGCTACCAGCACAACTATGTTTATCAGAGCATTATTTACCATAGCTAAGATATGGAACCAACCCAGATGCCCCTCAGTAGATGAATGGATCAAGAAAATGTCATATATGTATGTATGTATGTATATATATATATATATATAATGTATGTATGTATGCATATGCATTTTATATATATAAATATATATATATATAATGGTATTCTATGCCTTCATCAAAAGAATGCCCCATTTGTTAGGAAATGAAAAGACTTGGAAAAAATTATATTAAATGAAAAAATTATATTAAGTGAAGTAAGCCAGGCCCAAAGAAATACAGGTCCCATGGTTTCATGTACCTGCAACAACTGGCATATGTCTAGAACAAGCCAAAAAAGTAAAAAGCTATGTTCATATGACCATATAAGATGATGCTAAGGGAAATGAATCCCAAGATAGGAACACAAGAGGTTTTATCTTTCTTGCTGTAGTTATTAATGTACTTATAATATACTATGTGATTTTTTTGTTTCTTTATATTCTTCCCCCATGGTATAGCACCTCTTTTCACTGTATTTGATTCTGGTGCCCTGCATCTTGTATATACATTTTTCTAATTTGGGGAGGGGAAAGGAAATAACAAAATGCTGAAATAAGGATACAGGTTGACTCATTGTAGCAATGAGATGTACAAGACACTATGTTGAAAATGAGGAGTTGGGGAGGTGAGGAGGGAAGGGATAGCAAGGGAAAAACAACGGAGGGGGTAACAATGCTCCATAGAAAATGTACTCATTGGAGCTGGGAAGGTGGCTCAGTGGTAGAGTGCTTGCCTTGCATGCATGAGGCCCTGGGTTCGATTCCTCAGCACCACATCAGGAAAAAGATAAAAGCCAGAAGTGGCGCTGTGGCTCAAGTGGTAGAGTGCTAGCCTTGAGCTGAAGAGCTGACAGTGCCCAGGCCCAGAGTTCAGGCCCCACAACCGGACTCAAAAAAAGAAAAAAAGAAAAGAAAATGTACTCATTACCTTACTCATGTAACTGTAACCCCGCTGTATAGTATCTTTACAATAAAATATATATACTTTTTTAAAGACTTACAGACGTTTCTGAAGATGAAATAAGAATGGCCAATATACTTATGAAGAAATGCTCAACTTCTCTAGCCATAAAAGAAATGCAAATCAAAACTACATTGAGATCCCACCTCACCCCAGTTAGAATGACTATAATCAAGTAATCTAATAACAACAGATGCTGGAGAGGGTGTGGCCAAAAGCGAACCCTAATGCATTGTTGGTGGGAATGCAAACTTGTTCAACCATTCTGGAAAGCAGTATGGAGGTCCTCAAAAGACTCCACATAGAGCTCCCCTGTTACCCAGCAATCCCATTTCTGGGCATTTGCCCCAATGATCACAAATAAGGCCATATTCTGAATCTATCAACACAACTATGTTTGTTGCAGCATTTTTCACCATAGCTAAGATATGGAACCAACCCAGATGCCCCTCAGTAGATGAATGGATCAAGAAAATGTGGGATATATATATATATATATATATATATATATATATATATATATATATGTGAATTCTATGTCTCCATCAGAAAGAATGCATCACCCCATTTATTAGGAAATGGAAAGACTTAGAAAAAATATGTTAAGTAAAGTAAGCCAGGCCCCAAGAAACATAGGTCCTATGGTTTCCCTTATTTGCAATTACTAGTATATGTCTAGGACAAGCAGAAAAGGTCAAAAGTTATGTACATATGACCAAATAGATGATGTTAAGTGAAATGAACCCCAAGATAGGGACACAAGAAGTTTTCTCTTTCTTGCTGTTGTTTTTAATGTATTTATAATGTACCATGTGGTTATTTGTTTCTTTGGTATGTTCTTCCCCCACAGTATAACCCCTGTTTTCACTGTATTTGATTCCGGTGCACTGCATCTTGTATATACATTTTCTAATTTGGGGAGGGGAAGGGAAATAACAAAATGCTGAAATAAGGATACAGGTTGACCCACTGTAGCAATGAGATATACAAGATACTAAGTTGAAAACTAACTTTACAACTTCAGCTGAGGGAGGAGGAAGGAGTTGGGGAGGTGGGGACGGAAGGTATAGTAGGGGAAAAACAAAGGAGGAGGTAACAATGCTCAATAAGAAAGGTACTCATTACCTTGTAACTGTAACCCCTCTGTATGGTATTTTCACAATAAAAAATAAATTTTAAAAAAGATCCAAGGTTACAAGAAGTTCAGGAGAAGGAGGTAAGGAATAAACGAATACATATAACACCGAAGATTTTTAGGGTTGTGAAGTATATTCTTCATGATATTATAATGATGAACATATGTCATACATTAGTCAAAATTTACAGAACTGTAGAACACCAAGAGTGAACCCTCTCCATCAATACTGGTTGATTATTATAGCAAATGTGTCCCATTGATTCAATATGCTGATATGGGAAACTGCAAAAGAACAAAGAAGTGAATGGAAATTGAGGTTTCCATGCAATTTTTCCCTAAGCCTAAAACTACCCTAAAAATAGGCTATTAAAATTCTTTTAAATATCAGTACAAAGACAGCTTCCCAATGTTGAAAGCCTTAGAGCAAGAGCAGAGTCTAGTTTATCAAACAAAATGGTATCTACATGCAATTTTCCATGAGTATTTTTATTAAATAGCCTTAAGCTGATTTCTTAGACTGAAAGGGAATAAGTCAAGTTTACACTTGTGATTCATCCTGACCTATTTGCTACAAACTAGGCGGGGGGGATCTCCTGTCAGTTTCTTCACTGTGGTATTTCTTTATGTCTCCTCATTCTCCAGAGCCTTCTACATCAGATATTTTAGGCTCTTCCCTACCTGACATTTATTCCTTTATTATGATTATTCATGTATGAGAGCATCTTATTTCTTTCCCTCAACAAAGTTCCTGTTTCATTGGATCCCAGAGTTTCCTGCATATCTAATTCTCATGGCATTCTTGAATTCCATGCCTCCTTCTCTCCCTTTTTACCATGTTACCCTGTCTTCCAGAAAGGACTCCCAGTTTTCTCTCCTAAATTCCTCCTGTATTTCACCATCTCTCTGAAGAGTTAGTTCACCACCAACTTAAGAAAATATATGACTGAGATAAGAAGAATATGGAGAAAATGAACTACAGTGACATCAAGAAATCCTTGGCTTAAGATATATTAGTCAGAGTTCTCCAGAGAAACAATAGGATAGAGAGGGGTTTCTGAGAATTATAAGAATTGGACCCTGTAATTTTGAAGGCTGAAAGCCTCTTAAGGTAGAAAAACAGGAAATTTAGTAATAATTCAGTCCAGAGAAGCTAGGGGCAAGGATTGATTTTTTTTAAAGTCCCCTAGTTCAAAGATCTTAGAACCCAGAGCACCACTGAGCAAAATTGGTAGAAGATAGATATCTCAGTCTCTTCCAACTGTATTCTATTGGAACCCTTGGGAATGTATGATGCTCATTCACATAGGTAAGAGATGATGGTGGGGGTAAGTTGTTGTTGTTGTTCTTTTGTCGGTCTTGGGGAGCTTGAACTCTGGGCTTGGGCAAGGTCCCTGCGCTCTTCAGCTCAAGGTGAGTGCTCTACCTCTTGAGACACAGCGCCACTTCTGGTTTTCTAGTGGTTTATTGGAGATAAGAGTCTCATGGACTTTCCTGCCTGGGCTGGCTTTGAACCATGATCCTCAGATCTCAGCCTCCTAATTATAGGTGTGAGCCTCTGGCGCCCGACTGAGATGATGTTTTTATTCAGTCTGACAACTCAAATGTGAATCTCTTCCCAACGCCACTCCATAGACTTACCTAGAAATAATATCTCGCCAGTTATCTGGGAATGCTTTACTCTAGTCAAGCTGACCCCACAAAACAAACCATCACAAATCATACAGTGAGTAAACGTTGGAGCTGAGATCATACTGTGTCTCCTGCATCCCAATTTAATCCCCTTTCACTAGGCATCATCATGCTACATAAGGGAAATAGAAAGTATTCAACTACTCTCCCTACACAGGCAGAGACAGACCTCAGAAAATACTTAAATAGTATTTTTACATTAGCACCAATAGTATCCAAGAATCCAAATTAAAAGTTCTTGCCTGGAGCTACACATTTTAAACATGAACTGAACTGATATATAGCTTTAAAAGACAACCAAGAATGTAAACATAGGAGTAAGTGAATTTGGAGATTGTTTATTTTTTTCTTCATTACTATTATTATTCATCCACTATTATTATAGAAGTCAAGAGAACAGAACAATGTAGAAATTATTTAGTAGTAGTTCTGAATAAAGGAAAAACACTGACACATGAGAAATGTGAGGGACGAGGATGGCCATGTTGTAAAGCATAGTTATAGTTAATTCGAGAACAATGCTTAGGCCAAGAAAAGACAGTAAAATTGCTCCAAACCATCTAATAACCCTTTACTTTCTTTTTATGTTTTTGGAGAGTCTTAAACTTCAGGAACTTGTACTTCCTAAGCAGATGCTCTACAACTTGACCCATGCCACTTCCCATTTTGCTTTTTTTTAAATTAGGCCCTTATATTTACACCTGGCTAGCCTGAGTAGCTATTATATATATATATATATATATATATATATATATATATATATATATATATCAGCCTCCTGTGTAGCTATGATAACAGGAATGTACCACAATACCTTGCTTTTCATACCTTGGTTCAGATGTGGCCTCAAAAACTTTTTGGCTACTCTGACCTTGAAAAACTAGGATTATGGGATTACAGGATTGCAGGCATGAGTCACTAGGACCAGCCATGCTAACTTTATCAACAGGACAACCAACGGGGTCTGAGACACAACACATGTGGACAGCCTTCCTTTTGATCAATTAACAGATTTTTGGTACAGATGCAGTTCAACTCTTCCAGCACATGAATGCCCTCTATAAATACATAGCAGATGCACTGCAAACTGCTTCATTTAGCTGGAAGCCACAAAACAAACACTTTCTTTTGCCAACTAAATTTACAAGGAGACTGTGGCTTAAGCCTCATTAATATCATCATATATCCAACTATGTCCTCCCCAATATCAAACAGCCTCCTCGGGATAACACAAGGCAAAACAACAGGTTGGATGAACCATTGGGTTTTAAGTTCTTCCATCTTGAGTTTTGTTTTAATAAAAAGGTTTAAATCATTATTAAGTCAATGATTAATGATTATTTTTGTTGCTGGAGACAGAGCTTATTCTTTCACTACTTGATCATATCTGATTCATTTATATGACTCCTTCATGATACCTTCAGGCTTACAAAGTATGGCCCTGACATCTTGTAAAGGTTTTCCCCTAACTGGCCTTTCTCTGCTTTTCCAGCCAAATCAGAAGAAGGAATGCTTATACTAATACTGCCCTATCAGACCCCCATGCTGTATACAGCCTCCTACCCGGTGCAGTCAGCAAAGGTCTCATTTAGGACTACCTATGATCTCCTAGCCATCATTCAACACTGAATCAGTCATTGCTCCCTCCCTCTATCCTAAAGAAGACTCTACAGTCCTTCCTGCTTGTTACTGTTACTGGGCACATGTGGGGTGATTATCATGATTCTTACATGCCTAGCTTCCTAGTGAACCACAAACTGTGGCTGCAGGGACAATGTCTTCCTCGTGTATGTTTTCTCAGCATTTGGCCAAAATAAGAGCTTACCTAGATATTTACAAATAAAAGCATCAAATTTATTGCTTTTTCATAAGATTTTTCCCAGAGATATCTTTGTAATGTCTAATGTTTCTTGGAACGACAAATTTTTGTCAAGTCAATACAATGGAAGTGACATGGGAAAAATATGCTGATAATAGTGTTTATACAACACTATTGTTTCATTTCTGGTAATAAAAAATTTATTATTAGAGTCTGAGAAAAATATACAAAAGTACAAAAAAAAGGAAAGAGCAATTATCCTGCAACATTTTAGTGTATTTCCTTCTAGAAAAGGATTATGATTAAAAACCTATAAGCATTTTAGAAGTCTGGATTTTTAAATGCATTATATTACAAGGTATTTTTATATCATTAACAAAATTTTGAGACAATTTTGTGGATTCATAGAAATCATGTTTTTAAACCTTCTCCCTTCTTACACCTTTTCATATACATTTTTTACTGTTTTAAATAACACTACAGGAACTACTTTCACATATAAATCTTTTTGAGCCTTTAAATGTTGCTTGAGAATGATACCATCTCCTTAGAACATAAATGAGTGATTATAAACATTTGTAAAGCTCTAAATCTATATTAGTAACTTGATTTCCAGAATTTTGGTCTCAGTTTAACTCCTCATAACAGTTCAGGAATCTGTTTATCCCTTGTCTCTTCACCACCCAGAATATTATCTTGCTTGCTTTTAATCTGTTTGGTGTTTTTAATTTGTTGGGTAAAAAGTATGAATTTTAATTGTTTTCATTTTCATTTCATTGATGGCAAGAATCCATAATTTTCATTTCACTGAGCATTTTGTAATTCTTGTTGCATATATTTTCTACTGAATTCCTTCACTCTAATTTCAACTGAATTTTTAATAGTCTACGTTTGTTGTGGAATAGTATTTCACTACACAGATATATAGTAGTTCGTTTAGCAATTCACCTATTGTTTTACATTTGACTTGTTTTCCAGGTTGGTGCTGTTACAGACAAAGCTATTCCCAACAGTCAGAGGATTTTGTTCTGGTTTTGTTCGCTTGTTTGTTTTGCATTGATGGGGATCAAACCCAGGGCTTTACAGTTGCTAGGCAAGTGCTCTATCACTGAGATAGCCCTCAACTACATTTGGATATGCACATGCTCCTTATAAAAGAAATTAGTCTTGGGCTGGGAAGGTGGCTCAGTGGTAGAGCGCTTGCCTTGCATGCATGAGGCCCTGGATTCGATTCCTCAGCACCACATAAGCAGAGGGAGAAAAAGCCAGAAGTGGCGCTGTGGCTCAAGTGGTAGAGTGCTAACCTTGAGCTGAAGAGCTTAGGGACAGTGCCCAGGCCCAGAGTTCAGGCCCCACAACTGGACACTCCCCCCCCCCAAAAAAAAGAAAGAAAGAAATTAGTCTTTATCTTGTAAACATATTTTTTCTCAACACTTACTTTTCCATTTCTTATATATTGATCTCATCAACCAGGAAAAAGCCATCACTTTTCACACAGAAAAAGCTTTTACATATGCACACACACACACACACATACACACACACACACTCACACACACACACACACACACACACACACACACTTGCAAAGTGCCTGATTCCATCTATGGATTCTCACTAGTCCTATTACTACTCAGCTATTACTACTTCTTCCAGGCCCTAACTTCATTATACCCCACCAGGTATTACAGCTTCCTATACATCAAATTTGATATATGAAAAGAACTACAGTGCTTTCTGTGTCACATTGTATTGGCAAGAGGCATCATGCAATGGTAGAAACTATTTGAACAATCAGGAAACCTAAATACCATCTTAAGGTTCTCATTAGCTAAATAGACAGAAAATTATTCAGTCTTTGCTTCCAGATCTTTATCTGTGTAGTATACCCAAGTATCTCCCAGTTTAACTCACTTGTGTCCGATGAAACAAGAATTAACATTCTCTAAGGCCTTTTCCTTTTCTAAAATGTACATAATGATATTCCAAAGTGATGTTCTGTTACATAACACTTTTATTTCACACAACACAGCTGTGACTATTCAGTACTCCTTAGTTACAAGTAGTTATACTACCATTTAGTGGGATCATTAAAAATACATCATCACCATGGTAACTGCAACATTATAAGTTCCCAAACCTTTCCCTGAAATGCTTGTGTTGAGCAGCTTACATTGTCTTATGGGATGGTGGCTGCACCTTTTCTTTTGCTTTTTCTCTTTCTTGCTTTTTCTCCCAATTTATTGTAGCCAAAGAAAATAATCAAGAATCTGCTTTCTAAAAATCAAAAGCTTTCTGGTACTTTGAAATACAGGCTACCAGGTAGAAACAAGTTTCCCTCTCTAGTCAAAGCCCTTCAGCTGTATGCTTTTGATTTTATTTTTAACTTTAAGTAGTTGTACAAATGAGCTGCCATTCTACAAAATAGCATATGAATATAGTGGCCACCCCTTTCATCACATCTCCCATTCCTCTCAACCCCATCCTTTTTCTCAATTTTCTTAATTTTGTAGAATATGCTTCCATTTTTATATTTGACCCTTTCCTCACTTCATTTATTTACCCACTCCCCTTAACCTGACCCCCATTTTTGACTACCTAATTCCTGGTGTATATTGTGCTGAACTGTGAACCTTTCTAAAGAATTACATCACTTAAGATCTCCCCTGGATCTATCATATTTCTATGAATACACCTGTATACACTCTATTCTTTACTTCCCACCAGACACCATGTTGTGTGCATGTTCTATCTCTATCTTATTTCTTCTGGGTAATCACTAAAAACTAAAGCTTTATTTGGTACAAATATTAGAAATAAACTCACATGGCAATTTCCAATACTGAGGTTTTTTCAAGACCTGAGAAATTTAAAGCTTTAATAGTCAAAGTACAGAAAATATGGTTTGTAGTTAAAATATAGTAACCCAGGCTCAAGCTTCACTATGTATTTCTTCACTACAGTATTTCTTGAGCACCTACTAGATACCTTAAGCCCAGAAACTACATCAGACAATGAAACAGAAAAGTATGTAACTTTGTCTAGTTCTAGGAGAGACACAAAAGGTAAATCATAAGGAAAAAGTCTCATAGTGATCCACCATCACTGTGGTGATTTGAAAGACCCTTTCAAGTATAGGACCCAATTTCTATTCAGACCATATGAATCTTTTGCCTTCTACCAAGTATAAGACCCACCTGACCAAGTGCTGAAATAATGAAAAATCTATATATTTTTTAATTTGTAGAATACAGTACATGAAGTGGAAACTAGTTCAGGACAGGATCAGAGAAGTATTAGCTAGTTCTGGTATGTTCTTAGAAAAACAGAGGAGTCTGGATTTTATTCTCAATCTTATAAGAAGTCAATGGAAGATTTCAAGCCTCAGAGTAAAATGATATGATTTACTTTTTGAAAGATTGCTCCTTGGCCTGGAATGGTGATACATGCCTGAAATCACAGCTACTAAGGAAACAGAGATTAGAAAGACTGTGGTTCAAAGCCAACTTAGGCAAACAATGATAGAGATACCCTTCTCAACAAACAGGCCAAGTATGGTGGTACATGCCTCAACGAGACAGGAGGCATAAACAGGAGAATCACAGTCTGAAGCTGGCCCTGGGTAAAGTCAAGACCCTAGATGAAAATTAGCTAAAGCAAAAAAGAGATAGAAGCTTGTAGCTCAAGTAGTAGAGCATCTGCCTAGCAAGCATGAGGACCTGAACTCAAAATCTAGGATATCCACCAGAAACAAAAATTGCTCCAGGCTAGAATATGGTGAATTAACTATAGGAAGAAACAAGGGAAAAAGGAGACAAGCTTAAAGAAGTTGCAACAGTCAACTGCAGTGGTGATTGAAATACCAACTAGAGCAATAACATGGCTACTGGATGCATCTTGTCAATTGGAAAAGCCTTGGGGTAAAAGGGAGCACAGAAATGGAGGGACAAAGAGTGAACAAACACAGCACTGGTACTCACTAGACACTATGTTGAAAAGGAACTATACAACTCCTAGGTAGGGACAGAGGAAAACACAGAGAGAGCAAGGGAAGGAGTAACACTGTCCAAACAGAAATGTACTCATTACCTGACTTATGTAACTGCAAGCTCCCTGAACCACACATTTATAATAATAATAAATTTTAATTTACTTTATTGTTGTTATAGAGGTGAAATACAGAGGGGTTACATTCACATGCAAAAAAAGAATGAAAAGCTTTTGGCTAGGATTTTAGAAAGTTTTTTTTCTTTTTTTTATTGTGAAAATACTGCACAGAGGGGTTACAATTACATGGGCAAGATAATGAGTACATTTCTTATCAAGCATTGTAGCCTCCTCCTTTGTTTCCCCTTGCCATCCCTTCCCATCCTCCCCTTACCCCCCTCCCGCTCCCCCTCCTCCCCCACCAAAGTTGTAAAGTTCGTTTTCAACATAACGACTTGTACATCTGATTGTTGCAATAGGTCCACCTGTATCCCTATTTAAACGATTTGTTTTTCCCCTTCCCCTCCACAAATTATACCGACATCAAATACAGTGAAAGCAGGGGTTATACTGTAGGGGAGGGATATACAAAGCAATAAAGAAATAATCTTATCAATGTGTTAGAAACAATCGCATGAAAGAAAAAAAAACATTTGAACACATATCTAAGGGTTCATTTCCCTAACTAGGATGTTAGAAAGTTTTATTTGCAACTGGTGCCAGTGGTGCCAGTGGTTCACACTTGTAATCTTAACTACTCAGAAATCTGAGATCCAGACGATTGAAGTTTGAGGCCTGCTCAGGTATTCATTTTGTGGTCCATCATTGTATCTGCTCTCTTCTTAGATATACTTAATTCTTTCAAATGCTCTAGAATCAAAACCATAATTAAATCCAACTTTCTGCCTACTTCACACCTCCAACCACACATATGCATAGGCTGGAGAAAAGCGGACAATTCACAGGCCTTGGTTAAATGTGAAAACAGTAACCACTAAGGACCTCCTGTGCTGTCTTATTAGAATCTTGAATTACTTTCTCACTCTTCAACTGACCTTCTCCATTAGCAAACAACTCTACAACTTCCTTCAGCTTTGCATCTTCACTAGGAAAGTGAAAGCAGTCAGAATTTCCAAATACTCTCTTCCAAATCTGCCTTTCCATCATCAAGCATACCCTGCCTGTCTTGTTACTATAGAGTAAAACAACTATATTCCTAGCTCCTCCCTTTCTCGACTGGATTCCTCCAATACCTCTTTCCTACTGTAGAACATTGTTCCTACAATTTCCCCCACTACCATGCATCGCCCATTTTCCTTTTTTTTTTTTTACTGGATATAAGTGGAATGGGAAGTTTATCCATGATTCTGTAATTTAGGCTGGGTTCAAAGGGCAGTCCCTCTGATGGTAGTTCAATTGACCTTGCTCATATTCCTATGGTTTGCTAACGTTGCTAGCTGGAGTGTATCAATGTTCCACACTGACTGGCTTCCTGTCACAAAGACTCCAAAATATATAGCACAACAGAAGAATATTTAAAGTGGGAATGAGAGAAACTGTAAAACCTCCCAAGACTGTAGAAGCTGGGCAATGCCTGTAATCTTAGCTACTCAAGAGGCTGAGATCTGAGGATTTTTTATCTCCAAATAAACACCAAAAAGCCAGAAGGGTAGCTGTGGCTCAAATGAAAGAGGTAAAAAGCTAAGACACAGGCACCTAGGTCCTGAGTTCAAGTCTCAGTACCTACTCAAAAACAAACAAACAAAAAAGACATTGTTGAAAAGTCAGATGTCACTTCCACCGCATTCTTCTGATCAGAGAAATATACAAAACTAGATAGGAGTTAAAAGGAGTAGTAAGAGAGTCCTCCGTTTTTCTGGGAGAGATGACCAAGATTTATGGTTTGTTTATTTTCCAGTACTGGGATTTGAACTCACTCTCACCCAGCCTGCTTGTTCACAGCTAGCATTCTACAACTTGAGCCATGCCTCCAGACTTGGATTTTTGCTGATTATTTTGAAGATAGGGTCTGAAGAACTTTTCTGCCTAGGCTGTCTTCAAACTATGATTTTTTTCTAAACCTTAGCCTTCAGAATATCTAGGATTACAAAGGAAAGCACTGGGTTTGTTTTTGCTTTTAAAATAAAATGTGTTGTATGTTTAAGATATACAAACATGGTGTCCTAAGATATATACATGGGCAAACGGTTAATGTAATAGAATAAACTGATACATTCATCTTCCCATACTTCTACTGTGCATACTTGTCAGGTCACTGAAGAAAGATCAATGCCTTGTTTGCTAAAAGCACAAAGACATCTCCCTAAACACACCCCTATGCCTTCATATGCTCTTGCTGAGCTGTCTCAGGGAGAATTATGTCCCAAACTGGAGTATATTAGTTGTTGTAGAATGGAGAAAAGGTGAGAGGAAGAAATAAATGGTTAACATGGTGTGTTTTTTTTTCTTTTGAGCAAAATCAAACATTTCACTCGATTAGATCACAAAATATGGGGAAGTGGTAAAATATCAAAAATATTTAGCAAAAAGCTATTTAGATTATATTAGCTAAGGAAGTAAGTGATAGAATCTAATGAGAGGTGTGTCTAGGTCTGCACAGAAAATTGAGTGGAAAATGAAAGTAATAGGTATAAATTGACTGTTTAGAATAAAAGGTGCTGAGATAAGGCCTTGAAAATGACAGTAGGCTGCTAAGTTAATGAGGAAAACGATCTGAAAACACTGCAGGAATTCTAATGTGGAGAAACTTGTATGCTCTTAGCAATCAATACAAAATTCCTCTGTAAGAAAAGAAGCACCTTCATTAAAGTGGTATAGTCAGCTCCTTTGCTATAGAAACAGATTGGCTGGGCTTTGTGATTGTGGTTGTTGTTGTTTATTTTTGAAGAAGAGGTAAATTTCTTATCATGATTTTTTTAAAACAGAGAAAGTTTTGCTAAAGTGAGCAGAAGTGAAGAAACCCAGAATCCTGATGGGGGATAGTGTGTACCTGGAGGAAGATGCTAGGTTCAAAGGAAAAGGAACACTTCAGTGCAAAGAAATCTGGAGAGAAAATTTTCCTCCATTCCTGGGAATTGAACCCAAGGCCTCCCACATACTAGGCAAGCCTAGTTACACCCCTACCCCAGCAGTAAAGGAAGTACTTTACGATGAAAAGTGAATGTAATTCACTCCCTTCAAAAAAAAATGCAGAGTTGGGGCCAGGCATGGTTGCTCAAGCCTACAATCCTAGCTACTTGGAAGGCAGATATTCGGGGATCACCAGGCTCCTTCTCAACTAATGGCTGGGTGCCATGGTATATGTCTGCCATTCCAAAGGAATAACACAGGGGAAACACAATGGCTGGGCACAGTAGTGAATGCCTGTCATCCCAGCAAGAAAGGGACACACAAAAACTGGGATCACAGTTCAGGCCCATCAGACTACCTCAAAAAATAGTTAACAAGCCAGGTGCTGGTGGCTCACACCTGTAATCCTTGCTACTCAGAAGACTGAGATTTGAGGATCACAGTTCAAAGCCAACCCAGGCAGGAAAAGCTTATCTCCAATTAACCACCAGAAAACCAGAATTGGAGCTGTGGCTCAGATTGGTAGCGTGTTAGCCTTGAGCACAAAAGCTCAGGGACATTGCTCAGGCCTGAGTTCAAGCCCCACAAACAGATAAAAACAAAAATTCAACATATAAAGGTGTAGGGCACCTGCTTAGCAAAGAATTAAACTCTGAGTTCAAACCTCAATATTGATTTTTCAAAAATTCAAAAGTTATGCTGGGGTTATGGCTCAATGGTGTGAGAACCTAAGTTTGATCAACACAAAAAGAACACAAAAGCCTACCAAAATTCATGAAATTCTGCATGTGACCGAATTTTCTTCCTTTTAGACTTGTTGTATGTGAACAAACAAAACACAAAACTAACACTAATTAGTTTAGAAGCAAGAAGTTGTGGAAAAGGTTGAAAGCAGTATTTGTAAACCAGCCCCTGAAAGAGTAAGACAAGATCTAGAATCAGACATTAAAACACCTGTTCTCTATCTCTCATCTTCATCTCTGTATACCAACCTTGCCCCCTTGCCTTGCCAGTACAGTACCTAGTAGTCCAAGCCTCTCAGATCCACCACCCCAGAGATCCACTGGTCCAGCCTGGCTCAAGTGTTCACCCTTAAAATAATCACGGGCAGCTTCCATTGAACAACAGTGAAGGTGCCAGTATAAGGCTTTGCCACACAAACAGTAAAATGTCTGTTATGGCTGGAATGTTTGAGTTCCTCCAAAATGCATGCTACAACATAATAAATAGTATTTGAAGGCAAGCCATCAGGAGCTTATGAAATGAAGAAACCTTGGCTCTCATGAGTGAGCTTTTTCCTCTTACCAAAGGGCTGTTAGTTCCTTTTCTCCTCTTTTACCAAGCAAGCATATAGGATAGGAACCACCTATCAGAAATAGGCCCTCATATACAAATTACAATTATGTCAGCATCTCAATCTTGAACCTCCCACACTCTACAAATGAAAGCAATGAAATTCAAAAATTATATATGTAGGTCTGGGAAGGTGGCTCAGTGGTACAGTGCTTGCCTTGCATGCATGAGGCTCTGGGTTCGATTCCTCATCACCACATAAGTAGAAAAAGCCAGAAGTGATGCTGCGTCTCAAGTGGTAGAGTGCTAGCCTTGAGCTGAAGAGCTGAGGGACAGTGCCCAGGCCCAGAGTTCAGGCCCTACGACTGACAAAAAAATTATATATGCATATTTTTATTATCTTTAAATAACTGTACAAAAGAATTGCCATTTAAAAAGGTAGTTTGTTAATACAATGTATCTTAATATTGCCCCTTTCAATATTATAATCCCTTCCACTCAACCCATACTTACCCACTTTTCTTAATTTTGTAGTATGTACATTGAGTATTTTACTGCATTTCTCCCCCTTCTCTACAGTTGTCTACTCACCTTCCTTTGACCCCACTTCATCCCTTACAAGTATCTATTTCCTGGTATCTATTTTGTTGAACTATGATTAGCCTTTCTAAGGAATTACACCATTTGAGTTCTCCCCTGAATCTACCATATTTCAGCTTAATACACTTGTGTACAGCTGTGTACACTTAAATTTTTGAAATAAAAATAGAGCTAAAATAAAAATAGAATATTATCTTGCTATACTACTCCTGGGCTAATACCCAAAGGAATCAAAGTCACCATAAAATAGAGATACTTGCACACCTATGTAATGTAATGCTATTCACAATAGATAAACTGTGAAATCAACCTAGGTATTCACTAGCTACTGATGAATGAGTAAAGAAAATGTAACATATATACACAACCATAAAGAATGTCATCTGGGCCCCTCAGTAGATGAATGGATCAAGAAAATGTGATGTGTATATATATATATGATGTATATATGATGTATATATATGTATATATACATCATATATATATATAGAGAGAGAGACAATGGAATTCTATGCTTCCATCAGAAAGAATGACACTGCCCCATTTATTAAGAAATGAATGACTTAGAAAAAAATCATATTAAGTGAAGTAAGCCAGGTCCAAAGAAAGTATTTGATTTTGGTACCTTGAATCTTACATATTAATCTAATTTGGGGAGGGGAAAGGGAATTACAAAATGCTAAAACAAGGTCACAGGATGACCCATTGCATCAATGAGTCTCACAAGACACTATGTTGGAAATAAACCTTACAACTTTGGGGGGGAGGAATAGTGGGAGAAAAACACAGGAGGGGGTAACAATGCCCTACAAGTAATGCACGCATAACTGGGCATCTGTGGCTCACGCCTATAATTCTAGCTGCTCAGAAGGTTGAGATCTGAGGATCACTGTTCAAAGCTAGCCTGGGCAGGAATGTCTGTGAGACTCTTATCTCCAATAAACCACCAGAAAACTGAAAGTGGTGCTCTGGCTCAAGTAGTACAACTGCTAGCCTTGAACTGAAGAGCTCAGGAACAGTGCCCAGACCCAAAGTTCAAGCCCCAGGACCGACAAAAAAAAGAAAAAGAAAAAGAAATGCACACAGTGCCTTATTGATGTAAGCTCTCTGTACAGCATCTTTACAAGAAAATAAAATTTAAAAAGGAGAATGTCATCTGAGGGAAAAAAGGATGGAACTAGACTCAAAAACTGTGCAGAACCTAGGTCAAGAACGAAAGAGAAAGCAAGCAAGGAAGGAAGGAGAAAGAAAGACAGAAAGGAAGAAAGACAGAAAGAAAGGAAGACAGACAGGAAGAAAGGAAGACAGACAGAAAGGAAGGAAGGAAGGAGAGAGAGAGAAAGAAAAAGAGAGAGAGAAAGAACCGAGAGGAAAGGAGGTGAGGAAAGGGAGGAAGAGACAGAGAAATTGTGGAAGTAGAAGGGAGAATGTTAGAGGGAGTGAATGCAAGGAAGAAGGGACAGAAAAAAGAATGGTGAGGAGGCAAATAAAATCCAAAACCATGATTGTATATATATATGTGAAAATATACATTCACTTACATAATTTATATGTACTTCATTTAGCATGATATCCAGCCATCAATTTTTCTGAAAATAATTTCATTCCTCTGTATGTTTATGTTCCACATTTTCCAATTCAGGAGCTGATGCTATTGCTTAGCTATTGTGAGCAGTGCTGCGTTTAACATGGTTGTGCAGGTATCTCTTTTTACAGTTATATCAGCTTGATGGCTCTTGCAAGCCTTCCCCTGCTTGCTCTCTGCACACTCACAAGAAATCCCTGAGCAATTAATCTCATCTAGGTGTCTGCTTCTTGGGCAGCCTGGACTAACATGCCATTTCAGTATCAATTAGGAAATAATTACTGGCTAAAAAAAATTCTATTAAATAATGAATTCTCTTGGAGCACTTTTCCATCTTCTAGTTTGAAGTTCAAAAGGTCACATGGTGTATGTTTTCACTCATTTGTCGAATATAGACTAAAATGATTATGAAGACACTGATAAAGATAATGGCCATGAGTGTAAAAGGAAACTGTCACTTAGGAGATCAGGGGGAAAGAGGTGGAGAAAGGAAATGCTGAGGGGTAAACAGCTGTCAAAGGATGTGGCATATACGTATTTTTCACCATAGCAAGCTAAACACACCAAATGTTAGCAACTGAAAAAGTATGACGGCACTGGTATTCTATGCGAAATGACTGCTCTGGTCCCACCTCCCAAAATCATAGCCTCCACAACAGCCCAGAAAAAAGTAGTTGTCTAATTCCTCAGTCCTCTGAATAATGAAAATTGTAGAGGACTGAAGTAAATAATCCAAAATTTGTTGTTTCCTTTCTTTTAACTTTGGGGCCATTCATGTTCAGCAGTTATAGATCCTATTACATGTCTCTGGAGTGGCTCTGAAGCATATTTATCACTCCTCCATCAGGGAGGAAAATGTAAGCCTCAATCTTCCCATTCATCCTATCTTATATTGATTTACTTAGTGGGGTACCATGGATATTCCTTGCACCCATTATTTCTAAGAACAGTTAAGCCAGGAGAGCTTACAGGACCTAGATTTCAAGATATAAAGCACATCTTCAAAAGAAAACATGTTTGGAAGTGATGCTTTGATTGTAAATCCCTCTTAATAGCAGAGGAAAATATAAAAACTCCTAGTTTCTTTTTCTAAACAAAACTTACATTTCTAAAAAAATCAGTACTCTTACTTCAACAAGAAATTATTTTCTACTCTATATACATTAGAGGAGTGGTTTTCATCTCTAGTACACTGTGAAAAGATTCATTTCTTTCTTCTTTTTTTTTTTTTGCCAGTCATGGTGCCTGAACTGTGGGCCTGGGCACTGTCCCTCAGCTCTTCAGCTCAAGGCTAGTGCTCTACCACTTGAGCCACAGCGCCACTTCCAGCTTTTTCTGCTTATGTGGTGCTGAGGAATCGAACCCAGGGCCTCATGCATGCAAGGCAAGCACTCTACCACTGAGCTACCTTCCCAGCCCCTCATTTCTTTCTTGAGTCTTATGTTTTCCACTCCACTCATTCCCTCACATATACAACTTGTTTCTAAAATCATCCTGTTGTGATGTACAGGCAAGACTAAAAATCTAGAAATAGAAATGTAATTCATATGTGGTAATAACAATATAGGCAAATGTTATTTCTATTCTACTCCATTTAATTTATATTCTAAAATTTATTTGAGGTACAGCTGTAAACAGCTCTTCTTGAATATATAATCATCTGTCCTCTTTTTCATTAGGATAATCTTGTAGTACAAACAAAAATGCTTATAATTGAAACCTGGGTTTTTATTCTGGAATATGCTTATTATAAGCCTGAATAGTTTTGGATAATACCTTTTGCTGCCAATCCTTCTGCACTGTCTTTAGAGTTAACTTTCTGCTGTCTGGTGGGAAATCTGAACCCATCATTCTAAATTTTCTTGTTATGACATCAGTATAGAATCTATGTGAGAAACACCAAAGAGGGCTGAGGTCATACCTTAAGTCGTAGAAGTTCTTGCATGGCACACACAAAAGACCTTGGCATCACCCCACAATACCTTTAAAAAATCAGCTAAGTCCATAGAACCCTGAATATGCTAAGTAGGGTTGGGCTGTTAATATGTGGCTAAACAAACACCAATGAGTGTGCCAAAACTCAGAGATGACCTCTCTCCTCTTGCTGGAATCTTTCCTCCAAAGACTGCTAAAGAATGTATGTTTACTAGAGTAGTACACTCAAAGATCATCAAACTTCCTGAGGCCATCATTTACCCTAGTGCTACTGCACTGAAGCATATTCTGCAAGTACTAAGAAGGAAACAAATAAAGGTAATCTGAATTACCCTGTTATCTCCCTTTTAATGGAACTCTGCTTCCTGTTACTCAGTTTAAAAGATGAATTGGCAGCTGGGTGCTGGTGGCTCACGCCTGTAATCCTAGCTACTCAGGAAGCTGAGATCTGAGGATCTCAGTTCAAAGCCAGCCTGGGCACAAAAGTCTGTGAGACTCTTATCTCCAATAAACCACTCAGAAAACCAAAGTGGCACTGTGGCTCAAGTAGTAGAGTGCTAGCCTGGAGCTGAAGAGCTGAGGGACAGTGCCCAGGCCCAGAGTTCAAGCCCCACAACCGACCAAAAAAAAATGATGAAATGGCAATAAGATGTGAGTCGACATATATAATTTTTTTAATAGTAGAAGCATTACTAAGAGCCAAATTATGACCCTTAGAAAGCAAATTTGTAGATAATGGCTTGGAGATATCCTAAAGAACAGAAAAAAATAAAATTGAATGCTTTTCTTTAAAAGTCTTTTAATCGCATTGTATTTATAAACTGTTTTGGTGAATGACAACTCCTTTGTACAACTACTTAGAGATAACTTTTTTATTTTCATTTTTGTGGCAGTCATAGGGCTTGAATTCTGGGCCTGGACACTATCCCTCAGCTCTTCAGCTCTAGGCAAGCACTCTACAACTTGAGCCACAGTACCACTTCTGGTTTTCTGGTTGTTAATTAGAGAAAAGAGTCTCACGGACTTTTCTGTCCTGGCTGGCTTTGAACCATGATACTCAGAGCTCAGCTTCCTAAGCAGCTAGGATTACAGGCATGAGCCACAGCACCCAGCTTAGAGGTAACATTTTTAAAGTCTTTCAAGGACATAGATGAAAATAGGAATCCATGTGAGACACGTGGGCTGTTTAGACATGTGAGCTGAGAACTCCTTGGTTCTGTCTGTTTGGTCCAATCATCTTTTTTTTAATTGTTATTATAGGGCTGGGAAGGTGGCTCAGTGGTAGAGCGCTTGCCTTGCATGCATGAGGCCCTGGGTTTGATTCCTCAGCACCACATAAGCAAAAAGAAAAAAGCCAGAAGTGACTCTGTGGCTCAAGTGGTAGAATGTTAGCCTTGAGCTGAAGAGCTGAGGGACAGCACCCAGGCCCAGAGTTCAGGAACCACAACCGGACCAAAAAAATAAATAGTTATTATAAAGGTGATATCACAGGGGATTACAGTTGCATAAGTGGGGTAAAGAGTACATTTCTTTTTGGACAGTGTCAGCCCTTCCCTCGGTCTCTCCTAGTTTTCCCCTCCCATCCCCACCCACAAGTTATATAGTTCATTTTCAACACAGTGAGTATTTCTGCTGCATTTGTTCACTCTTTCCCCTCCATTTCTGTGCTCCCCTTACCCTCCCAAAGACAGATAAACACACTAGACAAAAAGAAAAGAAAAGTAAAACAGCAACAACAACCAAAAAAAAAAAATCCTCAGCCAGGTGCAGGTGGCTCACTCTTGTAATCCTAGCTATTCAAGAGGCTGAAATCTGAGAATCGGGATTCAAAGCCAGCCCAGTACAGAATTCCATTGTATAAATATACCACATTTTCGTGATCCATTCATCTACCGAAGGGTATCTGGGTTGGCTCCATATCTTAGTTATGGTAAATAATGCAACAATAAACATAGTTGTGCTGATAGCTTTAGTATGGTCTTGTTTGTCATCATAGTCATCATAGTATGGTCTTGTTTGTCATCTCCATATTGCTTTCCAAAGATTTCTTGATTATAGCCATTCTAACTGGGGTGAAGTACAATCTCTGTTTTCACTGTATTTGATTCCAGTGCCCTGCATCTTGCATATACATTTTTCTAATTTGGGGAGGGGAAGAGAAATAACAAAATGCTAAAATAAGGATAGAGCCCCAGGACTGGGGAAAGAAAGAAAGAACTAAAGAGAATGAAAAGCAATCAAGCAAGCAAGAGAGAAAGAAAGAAAGAAGGGAGGGAGGGAAGGAGGGAGGGGAGGAAGAAGAGGGGGAAGGGGAAAGGAGGGGAAGGGAATGGAAAGGAAGGGAAGGGGAAAAAGAAAAGAAAATCTGCTCACACACCACCTCAGTATAACCCTTGTTTTCACTGTATTTGATGTCTTTGCCCTGCATCTTGTATGTACATTTTTCTAATTTGGGGAAGGGAAGGGAAAAAACAAAATGCTGAAATAAGGATACAGGTTGGTCCATTGTAACAATGAGATGTACAAGACACTAAGTTGAAAACGAACTTTACAACTTGGGGGCGGGGAGGGGTGAGTTGGGGAGGTGGAGAGGAAGGGATGGTAGGGAAAAACAAAGGAGGAGGTAACAATGCTCAATAGGAAATGCACTCATTACCTTACTCATGTAACTGTAACCCCTCTGTACAGTATTTTTACAATAGAAAAACATTTTTTAAAAAGCCAGCCTGGGCAGGAAATTCTGTGTGACTCTTATTTCCAATTAACCACCAGAAAACCAGAAGTGGTGATGTGGCTCAATTGGTAGAGTGTTTGCCTTGGGCTGATGAGCTCAGGGACAGCACCCAGGCTCAGAGCTCATCCTATGACCGATAAAACAAAAAACAAAACAAAAAAACTCTTGTTTCCATTTTCTGGAATTCACTTCATATGACCAGATGCACATAGGCAGTGTGCCTTTGTGCTCCTCTCCTAAGTGGTCCAATTATCTTTGAGACAGCTCTTTCCTACCCATATTTGATTGGTTATATGGTAAATTAATTTCCCATTTTAATAAAGTTAGCTTTCTGAAACTCAGAACAAAAGAGAGTTGACTAATGTTTTCTACATTTTATGCAGATATAATCTTAACCACAATGGTTTGTATTTAAGACAATGGTCTAATTATAAAATTGGTTTATTGGACTGGGTATTTGGAATGAATGACTTTGTATTTCCTTTTATCATGTATACTTTTGTCAAGTATATAGTCTTTGTACATTTTCTCCTCCTAATAAATATAGCCTCACAAATCACTATTGCAACAAAAAGAAAACATAAACCAGCAAGTTTCAAACACTATACCTCTGTTTTATATGGGGATAAATGAAGGAACTTTGCTCTCCACTTTGCTCTCATTCTTCTACAGCACAAAGGGGATCAGAGACCCCCAAAGATGACAACCCATTGTTTAATCTATCCAGATGGAGGTCTTCAGACAACCAATGGATATGTCAAACTTCAGTTTGTCTATGGAGTTGGAGAAAGCTGATCTTTACCCAAAAAGAATAGTAGAAACAAAGAAGAGAACAAAGGAAAAAAATAGGAGAATAAGAGTCACACACACACATACTGGGAAACTGAAGTCACATTGTGCTATAAAACCTGAGAACAGGGAAACTGAATATTCAATGTTACTTGCCATTTGATAGTAAAAATGCAACTAATACAAACATATAATTTATGACCCACCTTTGAGAGTAAAAGAGGGTGCTACAGCCATCTAATCAGTACCTATCAATGGACAAATAAAGAAAATGTGGTATAGATATACAGTGGAGTATTATTCTGCCATAAAGAAGAATGAAGTTATTTCATTTGCAAGAAATTGATGGGACTAGAGATCATCTTGTTCTACAAAATATGCCAGACTCAGACAAATATTACATGATTGCTCTCCTATGCATCATCTAGTTTTAAAAACAAAATGAAATTGTGTGAAGTAGCCCACACCTGTAATCTTAGCTACTCAAGAGGCAGAGACCTTCAAGATCATGAATTGAGGCCCTCCCAAGCAAAAGAGTTCACAAGACTCTATCTCAGCAAATACAAATTTGGGCACAGTAGTGCATCTATCATTCCAACTATACCAGAAGAGTAAATAGGAGGATCACAATCCAAAACCTACCTACTCAGACAAAAAGTGAGACCCTATTCAAAATATTACAAAAGCAAAATGGGCTGACTCATGCCTCACCTGCCTAGCAAGCATGAGGCACTGAATCCAAACCCCAGTAATCACACAAACAAAAAGACATGAATATAAAAAGGGGACCACTTGGAGGAAAAATTAACAAGAAGTGGGAGGAGGGGAAAGGAGAGAATCTGATTGACATATATGAAATTATCATAATAAAATCCATATATTTTTGTCAGTCATGGGGCCTGAACACTGGGCCTAGGCACTGTCCCTCAGCTCTTCAGCTCAAGGTTAGCGCACTACCATTTGAGCTACAGCGCCACTTCCAGCTTTTTCTGCTTATGTGGTGCTGAGGAATCAAACCCAGGGCCTCATGCATGCAAGGCAGCACTCTACCACTGAGCCACCTTTCCAGCCCACTCCATATACCATTTTTTTTAAGTTTAAAATGAGGGAAGTAGGGAAAGTAGGAATAAAAAAAGTAGTAGAAGGAGTAAATTTGACCAAAGTACATTATATACATGTTTGGAAACCCCACAATAAAACTTCTCATTCTGTGGACTTAATATACCAATACAATAATTAATTCACTTAAAAGAAAAGCTTCTTATAAAATTATTCAGAACTTCAAGACAAAGGCACATACAGCTACATAGATTGAAAGTGCCACCTCAGGCTTCTCTGACACTATGGCATTTGCACATATGCTTGAGAAAATAACAACCCATGGGGAAACTCGGGAGCAATGAAGATCCCTCCTGATAAATATCACCCTCCTTTGTCATTCAGGCAAACAATACAGAGATATATTCTATATGACTCTTCAGAGTCCACAACGAGGGAAAAAACAATGATAAAGCCATAAATTGACTTTCCCTCTTTGTCTTACCTACACACAACTTGTGGCCTCACATGCTGCTCTCAGAATTAGACAGAGGCCTAACCACAACAAAGCTCCTCGCATAGACCTTTGTCTTCAAACTCCTGCCTCTGCCCTTCTGAGTTGGGAGAATCAGTGACCATAAAAGGAAAATGAAGGCCAAATTCTAGCCATAATTCAGAAGAACAGAGAATTTCGCATTCATTTCATTCTTCACCTTCTCGGTGCACCTTCTCTCCATTGATCAATTCTCCTTTGCCCCAGCACTGTGGGGTCATATTTTTTAAGCTTATCTTAATACAAGAATTCCATTTATTGCAGTCCTGATTTCCCTGACATTCATTTGGCCTTGATGCTATAATAATCTCACTGGAAGAGAAAACACAATCATGACCATGACTCAGGATCTGAATAGGATAGGAGAGCAAAAATCATAATTTCACCAATAATAAAATAAACCAATTTAAAAGAAGTAAAGTGCTCTCAAGACATCACTTTAAAAGAATAAAGGCCAACTGCATTCTTGGCTAGCTAGGAAGCACATTCTGATAATGATGAAAAATTTATACATCTTATTTTATATGTGTTATATTGTTGTACTTTTCTGTCTTAAAATAATGTCCTTTCTCTTTGTGCCATTCTTTCAGCCGTTACTCAGTAACCTAGGAAACAATATTAAAACAATTTAAAAAACTATCAAACTGATTTACAAGTCTGAATCCTACCACCTGCTACATGTTCATCTTTAGATAAATTTCACTGAAAGTCTAAGAATCCAACAAAATCCAGTCTGCTACTCTGTCTGGTTAGAACTCTATTTATAGAACAGAAAATATAACTTCATTTTCACCCTAAAGCCTGCAATACTATATTTTGATGTTATGTTATAAAAGTATGTGTGTATATATATATATATATATATCCAGAGAAGATTAATTAATATTCTTTACTAACTATAGGCAAATTTTATACTCAACTATTTAATGCCAAGATTGCTTACTTCTGTGGTTTTCCCCATTCTTCTTCATTCATATTTTAGAGGATTCATTGATGATAGAATAAACATTTTAATCTCTATTTCCTACAAAATGGTGATAGTTGTCTCAATGTTGTATATTGCAAATAATACTCTAATAACAAATTTTACTTCTTCTTATACATTCTTTTACTATTTTTAGTTTCTCAAGTATCATCAGAAATTCTTCTTGTTATTCTCAGTTTTCCATTGAGATCCATGACACAGACAACTAGGTAATTTTAAAAGCTGAACACGAGGCTTTTCTAGACAGTTTTCAAATAAAAAGCCATTTCTGCTAACCCTAAAATCTCAAACCTACATGCAATAGGTCAAAGTGTCTGTTGTTTTTTACTTCTCTAAGCCTTATCTTCCTCATCTGTCAGAAAGCAAAGCCTACTCTATTCCTAGCAAATCAAAAATGTCTAATGTTGATAAACAGAAGTTTCCTACTTGAGAGAGTTACCTAGATCAACACTAAACAAAAGCATACTTTTTGATCAACTAATAATTCCCTAAACTAAATGCAAATACAGGTCTTTAAGAAATTTGCTATTTCTGAAAAGAGTTAATTTTTCCAGATAGCCACACATTTTTCAGCACTTCTTTGTAATATAAAGTCTTCTTTTAACTTTGATGCATAGCAGAGATGACCAGAAACAGACACTGTTCGTAGGGTACTGTTATAAAGTCTTCTTTCTGATGATTCTCCCAACTCTTTTAGTTCTAACCAAGGAAAAAAGATTCTCAACATCAATACATGCATTCAAAACTATGTGATTACTTATTATTCTCAAGAGTGAGCAGTATGTCCTCATCCTATGCTGGGCACAGTATAGGATTCAGTGATAAAAGAAAAATCACAGCCAGGCATCGGTGGCTCATGCCTGTAATCCTAGCTACTCAGGAGGCTGAGATCTGAGGATCACGGTTCAAGGCCAGCCCGGGCAGGAAACTCTGTGAGACTCTTTATCTCCAATAAACCACTAGAAAACCGGAAGTGGTGCTATGTCTCAAGGGGTAGAGTGCTAGCCTCGAGCTGAAGAGCACAGAGACAGCGCCCAAGCCCAGTGTTCAAGCCTCACAACTGACAAAAAAAGAAAAAAAATGATCTGTTTTTTTTTCATATGATTGTTTCTAACATATTTATAAGATGATTTCTTTGTTGCTTTGTATGTCCCTCCCCCATGGTATAACCCCTGTTTTCACTGTATTTGATGTTGGTATAATTTGTGGAGGGGAAGGGAAAAAACAAATCGTTTAAATAGGGATACAGGTGGACTGATTGCAACAATGAGATGTACAAGTCGTTATATCGAAAAACGAACTTTACAACTTTGTTGGGGGTGTATGGGAAGGGATGGGAAGGGGAAACAAGGAGGAGGCAACAATGCTTGATAAGAAATGTACTCGTTATCTTGCCCTTGTCATTGTAAACCCTCTGTACAGTATTTTCACAATAAAAAAAAAGAAAATCACAACATGTCTTAGCTTGGGGAAAAACAAAGGAGGAGGTAACAATGCTTGATAGGAAATGTACTCATTATCCTACTCATGTAGGATAACTGTAACCTCTATAAAGTATTTTACAATAAAAATATATATTAAGGGGCTGGGAAGATGGCTCAGTGGTAGAGCACTTGCCTTGCATGCCTGAGGCCCTGGGTTCGATTCCTCAGCACCACATAAGCAAAAAGAAAAAAGCCAGAAGTGGCGCTGTGGCTCAAGTGGTAGAGTGCTAGCCTTGAGCTGAAGAGCTGAGGGACAGCGCCCAGGCCCAGAGTTCAGGCCCCACGGCCGGACCCAAAAAAAATATATATATATATATTAAAAACATGTCTTAGCTTATTTTCTCTTGCTATAACAAATCATTGAAGCTATCTGAACATCATGATACATTTCTATATTCACAGAACTCAGGAGGCAAAGGCAGGTGGATTTTGAGTCTGAGTTCAGCCAGGGCTACCTAATGAGTCATAGAGCAGCCTAAGTTACATACATTCGAACTTTTCTCAAAAGAAAAAAAAAGTTGGGCTGAAAATATGGCTTAGTGGTAGAGTGTATGAAGCCCTGGGTTCCATTCCTCAGTACCACATAACATAAAAGCAAGAAATGGCGCTGTGGCTCAAGTGGCAGAGTGCTAGCCTTGAGCAAAAAGAAGCTCAGGGACAGTGCCCAGACTCTGAGTTCAAGCCCCAGGACTGGGGAAAAAAAGAAAGAATGAAAGAGAAAGAAAGAATGAAGAAAGAACAAAAGAATGAAAGAACAGAAGGAAGGAAAAAAGGAGGAGAAGGAGAAGGAACAGGAGGAAGAAGAGGAAGAGGAGAAGGAGGGAGGGAGGGAAGGAAGGAAAGAAGGGAGGGAGGGAGGGAGAGAGGGAGGGAGGGAGGGAGGGGAAGGGAAGAGAAGAGAAAAGAAAGAAAAGAAAAGAAAGAATCTGCTCATACACCGTCTCAGTATAACCCCTGTTTTCACTGTATTTGATGTCTTTACCTTGTATCTTGTATATATATTTTTCTAATTTGGGGAGGAGAAGGGAAATAACAAAATGCTGAAATAAAGATATAGGTTGACCCATTGTAACAATGAGATGTACAAGACACTATGTTGAAAATGAACTTTACAACTTGAGGGTGGGGGGAGGAGTTGAGGAGGTAAGGAGGGAAGGTAGGGGAAAAACAAAGGAGGAGCTAACAATGCTAGATAGGAAATGGACTCATTACCTTACAAATATAACTGTAACCCCTCTGTGCAGTATGTTTACTATTAAAAAAAACATAAAAAATAGGCAAATACAAAAAAAGAAAAGGAAGTTGAGACTGGATATCTTTTTAGAGGTTTACTTTGGCTCACAATTTTAGAGGTCCCAGTTTGTGGCCAGTTTTCCCTGTTGCTTTGGGCCTGTGGCAGGCAGCACATCATGGCAGAAATGTGAGACAGAGCAAAACCACTCACTCCATGGCAAAGACACAAAAGAGAACAATAGGGAGCAATAAAGTGCCACAATTTCCTTCAAGTGTGTATTCCAATGACCTCTCTCCTTCGGACCCTACTCCTTAAAAGTGATTAATGATTCTCCCACTCAGGACTTCTGAAGACAGTTCACTTAAACATGTAACCCATTCTCACTGTAAAGGAAATCTGCTTCATTCAATATATAAATACACTGGCTTATTGCTGTGTATATTCAATTTAAAGATTGCATACACAACCCAGCAGTTTAGACGTTGGCATTCACACAACTTAAAGTCATATATGATTAAAGAAGCAGTGAATAGAGTTGATATAAATAGGCAATGCTACAGTTTTAATTAAACTAAATGAACTTTAACACTTTAAAACTACAATTACAAAGCAAAAGAACAACAACTAAAAATAACATCACAGTCAATAAAACAGGGATAATATAGGGATAACTTAATCTTATTAGAATTGCAGCTAACAACATGTGAACAATTTCAAGAGGAGCATTGCAAACTCAGAGAGCCACAGAGCAACCTGGCTCCAATCACCAATATAATGAATACTAATCCTCTAGTTACCTACTAATTTTCACTTCTGAAAACCAAACTTTAGTCAACTTTAACAACTCATTCAAAGGATTATTGGTGATTAGTCCTAACTTAGATTTTAACATTAAAAGTCAACTAAATGTGTCATTTGCCTCTACTTTCCTCAGTTGCAAGGGGACAATATTTCTTCCTACCTGACAGCATCTTTTGAGGATCAAATGATAAGACAGGTTGTAACAATATTTTATAAACTGCAATAAGGTTTATATGTTTTGTAAATGTAAGTTATTATTATTTAAATCCAGACACAGCTTTGGCTGCAACAGTCCCACAACCTTGAGGTACTACAAACAGCAACTGCTGAATGTGAAAGATCTTAAAGGATCCTTGCAAGAGTGAGGTATTGTTTTAAAACGTCAATATTTAGTTAAATAGTTGAAATAACTATTTATAAAACACTGTTTAAAAAATAAAGTATTGGGGATATAATGGTAGATACAAAAATACACCAAATAGAATACAAATATAGTATTAAATATATCATATACATATTTGTAAATAGTTGTATATTGTATACATAATATATATTTGTAAATTGCATACATTTACAATATAAGCAAATTTCCTAACAAGTGTAGTTTGCTGGTGCATTAAATCTCTAGCTTCTTTTGGTCAGTCCTGGGGCCTGAGCTCTGGGCTTGGGCACTGTCCCTCAGTGGTAGACTAGAGCTCTACCATTTGAGCCACAGTGCCACTTCTGGCATTTTCTGCTTCTGTGGTGCTGAGGAATCGAACCCAAGGGTTCATGCATGCAAGGCAAGCACTCTACCACTGAGCCACCTTCCCAGTCCTAAATCTCTAGTTTCTGATAAAGAATTGTAGAGGAAGTTATATGAACCAAACTTTCACATTTGCCTCTTGGGAAATATGCCCTGTAGACATTTAATAACACATTTTGCTTTTCTGCAATCATTATATTAGTATATATAAACTTACCTTCAGGATCTGTTTTAATTACAAATGTGTCATGCATAAAACATGTGGAATCATTTCAACATGTTCATTACCCTTTGCTTCATTCTTCAATTCACAAGACAAGTTTAATTGTAGTATATTCATCAACTTTTCTTTAGTCTTAAGATTTCCACAGATACCACTGCTCAGTTGAAATTGTTTGAACTAGTCCTCTGGCAGCTTGCCTCTGCCTGAGTTCCACTTGAGAACATAATATTAACCAGTGTACTGGAAAACATAAACACCTGGCTCCATCAAATCTATGCCCCGTCACATGGAGCTCTGATCACGGAAATAGATTTGTGTATTTTAGCGATCATGCTAGCAACTACCATTTCTCTCTCAAATGAAACCTGAAACATTCATGCAGGTTAAGACTGCACTAACATTTTTAAACTTAGCTTTTAATCAAGCTCTACAGGAAATGACAGCACCTCACTGAATATTTCCCAACTTTGCTAGGGTAAGATGAAACTTGATTAGCATTATGTGGAGGCTATTTGCACCTCTGAAGTTTACATTTCTACAGAAGTTGAATCATTAGATAATTGCAGTGGAAACATTTTTTTAAAAATCTTTCACCATATCAAAAGCAATTTGTGAAATCCCAAGGCACCTGAGGCTGGAAGAATTGAAATATAATTAGTTGGTAGATACACTCTTATTTATTTCCAGGAGTGGATTCTCAGATGAAGAGTCAAATAAAATGCCAAAGTGAGGCAAAATAAAAAAGCAAACTGTAGTTCATCTTATCTCCAATTAACCACTCAAAAACTGGAAATGAAGCTGTGGCTTAAAATGGCAGAGCACTAGCCCTGAGCAAAACAGTCAGGGATGGTGCCTAGGCCCTGAGTTCAAGCCCCACAACTGCAAAAAATATATTTTTGTTTGTTTCATACACTAAACTTCTAATGACACAAATTGCACTCGTTTTCTTCTCATGGTCTTTTTTTGCATCAATTTTACATTGAAATTGTCTTCTCACTTCTAGTATCATTTACAGAAAGTTCTCACCAAAATGTCTGAGGAATGCGATTTAGAGTAACTTAATTCACAGACACTGGCATTTATAGCCACAGTATTATTAAGAATTAATAGTCCCCTTTTTCTTTTTTAGCCATGCCTCTCCACAATGTGTGGCGGGGCAGCAGTTCGGTAAATAAACTTCTTTTCCTGCCTGAATAGCACATGGTGTTCTCTTCATCAGCTACCTAATGAAACTTACCTATTTAATATACCTTACATATGGATGGGGTTTTTGAGTTGGAAATGTTAGAATTTCCTAACCACCCTTTTTCCGCAAACTGCCTTGAGACACCATGTGACACTTTCCACCAATACTATTGCTGGCCTTCACACATCCCACATCCACACCACTTCTCTACTCTGCCCCTCTCTGCCTCATGAGACTTCCTCCAGACTTCATCCAAGAGACTTTCCTCCTCCAGACTTCATCTAAGGACTATGCCTACCAGGTGGCAGATGGTGCCTGCTGCCTTCTCCCAGAGAGGACCACATCTCAGTCTTTTACCCCTAATGCCAATGCCCCTTAACAGCAGGAAGTAGCCAGAGAGAATCTTCATCCTTTTTCACAATTATCAAAAGGCTGGAATGTAAGGTCTGCAGAGGGACACCTCTCTACCTGTTGGCTAAGTTTCCGCCCAGTATTTGCTACCTAGGTAACTGGCACACCTGGAAGCAGTCACCCTCCCCTCCCAGATTACATCTTGGGCCACCTCTGGTCACATGCCTCCCATCTGACCTTAGGAGGGTCCCAGACCGTGAGGTCACATCTTGATCCAGTATGACCACAGCTTTCCCCCACCTGGCCACACCTCTTCCTGTCCCTGGCCTAGATAAGTACTGACCCAGGGGTAGGTCACCCCCTTTTCTTTTTCAGCCATTCCTCTCCATCATGTGTGGTGGGGGCAGCAGTTTGGTAAATAAACTTCTTTTCCTGCCTGAAAAAAAGAAACAATTAATAGTAGCTGTTGCTTAATTATCTGTTCCCAGCTAATATTGCACAAATTAATCCCAACCTAGAAAACAGCATGAAAGCCAGCAACTTGATTTCTAACATTATCCTAACTGCAGGGAAAATTACACTGAAGAAAAAAGGTCAAAAAGTGTCATGTGCTGGTAATCTGAATTTTTCAAAGAACAGAGAGAAATATTAAGTTAGATCAGTGCGTCTTAATCTTGCTCAAAGTAGAAATCTGAGAAATGTTTTTTAAATACTAATTGTCTCTCACCCCTACAGATTCTGGCCTGCTTTTCTGGAAAGTTCTTAGTTATCTACAGTTTTACAAGTTCCTCAAATGGTTCTACTGTATAGCCAAAGTTGAGAACCATTTGATTAAATGATGTAAGATTACAAATAAGCATTTTAATATGTTTTTCTTCTATCTATATCCAGTGCTCATTCAGGCAAAGATTGAACCACTCATAAGTATAGCCCTCTTTATGTAGACTTAAACACATGCTAACCTGTATACTGCAAAGCCTAAAGATTGGCAATGAAAATCATCTGTCAAAATTATACCATGAGAGCTGGAGATGTGGCTCACATAGTACAGCACCAGCCTAGCAGGCATGCAATCCTAAGTAAAATTTCAGTACCACCAAAAACTTATACTGGTGTCTAAAGCCCAAAATTATAAAGACAGAAGCCAGGCGCCAATGGCTCATGCCTGTAATCCTAGCTACTCAGAGGCTGAGATCTGAGGATCATGGTTCAAAGCCAGCCCGGGCAGGAAACTCCGTGAGACTCTTATCTCCAATAAACCACTAGAAAACCGGAAGTGGTGCTGTGACTTATGCATGCAGTAGAGCGCTCGCCTTGAGCTGAAGAGCTGACGGACAGCACCCAAGCCGAGAGTTCAAGCCCCATGACCAACAAAAAAAAAATTATAAAGACAAATATTTACTTTGTTAAACCTTAAACTCTATTGCATCTCAATGGCCTCAATTAATAAAAGCTAAATCAATTTAAGTGAAAAACTGGAGAGAAGTGACAGGTGAACCTCAGTGGTGAAGTACTAGTCTAGCTTCAAAGACACATACACACACACACACACACACACAGCATTCTGATGTCTTTCCCATTCCTTCAAGAGAAAAGTTCCAGACAACAAATAACTGCCCCAGATCACAAGCCAATCCTTAGAAATCTTAAAATATGGGGCTGGGAAGGTGGCTCAGTGGTAGAGCACTTGCCTTGCATGCACGAGGCACCACATAAGCAAAAAGAAAAAACAAGAAGTGGCGCTGTGGCTCAAGTGGTACATCGCTAGCCTTGAGCTGAAGAGCTGAGGGACAGTGCCCAGGCCCAGAGTTCAGGCCCCACGACCAGACTCCCCCCAAAAAAATCTTAAAATATTACCTATTTATAACTATAGCACTCAACAATCAAATTGAGCTTCAAAATATTAATAGGAATGAATATGTGGGGAAAGTAGAAATGAGAAGACCACTTTGGAGACCATATTTTGAGCAAATTTAACCTAATAGGAGATATAAAGATTGAATTATGGAAATAGTAAAAGGTCATATCAAGGACAAACTTTTGCCTGAAGGCATGAATTTCATTTGTTGTCTGAGGGCTGAAAGGGTCACAGAAGGATTTCAGCAAGAAATGAGATGATCATAATCAAAGATTACTTTGACATGTGGAGATAGATTAAAGAAAATAAGCTTTAAAAATAGAAACCAATTAAAAAGAGATACCAGTTATACACATGAAAGAAATGTTAACTTGTACTAAGGCAATGGAAAGACAAAAAAGGCTTCAAGGGAATTCAAGAGACGGTATTCTACAATAACTGAATGGGGTATGGGTTGCCCCTGTAGGGACATGATTCAGAATGACTCACTGATTTCTGGCTTGAGATGATTGAAGCAGAGATGCTGTCAACTAAGCTAATTCAGGAATAAAAGCCATTTTGGAACAAAATAAATTATAAATTTAGTTTGATATATTAAATTCAAGTTATCTAGGATTTTAAAAATATCAATTCATAATGTAATCTCAGAGATCAACTTAATTATAAAGTTTGATGGGATTGCAAGAAACTGCAGAGCTTCTGCATGGCAAAGGGCATAGCTAGGAAGATCAATAGAAAGCTCACGGATTGGGAGAAGATCTTCACCAGACATACAACAGATAAGTTTCATATATAAATTATACTTGGAACTCAAAAAAATCCCCCAACAACAAACCCTCAAAGAAACAACTCCCCGATAAAAAGTGGGCTAAAGACTTAAAGAGAAACTTCTGTGAAGAGGAAATAAGAATGGCCAATGTGTACACATGAAGAAATGCTCAACCTCTCTAGCCATAAAAGAAATGCAAATCAAATGAGCATTGAGATTCCACCTCACACTAGTTAGAATGGCTATAATCAAGAAATCTAATAACAACAGATGCTGGAGGAGATGTGACCAGAAGGGAAACCTACTGCATTGTTGATAGGAGTGTAAACTTGTTCAACCACTTTGGATGGTAGTACGGAGTTTCCTCAAAAGACTCCACATAGAGCTCCCCTATGACCCAGCAATCCCACTTTTGGGCATTTACCCAAATGATCACAAACAAGATCATACTAAAACTACCAGCACAACTATGCTTATTGCAGCATTATTTACCATAGCTAAGATATGGAACCAACCCA
>NW_012267316.1:51877-62443 GCF_000151885.1 Dipodomys ordii
AAAAAAAAAAGGACTCAATGTGAGACCTGTCACTGATAAAATACTTAACCTCTCGTACTTACTTAGTAAAAGACAAATACTTTCCCCCATAGAGTTGTGAGGAAAAATAAGGCACCCTATACAGCCATCTCTTGTAAACTGAAAAGTTGTGTAAACATATTAAAATACTGAGTTTAGCAAAGTTCCAGCTGTCTCCACAAAAGACCTCACTTCCCTACATTAACCTTCAGCTTTAATGCAGCTTTCTCCATTATAACATTAAAATGTATTTACTGAGTTCCTATTATGTGTGATGTACTGTGCTAATAGCTAAAGATCCAATAGAGGATAATCAGGAAAGAAGATAAAAATTGTATGAGCTCAACTGTTCTATTGTATGTAACAGAATAGAACAACCTTGAGACATGTATATAAGCATAGCCAAATGCTTAACGTTCTTTAAACTTAAGCTTTTTTCCTCATTTTTCTCTTTATATTGTTTTACTCTCCAAGAGGCAAACATGCCTTTCCTCTTATTAAAAGATTTTCAACCTGGGTACCAGTGGCTCACACCTGTAATCCTAACTACTCAGGAGACTGAGATTTGAGGATCACTGTTCAAAGCCAGCCCGGGCAGGAAAGTCCGTGAGACTCTTATCTCCAATAAACCACCAGAAAACCAGGAGTGGCGCTGTGGTTCATGTGGTAGAGCATTAACCTTGAGCTGAAGTGCTGAGGGACAGTGCCCCAGGCTCAGAGTTCAAGCCCCACGACCGACAAAAAAAATTTTTTTCAAAGCACCAAACACTACAGATAGAACATTGTGTCCTCAGAGACAATAAACCACTCAAGTCATCAATATATTTAAAATCATAGTGTAGTGTAATAAACATAGTCTTAATGAATGGGAAAATTTACAAAAATCTTAAGACCTCGATTCCTCCCTTAACTGCCTAACTCCATAGTAACCCATAAAAGCAAATTTCAGGTCCTAAGGTCTTCAGGACCTTATGTGGCAGGGTTAGATGGATCATGTGGGAAAGCAAAGACCACTTTGTCTAGGCTAGAGTTAGTCTCCATTTATATTTTGGACCCTCATACACACACCCATAGTGCCTGGTAGGTTTTTCAATAGTGTCCTCTTACGTGAAAGAGGAGTTATTCTCAGACCTTTCTTATCAGCTATATTAAATAAACTAGAAGAGAAACCAGAGGAAGCTAGGAGAGGGAGAGGGAAAGTTCCAACAGATGACTATTCCCCCCAATAATCATGTTGTAAAAAATTCACTTTTAACTTCTTTTTTTTGGGGGGGGAGTCCAGTCGTGGGGCCTGAACTCGGCCTGGGCGCTGCCCCTCAGCTCTTCAGCTCAAGGTTAGCGCTCTACCGCTTGAGCCACAGCGCCACTTCCGGCTATTTTCTCTTTGCTTATGTGGTGCTGAGGAATTGAACCCAGGGCCTCATGCATGCAAGGCAAGTGCTCTACCACTGAGCCACCTTCCCAGCCCCTACTTTTAACTTCTTGATACTTCTCACAGAAGCATTTTTGTTTAAGCCATGCTCTACCATATATTATATTCATATGTACTTGAGGACTCCATTGTAGATTGGGGATATTTTCTCCAGAAAAGGACAGACATGATGAGTTCTTATAGTCTAGAGAAAGCTACTACAATACCCATTGGCTACTTTAATCATGTTTTCTCTTTTTTTCTTCTTTTTGTGCTAGTACTGGGGTTTGAACTCCATGCTTTGTGCTCTTGTTTTCTTTCTCTCAAGGCTGATGCTTACCACTTGATTCACACTTCCACTTCTGGCTTTTTTTTTTTTGCTGGTTAATTGGAACTAAAGAGCCACCAGTGCCCAGCTAATCATATTTTAAAGAACAACAACAACAAAAAAAAAAACACTTTAGTTCTGAAGTGTCACAATAAGAAAAACACTCAGGAAGTTAATGACTACTTTTTTAATTGCATGCAAAAACTATTTGGACCTGATTATACTTCATATATCTATTAAGCTATTTTTTTTATTATTTTTGTTGTTGTTGTTGGTTGTGGTGCTTGAAAATTGGGCCTGGGCACTGTCCCTCAGCCCTTCAGCTCAAAAGCTAGTGCTCAACCACTTGAGACACAGCGTCATTTCTGGCTTTTTCTGTTTATGTGGTGCTGAGGAATTGAACCCAGAGCCTCATGCATGTGAGGCAAGCACTCGACTACTGAGCCACCTTCCCAGCCCCTCTCCCTTTTTTAGTCAGTTGTGGGGCTTGAACTCTGGGCCTGGGCACTGTCCCTCAGCTCTTCAGCTCAAGGCTAGCACTCTACTACTTGAGCTACAGTGCTACTTCTGGTTTTTCTGGTGGTTAATTGTAAATAAGTGTGTCACAGACTTTCCTGCCCGGGCTGGCTTTGAACCGCAATCCTCAGATCTCAGCCTCTTAAGTAGCTAGGATTACAGGCATGAGACACTGGCACCCGGCTTCTTTTTATTATTTTTTAATACAAAGGTTCCAATTCCATAAGTCAGGTTTGAGTACAGTGCATCTTGATCAATGTTACCTCTTCTGTAGTTCTCCCTTATTTTTCCCCATTCCTGCACTCAAAAAGTGTAGTTCAATTTTTACTTAATTTAAACTGAATATAATGAAAGTTCTTATCCTTTTTTAGCTCATTTCAAGGGACTCAGAGGATATACTTTCCCTCCTGAATACTGTACCTCCCAAAAATAACTTTAATAACTTGAATTGATTCTAAAGATTACAGTTGGAGAATAATTGATATCAATAAGTTAATAGAAAGAAAAGTTCACTTTTAAACCTATTAAATTGCAGTAAAGCAAAATAAAACCTACAAATAGCAACTATGGAGATTACTAAGAATTTTCCTGTGTCTTTGCCTACTAGAAATTTGTCCTTGACTCCAGTTGGGGTTTCCTTACAATTAAAATGAGATCTGTAGGTCAGCCTTCTATCTCCAAAATCCCATTCCTTTTACTTATGCTATAAGAGGGCCTAATGTGTTCCATCTATTTGCAACTTGGAAGCTTATTCATTTTAATTTCAGGTTCATGACAGGATCCTTTTACTTATGCTATAAGAGGGCCTAATGTGTTCCATCTATTTGCAACTTGGAAGCTTATTCATTTTAATTTCAGGTTCATGACAGGATTTCCAACATATTTGAGACTGGTTGGGTTACCTCTTAATAAGTAGATCTTCTCAGGCACATCATGAACAAATATAAAAAGGAGAAAATGGAAACAATGAAATTAAGAGTTGAGCAGAAACAAAATTATCCCTAAACACTCAAGCCATTGCTATAGTACTGTAATCATAAATTCAGTAACAGAAAAAGAATGACTGATAATTTTCTTCTTTCTCCTACTGAGATTACTATTTAAGTCCTGCCACAGCCATTCACCTTCTTTGTTTGGCCTACCAATGACCACCTCCATCATTCCCATCCCACTCCACACCCCTATGGAGTCTCACAAGTGTTCCTGTAAGAAACAAATCCAAGATACTAACACCTAAGCCTATTCGTGTCTTAGCCATTTCAGTTCAACTATCTTTAAGTCAAATTTGAGATGGGGGGACTTTATAAGTACATAATCATTTGAGGATAAGATCAATTAGGATCCATCTATCCAAATTAAATTATATATTCTAAGAAGACTATCTTCTCCATTGTATCAAATCAGCCCCTACCATCTGTTCTTAGACTACCTAGCTATTGGCTCTGACTGAACAAGTCAAGCAACTTCTTTTGATCTCAGCTTTTCTTATCTGACAATTAAAGGGAGATTGGTCTGTCACTGGAAAAAAAAAAGTACTTGAGACAAAGGAAGCTACTCTTAGGAGAGGAACACAAAGGCATAATGCCTATGTGCATCAAATGAACTCCAGGAAATGAATACAAGTTTTTCTTTGTTGTTTTTGCATTCTTTTTGTCTTGTTTGTTTATCTGTATTTGAGAGGGTAAGGGAGCACAGAAATGGAGGGACAAAGGGTGAAAATATGCAGCAATGGTACTTACTAGACACTATGTTGAAAATGAACTTGATGGTGGAGATGAGAGGGGGAAAACTGGGAGAGAGTGAGGGAAGGGGTGACATTATCCAAAAAGAAATGTACTCTTTACTTGACTTATGTAACTGTAACCCCTTTGTATATCAACTTGATAATAACAATAAAAAGGGAAATAAAAATGAAAATAAATTACCGACAAAAAATTACCTGAGAAAAATCAACTTAAAGAAGGAAATATTCACTATAGTTCATTGTTTCAGAAGTTTCAATCCGGTCACTTGACTACAATGCTTTGGAGCTAAAAATAAGGCCAAAATATCATGGAAGAAAAGTACATGGTAGGAAAAGTTGCTCACTTTCATGGTATCTAAGACATAGAAGGGGCCAGCAATAAGATATAGGGACTGATTAACGACTTCACTCTATTTTTTTTGGAAAATAGAAAAGGAGAACATTTTCTAATTCCTAATATGAGGCCAGTATTACACTGGTTCCAAAAGTCTCTGGTTTGGGCAGAACAAAAGAAGAAAGGAGGGAGGAAACAAATCTGAGTATATAAAAGAGAGAGAGAGAGAGAGATTACCCAGGTGGACTCAATCTGATTACCAAAACTTTAAAAGCTGAGAATTTTTTCCACAGGGTAACATAATAGGGTATTGAAGAGATTTAATGGATGAGAGGAGCTGGTGTGCTACTATGGCTTTGAAGATGATCATGTGCAAGGACTTGAGAGCAGCCTCTTGAAGCTACAAATCCAAGCCAACAGCCAAAAACAGAATAGAATTCTATCTATCTGAAGGAGCTTGAAAACGAATTCTTGCCTTGTTCCTTACCTGTAGACCTAGCTACTCAGGAGGCTGAGATATGAAGACTGAGTTTCAAAGTCAACCAGCTCAGGAAAGTCTGAAAGACTCTGATCTCCAAATAACCACACAAAAAAGCTAGATATGGGGGCTGGGAAGGTGGCTCAGTGGTAGAGCACTTGCCTTGCATGCTCGAGGCCCTGGGTTCAATTCCTCAGCACCACATAAGAAAAAAGCCAGAAGTGGCGCTGTGGCTCAAGTGGTAGAGCGCTAGCCTTGAGCTGAAGAGCTGAGGGACAGCGCCCAGGCCCAGAGTTCAGGCCCCACTACCAGAAAAAAAAAAAAAAGCTAGATATGGAGCTGTGGCTCAAGTGATAAGAGTACTAGTCTTGAGCACAAAGCCCAAAGACAGCACCTAGAACCTGAGTTCAAGCCCCAAGACCTGCATCAAATAAACCAAAAAATAAAATAATAAAGGGAATTCTTCCCTAGAACCTACAAATAAGAGCCTATTTGTTGTGCTAGGCAGCACCTTTATTTTTACCTTTAAGATGCTAAACAGTAAACCTAGACTCTACTGTTTGAAATTTCTGACCTTAAAAAATAAAAGGTAATAATTGGTTCTAATTTAGGCCATTATGATTGTGGTAATTTGTTATATCAGCAATGGAAAACTACTATTAATGGGTAACTGTGGTAGACCCATATAATCAAGTACTAGTCAGCACTGATCGTTCATGACTGTAACCTTACTCCAGAAGCTGAGATCTAAGGATCATGGTTGAAAGCTAGCTCAAGCAGGAAAGTATGTGAGACTGATCTCCAATAAAGTATTCAGAAAAAGCCAGAAGTGGCACTATGTCTCAAGTGGTAGAGCACTAGCTTTGAGCAAAATGAATCTCAGGGACAGAGCCCAGGCCCTGAGTTCAAGCCCCAGGATTAGCACAAAAAATATTTACAAAAACAAATTATGCCAAGTTAAAAGAAAGAAAAGACTGGATATTATACTATTTCATCCCCATAAAATTCTAGAAAATGCATACAATCTGTAATACAGAAAACAGATCATAATTACATGGAATGGAATAGAAGGGGCAATTAAGGAAAAATGGATTATAAAGAGCCATGAGAAATTTTTGAGTAGTGATAGTTATGTTTATTATCTTATTTGAGATGGTGGATTCATGGATGTATCCTCAAGTTAAAAGTCATTAAACAAAGCATTTTAAATATGTATGATTTATTTAATAGTAGAGAATGGCCAGATACTAGTAGCTCATACTTGTAATCTTAGCTACTTAGGAGGCTGCATTCAGAGCATCTCAATTCAAAACCAGCCCAGACAGAAAATACCTCAAGATTCTGCCCCCAAAATAACCATCAAGAAGCTAGACTGGAGTCATGATTCAAGTAATAGAGCACCAGCCATGAACAAGTAAGCTGTATAAGCATATGAGACCCTGTGCTGAAGCTCCAGTACAAGCTTAGAAACAAATACAAAAGCTTTTGAAATCTTCAATAAGTTTTACTTCTAGTTCTATTAAATTAGCAAAAATTTGTGTATTGCGCACAGAATCAGTGGAAACAGGTGAAAAAATACAGCAGAGGGGCCCATCGACTGCAATGGACATTGATGAAAGTGAACTTAGCAACTCAAGGGCAGTAATGGGAGGGAGGGAATGAGAGAGAAAGAGGGAATAGCTGATACTAAGCAAAAGGAAAGAAATGTACATGTCACCCGATTTGTAAAAAAATAGTTTTATTGTTAAAGGTCATAGAGTTATAAGCAATGTAGATTAAGATAATATGACTACCATTGTGAAGATTAAAACATGTTTGTGACTTAAAGAAAAGTAAAACAACAACAACAACAAAAATTTGTGTATTAACTGCTAAGTCTCTAGGTAAGCAATTTTTTTTAAGGTTTACCCATCTAAAGGACCTAATTCCTTTAAATTCTTCTGAACCAGGATGTTTAATCAGCACGTTAGCTGCCTATTGTCTGTTAACTGCATTCCAGTCACTAACTGGAGTTTAGAAATAAACTAAATTTAACATTTCTCATGTTGCTTCATATTCTCTAAAAGATCTGCTTCTCTGAACTTTTGCAATACTTTCTACCTGTTCCACTGCTCAGTCTCTGACTGCATATTCTGATTTATTATGCTCTACTAACTTCTTACAGGAGTCTGTCAATTCAATTAATTGAAAGATACTTGAAAGCCAAGAGTCGATTCATTTGTTCATTAAATATTGGCAGTTCCAATATGTTGATGCGAGAAACAATTTAATTTCCCTCTGCTTTTCCAAGTCCTTGGGCAAGGCCCCTGTAACAAAAAAAAAGAAAAAAAACAGATTAACAAAAAGAAAACTAACTGAAGTTTACTATAACATGTATATCTCAACATACATAAGAAATATCCAAGGAATGAGTAATTTTCAAAGAGATAGATTAAGCACTCTGGCCTGTAGAAACACCTTCAGCAAATAATCGATTTTTAAAATAACAAGACAAAGGAAAAGGACTTTGAATCCCACATACCAGCAAATTGTAGGAAGATATACATATGGATAACTAATGGCAAATAAAGCTCCTAAAGTCTGTTATGTAGATTCCTCTAGAACTGCTAAACCAGGAAAGGACTAGAGTCCACTCAGTCTGGGAAAAGCTCCTGTCCTTTTTGTTAGAGAAGGGAGGAGGGACACCACTGTAAATTCATGCCCTGCTTTTAGACAAACAGGGAAAATGTCTGGAGCTTTTGTTGCTTCTGCCTCAGTTGTCATCACTCAAAATAATCCTCATTCCAAAGACATATTTTGTAGTGGAAGATTCTTCTGCCTATTACGGGTTTGAGAAACAAATATAAAATGGTCTGACCTTCCATAATCTACTGAAGGAAGAGATATGTAGACACCATCTGTGAGCTGAGCAATGGCTGGAAGTCTCAAGAGCAGCCATCTGCAGCCTGAACATTGAACCATCCTTCCTTCATCTTATAACCATGTCTACCAATGAATATACTAACTGTCCCATTGCATATCTTAACAGACTCAAGGACAAAGGCACAGAAAGTTCAGAAATGAAGTAGCATCAAGTAAAAATTAATGGAGAGCTGGGGAAAGCTGAGAAAGATGACCAGATGTTAGAAGGAGAAGTATCATTTCATGATGATGCTCTTCCACTGCAGAAAAACCACAATAATCAGCACATTGTGAATTGTGCTGTTCATGACATTGCCAAAGGCATAAGTAGCAACAATTTGGAACACCAGCTCCAAGCTACTCAAGCAGCTAGGAAATTGTTTTCTAGGGTAAACATTCCCCCATAGACAACATAACCGTGGCTGGTTTGATTCTAATTTTTGTTTCTGTATTGGTTACCTTTCTTTTTTTTGGGGGGGGGTCCAGTCGTGGGGCCTGAACTCTGGGCCTGGGCGCTGCCCCTCAGCTCTTCAGCTCAAGGCTAGCGCTCTACCACTTGAGCCACAGCGCCACTTCCGGCTTTTTTTTTTCTTTTTGCTTATGGGTGCTGAGGAATTGAACCCAGAGCCTCAGGCATGCAAGGCAAGCGCTCTACCACTGAGCCACCTTCCCAGCCCCTTGGTTACCTTTCTTATTGCTGAGACTAAATGTCTGACATAAATAACTTAAAAAGAGATTTATTTTAGCACATAGTTTCAGAGGTTACAGCCCATGAGGACAGAGAGAGCTTGGCAGATCAGAGCAGCACACATCATAGCCAGAAAGCAGAGAAGAGTAGGTCTGGCTTTCTCCTTTTCTCTTTTATCCCAGCTGTGCCTTCACCCTATGGGAATGGTGCCACCCACATTCAGGGAAGAGATCCCTTCTTTGTGAATCCTCTCTGGAAAGAAACTCACAGCTATAATAAGAAGTATACTTTATTGATCTCTTAGGCACATTTCAATCCACCTACATTAACTGTCAAAGTTACTCATCATGGCTTCATTCTTGGACAGAATTTATTGCAGTCCTAATTGGTTCAAATGTGGCTGGGCACTCACTAGCATCATTTCTAGGACATCAGATGATATCAGGTGGATACAGTGCATTCCCAGCATTTATTTCTCTGCTGGCAACTGATCATGTTCATGTCAGTGAAGAAGCAGTATAGGATTGGGGGAATATTGCGAGTGATGCTTATCAAGTATGGTATGGTACCACTAACCTTCTGTGAGATCTTCTTGCAGTTTCTGATATGTGAAATAATGTAATTGTTTTAATTAGCCTTACCTGGATATCTTCAAATCATTGTTTTACTTTTTACAAAAAAAAAATCTTTTTGGTGAACAAATTCTTCCTATTTTGTCTCTGACATCACAATGATCTAGAAGTACTACCTAATACCATGCAAACATTTCAGTGAATGTGCTGATATGGTTGTGAAAACAGGAATTACACTCATCTTGAAAAGATTCTAGGAGCTACTGCATTGCCAATTGTTTCTTATGCACTAAGAGCCATAGGGAATATTATCACTGCAATACATGGCAGACTGTGATAGATGTAGGTGCAGTTGTCATCTTTTCAAACCTGCCAACTAATCTCCAGACAAAATATTCAGTAAAAACAAGCAAACAAACAAAAACTACAAAGACCATGTCAAACATCACAACTGGCCATCAGAATCAGAGACAATAAGTTGAGAATCACAAATTATCCCATTTCTATTGGCATTTTCATTTAATATTTTTTCCAAGTCTTTCCATTTCCTTATGCATGGGGTGATGTCATTCTTTCCGATGGATGCATAGAATTCCATTGTATATATACCACATTTTTCTTGACCCATTTATCTACTAAGGGGCATCTAGGCTGATTCTATATCTTAACTATGGTAAATAATACTGCAATGAACATAGTTGTGCTGATAGCTTTAGTGTGGCCTTGTTTGTGGTCATTTGAGTAAATACCCAGGAGTGGAATTACTGGGTCATAAAGGAGTTCTATGTTTAGTCTTTTGAGGAACCTCCATAGTGTTAGCATTCTAAGGCAGACTTTAAACCCAAAGGGAGGCTATATGGCTTGTGTACAATTAATTACACAACAGGTGGAACAGTTGAACAGATTGTATACCTCCTTTACAATGACATAATGAAACCACTGGTGAATTACTAAACAGCTAAAAAATACCAAGATCATTATTATTATTATAGTTCTTTGGGTGTGGGTGTGGGTGTGCGTGCGTGCGTGCGTGTGTGTGTGTGTGTGTGTGTGTTGCTGGGTTTCAATTCAGGGCCTTGTACTTGGCAGGCAGGTTCTCTACCACTGAACTATGCCTCCAGTCCTAATTCTGGTTATTCTGTATGCCATTTCAAAAAGCTTTCAGGCTGCTGAGAACCTGGATAAAGCCAAGAGACTTAGTATAATACTTAAAGACTGTCAGTTGAGCCAAATGAAGCTCTATAAACCCATAAAAATGGGTTTGTGTATGAGACTTCATTAAGCTTGCCTGGGAAGTATTTCTCAGTTGAGCAAGATCAAAATGTTGTGCTACAACTATGTTTATCACAGCATTCTTCACCATAGCTAAAATATGGAACCAACCCAGATGCCCCTCAGTAGATGAATGGATCAAGAAAATGTGGTACATAGACACAATGGAATTCTATGCCTCCATCAGAAAGAATGACATTGCCCTATGCAAATGGAAAGGCTTGGAAAAAATTATATTAAGTGAAGTAAGCCAGGCCCAAAGAAACATAGGTCCCATGGTTTCCCTTATTTGCAATATCTAGTA
>NW_012267316.1:62493-88068 GCF_000151885.1 Dipodomys ordii
TCGCCTTGAGCTGAAGAGCTGAGGGACAGCGCCCAGGCCCATAGTTCAGGCCCCACGACCGACAAAAAAAAAAAAAATTTCAAGCAGTTAGCTTTGCGCAGAGGCAGTATCGTAGCCAATGAGGCTTATCCGAGCTGATTATTGCTAATTGAAAAATTTGAGCAGTTCACACCTGCAATCCCAAAACAAAGGCAGGAGGATTAGAAATTCATGACCAACCTGAGCTACATAGAGACACCTTACTTCAAAAATGAAGGGAAGGGAAGGGAACAACAGAATGGTAAGACAAAGGAAAAAGGGGGAAACAATGCAACAGCAATATACACAAGACAATATGTTGGAAATGATCTGTACAACTTGGAGGGTAGGAGTGGGGAGGAGGGAAAGTAAGAGAACAATGAGAGAAGGGGTAACAAATTTGACAAGAAATGTACTCATTACCTTACTTATGTAACTGGAACCCCTCTGTACATCACCTTGGCAATAAAAAGGTAAAAAACGATGTTCAATCAGAAAAAAAAAAATGAAGGGGGAGAGATAATCTTTTTCTCAATGGCAGAGAGCCTGCCTACCATGAACAAAAACCTGACTTTGATCTCCAGCACCACACAAAGAAAGAAAATAATCAGTAAAATCCTAATTAAATTATATTTTACATAACAACAGTTCTTACTAATATCTGTCTTTTAGAAATGTTTGTGAATGCCTTTAAGAAGTAGAACAAGCCAGGTACCAGTGGCTTATGCCTATAATCCTAGATACTCAGGATGCTGAGATCTGAGGATCATGGTTCAAAACCAGCCTGGGCAGGAAAGTCTGTGACACTCTTATGTTCAATAAAGTACCAGAAAACCAGAAGTAACACTGTGGCTTAAGTGGTAGAGCACTAGCCTCCAGCTAAAGAGCTCAGGGACAGAGTCCAGGCCCAGAGTTCAAGCCCCACAACCGACAAAAAAAAAAAGGTAGAATACACAGGTTGAGGTTTTTCTTAACTTTCCTGAAAATAATTATTTGTATATAAATTTACAACTTGGAATATTATAGAATAGCTGTGGGATTATAGTAAAATAATTAACTTTTTCCAATTAACATATATAGAAGGAAATCATTGTACTGAAGAAAGCCTTTCCCACTCTTAAAGAAAGTCTACTTTCTTGGGAGTGGCCTTTAACTGTCTTCCAATCATTCTAATCTACTGTTGTAGCTCTCTCAGGAAAGCTGTGAACATTGTTAAAATATTCTACCACTTTGGAAAGCAGTATGGAGGTTCCTCAAAAGACTTCACATAGAACTCCCCTATGACCCAGCAATCCCACTTTTGGGCATTTACCCAAATGTTTACAAACAAGACCACACTAAAGCTACCAGCACAACTATGTTTATTGCAGCATTATTTACCATAGCTAAGATATGGAACCAACCCAGATGCCCCTCAGTAGATGAATGGATCAAGAAAATGTGGTACATAGACACAATGGAATTCTACCTCCATCAGAAAGAATGACATTGCCCTATGCAAATGGAAAGGCTTGGAAAAAATTATATTAAGTGAAGTAAGCCAGGCCCAAAGAAACATAGGTCCCATGGTTTCCCTTATTTGCAATATCTAGTATATGTCCGAGTCAAGCAGAAAAGATCAGATAAGGTGATGTTAGGGAAATGAACCCTAAGATATATATTCAAATGTTTTTTTCTTTCATGTGATTGTTTCTAACACATTTATAAGATTATTTCTTTGTTGCTTTGTATGTCCCTCCCCCACAGTGTAAGCCCTGCTTTCACTGTATTTGATGTGGGTATAATTTGTGGAGGGGAAGGGGAAAAACAAATCGTTTAAATAGGGATCCAGGTGGACCCATTGCAACAATCAGATGTACAAGTCGTTATGTCAAACACAAATTTTACAACTTTGGTGCAGGGGGGGTGGGGAGGATTGGGTGGGGGTGCAGGGGGAGGATGGGAAGGGATGGCAAGGGGAAACAAAGGAGGAGGCGACAATGCTAGATAAGAAATGTACTCATTATCTTGCCCATATAATTGTAACCCCTCTGTACAGTATTTTCACAATAAAAAAAAGAAACATAGGTTCCATAGTTTCCCTTATTTGCAATAACTAGTATATGTCTAGGACAAGCAGAAAAGGTCAAAAGCTATGTACATATGACCATATAAAATGATGCTAAGCAAAATGAACCCCAAGATAGGGACAAAAGGTTTTATCTTTGTTGCTGTTGTTTTTAATGTACTTATAATGTACTGTGTGATTTTTTTTGTTTCTTTTGTACATTCTTCCCCCATGGTATAGCCCGTTTTCACTGTATTTGATTCTGGTGCCCTGCATCTTGTATATACATTTTTTTAACTTGGGTAAGAGAAGGGAAATAACAAAATGCTGAAATAAGGATACAGGTTGACCCATTGTAACAAAGAGATGTACAAGACACTATGTTGAAAATGAACTTTACAACTTCGGGGGAGGGGGGGAGTGGTGAGGACTTGGGGAGGTGGGGAGGGAAGGGATGGTGGGAGAAAAACAAAGGAGAGGTTAACAATGCTTAATAGGAAATGTACTCATTACCTTACTCATGTAACTGTAATCCCTCTGTACAGTATCTTTACAGTAAAAAATATATATTTAAAAAAGATGTCAAAGTTCAGAGCTCATATGTAAATATGGTTTACATAAAGTGTATTGTGTTTATAGTTTGCAGAGTAGCCTTCTGTTCAGTGAAGAGCCTAATAATTAAACAAGTGTTACAAACAAGGTCCAGAGGTGGCACAAAAAGAGGCTAAGCTGACACCAGAACTTCTTCCACTTGAACAGAGGACACACTTAATGAACATTCATTCTCTCTCTCTCTCTCTCTGGACCAATATTCATGATACAAAGAAAAATGTCCAAAAACCTGGTAAGGTTTTCTACAAACTATAAAAACTAGAACTACAAAAGCTGAAAAGAATTTAAGGTTACAAAAGTTCATTTGAAAATTAGTACATATTTCCTTTAAAATACCTTTAAAAAACAAAATTACCTTTTTGGATATTTATTTTTATTTCAATTTTATTGTTAAGGTTATGTACAGAGGGGTTACCATTACACACATAAGGTATTGAATACATTCCTTGTCAAACATTGTTACCCCTCCCTCATTTTTCTCCCACTTTCCATCTCTCCTAATGCCCCCCAATTTGTAAAGTTCATTTCCAACATGTTGTCTTGTGAGTATCAGTTACACCCTCAAAGAATAAGCAAACTTCAAAAATAACAATTTTTTTATTTTAAACAAAATCAGGAAATAAACTGACAAGCTTGTCAAGAGTCATTTTCAGTTTAATGTTTTCCTTAGTAGATAAATATGCATAAACAACTAATAAGAATTATAACAAGGCTTAAAAGTTGCTTTTACTGGACTCATAAAATAACTGGGCTCATAAATTAACTTATCCACTTTGTACCTATGTCCTTTTTCCTTGATCCATTCTCTCCTAAAGGCACATTGCAACCATTTTGGAATCTGGGAAAGGCTGGATCACCTACCATATGTCAACAACTAACTCATTGCAACAAGGTCCCATATGACCAATCATGAGACACCTGAATCATCAAACAAGCCACCTCTAAACATATCTGTGACTTAGAACTGTTTAAATTATGCATAGCTTCTCATTCCATGCCCCCAATTCTCCTAATTTGACCTATAGCAAATGTCTATATCCCTAAAGACAGCTGAAGATGTACTGAAGTGCTCTTTTTTGTTTTGGGGTTTTTTTTTGGTCAGTCGTGGGGCCTGGGCGCTGTCCCTCAGCTCTTCAGCTCCAGGTTAGCACTCTACACTTGAGCCACAGGGCCATTTCCAGTTTTTTCTGCTTATGTGGTGCTGAGGAATTGCACCCAGGACCTCAGACCTCATGAATGCAAGGCAAGTACCACTAAGCCACCTTCCCAGCCCTCAAGTGTTTTCTTAGTATGACTACATTAAATAAATCTCCTTACTCTGTCCTTTACCATGTCTATTTATTTGATATATAGGAATGAGTAGCTAGATCTGACATGTAGAACTGCTAGAGTTTGAGCACGGGATCAAACTATGATTTTATAAGTGATTTCTCAAAAGCTAAAGAAGACAGATACAATAAATTCTACATTGTTTGGTTATATTTATACAAAATTGTTTAAAAAGTAAAACTAATGATGGAAAGCAAATCACTATTTTTCAGGGGCCAAGAATAGATGGAGGGGGGGCTGGGAAGGTGGCTCAGTGGTAGAGTGCTTGTCTTGCATGCATGAGGCCCTGGGTTCGATTCCTCAGCACCACATAAGCAAAAAGAAATAAGCTGGAAGTGGCGCTATGGCTCAAGTGGTAGAGCACTAGCCTTGAGCTGAAGAGCTGAAGGACAGTTCCCATGCCCAGAGTTCAGGCCCCACCACCGGACCCCCCCAAAAAAATAGATGGAGGGGACTGACTTCAAGGAAGTTTGGGGAACAAAAAGAATGTTCTATATTATGATTATGGTAGTAATCAATGTATGTTTTTAAAACTCACTTAACCCTACAACGGAAATTGGAAAATTTTATTACATAAAAACTATGCTTCACAAGGGAAGGGGTGACACTGTCCAAAAAGAAATGCACTCTTTACCTGACTTACGTAATTTTAACCCTTCTGTACATGATCTCTTTTTTTGGAGGTCTTTTTTTTTTTTTTTTTTTTTTTGCTTATGTGGTGTTGAGGAATCAAACCCAGGGCCTCATGCATGCAAGGCAAGTACTCTACCATTGAGCCACCTTCCCAGCCCTGTACATGATCTATATACTGACAATTTTTTAAAAATTTAAAAAATTATACTTCAACTTGAAAAAAGGTAACATAATAAATGAGCTTTTATTTATTTATTTTTGAACTCTAGGCGTTCTCAGCTCTTCAGCTCAAGGTGAATGCTCTACCACTTGAGCCACAGCAGCACTTCTGGTTTTCTGAGTGGTTTATTGGAGATGAGAGGCTCAAGGAGTTTCCTGCCTGGGCTGGCTTTGAACCACAATCCTCAGATCTCAGACTCCTGAGTAGCTAGGACTACAGGAGTGAGCCACTGATGAGAATGTTTTTCCAATTTATTTCATTCAAAATATTTTACTTAATAGGACCTGGGTTATATAGCTCCATGGTAGAGTGCATGCCTACCAAGAGTGAAACCCTTGTTAGCACCACCAAAAGAAAAAAGAAAAAAAATTATACAGTATAAAAATACTTTGGGGGCTGGGAAGGTGGCTCAGTGGTAGAGCGCTTGCCTTGCATGCCTGAGGCCCTGGGTTTGATTCCTCAATACCACATAAGCAGAAAAAGCCGGAAGTGGCGCTATGGCTCAACTGGTAGAGCACTCACCTTGAGCTGAAGAGCTGAGGTACAGCACCCAGGCCCCATGACCGACCAAAAAAAAAGAAAATACATCATCATACAAAAACAAGCAAAATGAAGTACTTGAAAAGTGATCTTGAATGCAATTAAAGCCTTCAGAAACTGTTGCATAAACTCATTACTCTGATGGAATATTTGGCAGGTCACTGGATACTTTTCCAAGAATATAAAATTATGCCAGAGGCTGCAGATTCAGGTCATACAAGAGGCCACATAGATAACATAAGTAAAGAATGTACATAATGATCCCTGAAAGCATAGTCATAGTAGATAACAAAGCAAGTACATAGAGCAAGTCATACTGTAATAAACTGGAAAGCACACAGTGAGCCACCATCACAAGATCCTACAGGGTGATACTTGGAAAAAACAGAAGCCAGAACTTCTAATATTTAATTATTACATTTTTTTTTGGTCGGCCGTGGGGCTTGAACTCTGGGCCTGGGCGCTGTCCCTCAGTTCTTCAGCTCAAGGCGAGCGCTCTACCACTTGAGCTACAGCGCCACTTCCAACTTCTAATATTTAAAAGAGGTAGAAATCTGGGTTGGGTTTTTTGTTGTAGTTGTTGTTTGTTTTTCTTATTTTTGGTGGTTCTAGGATATGAACTAGGCCTCAAGTTTGCTAGGCTGATACAATACCACTGTCACAACACCACTGAGCCACACTGTCAGCCTTGGTTTTCTCAACTTATATTTAAGATAGAGTCTACCTTCATGCATATCTGGATACATGCTTAGATGAAGATCTGCCAATTTTAGGATTTCTGGAATTGCTGAAGTCACAGATATGTGCCATCACATCCAGCTTTCCTCCATGGAGATAGAGATGAAGTCTCATAGACTTTCCTCTCTGGACTGGACTAGAACCATTATCTCCCTAATCTCAGACTCCCACATAGCTTGGGATGGATGACAAGCATGTGCCACTGTATTTAGCTGAGTTAAGAAGGTTTCTCAAAAAAATAAAATAAAAAGTTTCTCTTGGGCTGGGAAGGTAGCTCAGTGGTAGAGTGCTTGCCTTGCATGCATGAGGCCCTGGGTTCAATTCCTCAGCACCACATAAGCAGAAAAAGCCAGAAGTGGCACTGTAGCTGAAGTGGTAGAGCGCTAGCTTTGAGCTGAAGAGCTAAGGGACAGCGCCCAGACCCAGAGTTCAGGCTGCACCATCGACCAAAAAAAAAAGGTTTTGCTGGCTTCAAATCATGATCCTCCTGATCTATCTCCCAAGTAGCTAGGATAACAAGTATAGGCCATCAGCACCTAGGTGAGGGCTCCTTTTATTTTATTTTTTTAATTCCTTTGTGTGAAGGTGAGGGTAGATCCTAGGACTTAAACACTCAGGGCCTGGGCACTGTCCCTGATTTTTTCTACTCAAGGCTAGTGTTTTATCACTTGAGTCACAGTTCCACCTCTGCTTTTTTTTGGTAGTTAACTGGAGATAAGAGTCTCACAGACTTTACTGCCTGAGCTGGCTTCAAACCACAATCCTCAGATCTAAGCCTCTTGAATAGCAAAGATTACAGTCAGGAGCCACCAGTTCCCAGACACTTTTACTTCTTTTATCATATTGGCAAACACAATAGGCAGGAACACAGTATATGCTTTCCAAACTTATTCAACAGCCTGTTCTAACTGCTTTGGTCTAACAGCTTACTTCTTTAATCGTAAAGACTCTTAAATAATATACGATATTAGTGAAGTATAATTCATCTAAAAATGACATGAAGGATATTAATTTCTGATCACTTTACTAAAAAAAATCTTATTTACATTTCTAAGCAGATATTGGTATTAAAGGAAAGCTGAGATAAACAAGGGTGAGGAAACAATGTTCATAACATTACCATCAGTGTCCAGATTCCAGAGTAATAAAATAATCCACATGCTGAAATTTGAGAACTTCATTGCCCCAGCTAGTCCAACCTGGCTGTAAATTTCGAGCAAATAATTCCAAACATTCTCCATCTGGCTTGATGTAATCTTTCAGAACCTCTGTCCAAACAAAAGAAGACAGACATGGTGAGAGATAACAAAATTACAATTGAGAAAAATCTATTTCCTTCTAACAGGAAAGAGTAAGAGAGATGGAAGTGGTGCTGTGGCTCAAGTGGTAGAGAACTTGCTAGCCTTGAGCTGAATAACTCAGGGACAACACCCAGGCCCAGAGTTCAAGCCCCATGACCAACAATAACAAAAAAAAAAAAGTGTTTGGGCTAGGAATGTGGCTTTATGGTAGTGCTTGCCTAGCATGCATGAAGCCCTGGGTTTGATTCCTCAGTACCACTTACATAGAAAACGCCACAACTGGTGTTGTTGTTCAGGTGGTAGCGGGCTAACCCTGAGTACCAAAGCTCAGGTGACAGCTCCTAGGCACTAAGTTCAAGCACCAAGAGTGGCCAAAAACAAAAAACAAAAAAAGAATAGAAACTGGGTATTTCATTTTTTTAAAAAGACAGCAAATTAATATGAAGGATTTCATCATAGGCTTACTATTTATAGTCTGAATGTCAATGAAATAAGTACCTGTGAGCCTGAGAACAACATTATCAACATGTTCACCAGTCCTGATTTATTGGTTTTCATTTGTAGATGAGAAATGAAGATTTTTAACACCCACATAAGTGACTTTTCAGTTTTCCAATAACACATATCTCCTGAGAACTTACTTTACTTTTTAATAAATGCAATCCATGCATGAAAATAACTCTATAGAAACAATACGCTTTATAGGTTTGTTCATTTAAAAAATTCTCTCTATAGTCTTCTCCAGTAACACTGAACTTTTAATTAATCTCACACAATTATTAGCCCATTCTATTCTGTCTTCTGTAGAATCTGCAAACCTTTTCTTACTACATAATTCAAGAACAGCTTTTGGGGTTGATAGTCCAACCTCTGAAACTGAATGAGGCCAGAGGACAAAAACAAAGATACTTTCGGGGGAGCTCTGTTGAGCTCCTACCCTTCATTCCAGATATAAAAAACTGGACTTGACTTTTCCCAATCCAGTTATCAAAAAGCCACAGGGTAGCTCTGTAAGTGGGGGGGAGGGGAGGGAGGGGGTTTACTAGAGCTTTAACTCAGGTCCTGGGTGCTGTCCCTTAGCTTTTCTGCTCAAGGCTGGTATTCTACCACATGAATCACAACTCTACTTCTGACTTTTAGGAGGTTCATTGGAGATGAGTCTCCTGGACTTTCCAGCCTAGGTTGAAACAGCCCACTTTTAAAATGAAAGTAAAACCTGTCCCTTTTTAACACAAATTTAATGAAATAATAGTAACTGAAGATTTGAGTATAGATAAAAATACTCAAAACTCGACAGAGAAACCTCAGAACTAAATAACTGCACAGACCAACTAAGTCTAGAATATTTCACCGGCAGCATCAGAATTCACATTCTTCTCAGCAGCACATGGAACATTCTCCAAAACAGACCACATTTTAGGTCACAAAGAAAATCTGTGTAAATTCAAAAATATTGAAATTATTCCCTATATTCTCTCAGACCACAAAAGAATAAAATTAGAGCTCAACACCAAAATCCACCATAGAAAATTGTGTAACTCATAGAGACTGGACAACACATTGTTGAGTCACTTGTGGGTCGTTGAAGAAACCAGAAAGAAAATTTAAACATTCATGATATTTAACAAAAATGAACATATAAAATACCAGCTCCTCTGAGACACAGCAAAGACAGTACTCAAAGGAAAATTTATAACTCGGAGTTCCTATATCAACAAATTGGAGAAATCTCAAACCAACAAATTTAATGGTGTACCTTAAGCTACTTGAAAATGAGCAACAAACCAAACCCCAATCCAGTAAATGGAAACAAATCCTAAAATTAAATCAGAATTACATAAATTAGAGTTCAAAAAAAAACCATAGTAAGAATCAACAGAGTTGTTTCTTTGAAAAAATTAATAAAATTGACAGACCCTTAGCAAATCTAACCCAAAGTGAGAGAGAGAGAGAAAGAGAAAGAGAGAGAGAGAGAACACCCAAATAAATAAAAAAATCAGAGATGAGAATAGGAACATCACAACAGAAACAAGCAAGATTCAGAACATTATAAGGGAATATTTGGTGAACCTTTATGCTAGCAAATTTGAGAATCTGGAAGAAATGGAAGAATTTCTAGCAAATATTGATATACCCAAATTAAACCAAGAAGATTTAAACCAAGTAAATAGACCCATATCAAGTATTGAAATAGAAATGGCAATAAAAGAACTCCCATCCAAGAAAAGCAAAGGATCAGATGGATTCAAAGCCAAATTCTACAAGGCCTTCAAAGGACAAGTTACTCCTCAAACTCATAAATTGAAAGCAAATAATCACTACCAAACTTGTTCTATAAGACCAGCATAACCCTCATCCCCAAACCAGATGGGGAGCCATCAAAGAAAGAACTATAGACCCATTTTTTTTTATGAACATCTATGTAAAACTTTTCAATACGCTGGGCACCGGTGGCTCACGCCTGTAATCCTAGCTACTCAAGAAGCTAAGATCTCAAGATTATGGTTCAAAGCCAGCTAGGGCAGGAAAGTCCATGAGACTCTTATTTCCAATAAACCACTGGAAAACCGGAAGCAGCACTATGGCTCAAGTGGTAGAGCGCTAGCCTTGAGTTGAAGAGCTGAGAGACAGCACTCAGGCCCAGAGTTCAAGAGTCAAGCCTGGGGGCTAGGAAGGTGGCTAAGTTGTAGAATGCTTGCCTCTCATGCATGAGGCCCTAGGTTCAATTCCTCAGCAGCACATAAGCAGAAAAAAGCCAGAGGTGGTGCTGAGTCTCAAGTGGTAGAGCGCTAGCCATGAGCTGAAGAGCTGAGGGGCAGTGCCCAGGCCCAGAGTTCAGGCCCTACCACCAACAAAAAACAAAACAAAACAAAACAGAGTTCAAGCCCTACGACCGACAAAAATAATCAAAAAATTCATACACTAAGACCAAATGGGATTTATTCCAGGGATGCAAAGTTGGTTCAATATACACGTCATTTAATGTAATAGGAACAAGGACAAGAACCATATGATCATCTCAATAGCTGCAAAAAAAGCAATTGACAAGAACACCCCTTTATGATGAAAGCTTTGGAGAAACTAGGAATCCATGGAATATTCCTCAATATAATAAAGGCTGTATATGACAAACCTACAGCTAGCATTATACTGAACAGTAAAAAGTTAAAACCATTTCCTCTAAAATCAGGAATAAGACAAGGATGTCCACTCTCTGCACTCTTCTTCAATATAGCATTGGAATCCCTAGCCAGAGCAATAAGGCAAGAGGCAAACAAAAAGAGGATCCAAATAGGGAAAGAAGTAAAACTCTTTCTCTTTGCAGATGACATGATCCTGTATTTAAATAACCCCATAAGGCTGGGAAGGTGGCTTAGTGGTAGAGTGCTTGCCCAGCATGATGAAACCCTGAGTTCAATTCCTCAGTACCACATATACAGAAGCCAGAAGTGGTGCTGGGGCTTAAGTAGTAGAGGACTAGCCTTGACCAAAAAGAAGCTCATGGACAATGGCTGTGCCCTGTGTTCAAGCCCCAGGACTAGCAAAAAAAAAGAAAAAAGATAGTTAAATAATCTTCACTGCTCCAAAGTGACTTAATGATGAACTAAAATCTAAATAAAATTCCTATGAAATAAATAACCCCATAGACTCCACTCCCAAGTTACTTGAGCTGATCTGAAACTTTGGCAAAGTAGTAGGGTATAAAATTAACCCACAAAAATCAGTAGGTTTGGGGCTGGGAAGGTGGCTCAGTGGTAGAGCGCTTGCCTTGCATGCATGAGGCCCTGGGTTCAATTCCTCAGCACCACATAAGCAAAAAAGAAAAAAGCCAGAAGTGGTGCTGTGGCTCAAGTGGTAGAGTGCTAGCCTTGAACTGAAGAGCTGAGGGACAGCGCCCAGGCCCAGAGTTCAGGACCCACGACCGGACCTCCCCAAAAAAAAAATCAGTAGGTTTTCTGTAGGTCAATAATGGCAAGAGCGAGACTGAAATCAGAAAAGCAACTCCTGTAATAGACTCAAAAAAAGAAATGAAGGAAATAACTAAAGAAGTGAAAGACCTCTACAATGAAAACTTTAAAAACCTGGAAAATAAATTAAAGCAGATTTAAGGAAGTGTGAAAACCTCCCATACTCCTGGATTAGGAGGGTTAAAATCATTAAAATGGCAATACTACCCATCTACAAATTCAAAGCAATACCCATCAAAATCCTAATAACACCCTTTAATGAAATAGAAAAAGCAACCCAAAAATTCATATGGAATAATAGAAGACACACAAGTAGCAAAAACAACCTTAGCAGGAAAAACAGGGCTGGAAGAATAGCAATACCAAAATTCAAACTCTATTATAAAACCATAGTTGTAAAAAGAGCTTAGTACTGTCACAGGAACAGGTCTGAGGACCAATGGAATAGAACTAAAGACCTAGAAATGATCCCACAGACTTAGAACCATTTAATCTTTGCTAAGGGAGCCAGCATAACCTCTTACATTAAATGATTTGTGTAGATTGAACCAGCTTTGCATCCCTGCATCCCTGGGATGAATCTGGTTTGATCATAGTGTATGAGTTTTTTTATTATTTGTTGAAGTCGTTTGGCCCTAATTTTTTTTTGGTGAGGGAGGGCGGTGGGGGTTGAACTCTGGGTCTTAGCTCTTCAGCTCAAGGCAAGAGTTCTACCAGTTGAGCCACAGAGCCACTTCCAGTTTTCTGGTGGTTAACTGGAGATGACAGTGTCACAGACTTTCCTGCCCAGACTGGCTTTGAACCCCGATACTCAGATCTCAGCCTCCTGAGTAGCTAGGATTACAAGCATGAGTCACCAGCACCAAACAGGCAAAATTTTATTGAGAAGTTTTGCATAGATGTTCCTCAAAGAAATGGGTCTACGGTTCTCATTGTTTTATGGGTCCCTATCTGGTTTGGGGATGAGGGTTAGGCCTCCTCAACAAAATGGTGCTGACAGAATTGGCTAAACACACATAGAAAGCTGAAGTTAGATCCTTATATATCACCCTGTACCAAAATCAACTCCAAATGGATCAAAGAGCAGATACACTGCAAGTATTATGGAAGGACTAGGGGATAAACTAGAGCTCCTTGACACAGGTCAAAACTTCCTAAGTAAAGATCCAGAAACACAACAAGTCAAAGAAAGACTGGATATATGGGATTACATCAAACTGAAAAGTTTCTGCATGGCAAAGGACATAGCTAGCAAGATCAACAGAAAGCCCACAGATTGGGAGAAGATCTTTACTAGCTATATATCTGAAAAGGGCCTCATATCTAAAATACAGTCAGAGCTCAAAAAATTAAACCCCCCAAAAAGAAATCCTCAAAGAAACAACAACCCAATTAATAAGTGGGCTAATGACTTAAAGAGACTTCTCCAAAAAAGAAATAAATGGCCAACAGACACATGAAAAAATATTCATCATCTCTGTCATAAGAGAAATGCAAATTACATTGAGATTCCACTTCACCCCCATTAGAATGGCCATTATCAAGAAAACAAGTAATAACAAATGCTGGCGAGGATGGGGCCAAAAGGGAACACTACTTATACTGTTGGTGGGAATATAAGCTGTTTCAATCACTCTGGAAAGCAGTATGGAGGTTCCTCAAAAGACTAAACATAATGCTCCCTTATGACCCAGCAATCCTACTCCTGGGCATTTATCCAAATGACCACAAACAAAGCCACACTAAAGCTACCAGAACAACTATGTTTATTGCAGCATTATGTACCATAGCTAAGATATGGAACCAACCCAGATGACTTTCAGAAGATGAATGGATCAAGAAGATGTGGTATAAATACACAATGGAATTTTATACTTCCATCAGAAAGAATGACATTATCCCATTCATAAGGAAATGGAAAGACTTGGAAAAAATCATATTAAGTGAAGGAAGTCAGACCCAAAGAAACATAGGCTCCATGATTTCTCTAATATGTAATAATTAGTATATGTCTAGGATAGTCCTAGCAGAGAATCACAATAGTTCAATAGCTATGTACATATGACCATATAAAATTATGTTAATCAAAATGAACTCCAAGGGGCTGGGAAGGTGGCTCAGTGGTAGAGTGCTCACCTTGCATGCATGAGGCCCTAGGGTTCGATTCCTCAGCACCACATAAGCAGAAAAAGCTGGAAGTGGAGCTGTGGCTCAAGTGGTAGAGCACTAGCCTTGAGCTGAAGAGCTGAGGGACAGTGCCCAGGCCCAGAGTTCAGGCACCATGACTGACCAAAAAAAAAAAAAAAAAAAAACTCCAAGCTAGGCACCAGTGGCTCACACCTGTAATCCTAGCTACTCAGGAGGCTGAGATCTGAGGATGTCAGTTCAAAGCCAGCCCGGGCAGGAAAGTTTGTGACATTCTTATCTCCAATAAACCACTAGTAATCCAGAAGTGATGCTGTGGCTCGAGAGGTAGACAGCACCCAGGCTTTGAGTTCAAGCCCCATGACCAACAAAAAAGAAAAAGAAAGAAAAACTCCAAGATATTTTTTTTGGGGGGGCCTGAACTCTGGGCCTGGGTGCTGTCCCTCAGCTCTTCAGCTCAAGGCTAGCACTCTACCACTTGAGCCACAGCGCCACTTCTGGCTTTTTTCTTATGTGGTGCTGAGGAATCGAACCCAGGGCCTCGAGCATGCAAGGCAAGTGCTCTACCACTGAGCCACCTTCCCAGTCCAGAATTCCAAAATATTGAAACAGGTTTTTTTGTGTGTTTTTTTTAATCTATGTGTGAAGTTATTTCTTTTTTCTTACATTTTGATTCCCCCCCCTTTGGTTTATCCACTGTTGTCAATGTTTTTTATTTTGGTACCCTGTGTCTTGTGTATACATTTACTTGATTTAAGGAAGAGAAGGGAAATAACAAAATGATGAGACAAAGGACAAAGGATGAACCAATGCAACAGAGATACTCACAAGGCCGTATGTTGGAAATGAACTTTAAAACTGGAGGGGTAGGAAAACAGGAAGGAGGGAAAGCAGGAGAAAATAAGGGAGGGAGTAAGACTGACAGTAAATATACTCATTACCTTATTTATGTAATTCTAACCTCTATGTACAATATCTTTACAATAAAATTAAAAATCAATCAATCAATCCCTAATGATTTCAGGGTAAAATATAGAGCAGAAATCTGGAAGTTGATCGCTCTCACTAGTGCCACTCTTCATGTCTAAAATACAATAATATGAACTCAAAAATAAAGCTATTACAAATATTTCTTGTCTATTACTAATTAGTCAAAGCTTATGGATGAACATGTATTGAGTCATTCAGAGTTTTTGCCGAAAATACTCATTTTTAACTGTTCTCAATCCTAAACAATGTACTTGTGCTGCTCTCTACTGGCAGTTTGGCAGAACTGCATTTTCACAGATAAGCCAATGACACTATGGCAAAATGTATCTATTTTAAATCTTTTTTCTGAAAAATAATCCTTAAATATAACTACACTCATTCTAGAGAGACTGGAAAATAATTCAACTATTATTTGAAAATACAAGATGTTGGATGTCAGTTTTAGAATTGTTTAAGTAAAATTTAATCTCTAATCTAAAACACTAAATTAAGCTTTGGTCTTCACCAAATGATAAGTGAAATTCAAATAACAGGAACACAGATTAAATCTCCCCATTGAATATAACTAATGTCAAATATAATTGTTCCTCAAAGAATAGTACAGACTATTTTCACTTAAGTCACAAACAATGTATTTAAGAGCTTATATTATCTAGTTTGAAGGTAAACTCACTGAGAATTCTTCTAAACCAAAGAATGGTTCAATACACAGACATTTGCATGTTTCTCAAGTTAAGAATACTATTTCAAAACTCCTTCATGGTTCTGGAGGGGATGTGGCCAAAAAGGAACGTTAGTGCAGTATTGGTGGGAGCGTAAACTTGTTCAGCAGTATGGAGGTTCCTCAAAGACTACACATAGAGCTCCTCCTCCACTTCTGGGCATTTACCCAAATGATTACAAACAAGGCCATACTAAAGCTATTAGCACAACTATGTTTACTGCAGCATTATTCACCATAACAAAGATATGGAACCAAACCAGATGCCCCTCAGTAGATGAATGGATCAAGAAAATGTGGTGTGTGTGTGTGTGTGTGTGTGTGTGTGTGAATTCTATGTTTCCATCAGAAAGAATGGCACTGCCCCATTTGTAAGGAATGGAAATTTTTGGAAAAAATCATATAAGTTAGCCAGATCCAAAGAAACATAGGTTCCATAGTTTCCCTTATTTGCAATAATTAGTATACATCTAGGATAATCTTAGCATATTAGCAGAATAGCTCAATAGCTACATACATATGACCATATAAATGATGCTAAGTAAAATGAACTCCAAGACATGGACACAAGAGATTTTTCTTTGTTGTTTTTATTGTACTATGTGATTTCTTATTTCTTCTGTATGTTTTGCCCTCTATGATATATCCCTGTTGTCACTATGCTTGGTTTTGGTACCCTGGTATTGTATATAAGTTTATCTGAATTAGGGAAGGAAAGGAGAACTGAATGGTGAGACCAAAGGACAAGGAGGGAACCAATGCAACAGCGAGAAAAATGAGGAAAGGGGAACAAGTTTGACAAGAAATGAACTATTACCTTAATGTAACTGTAACCCCTATGTAAATCACCTTGACAATAAAAAAAAAAAAGAAAAAGAAAAGAAAAAAACTCCTTCCTGGTAATAATTTAAGATAACAGAAATCCTGTTACAAACTTAATTTTCCTATGAATTTGTGTTTACTTTCTTATCTTTCCTAGCTCATAAGTGACCCCATATTCTGAAAGAAAAAAAAGTAATAACAATAAGATATGTTTTCTGAGTGGCAACTTAGAGAAGTTTTTATGGTGAAAAGGGTATATGCATCATCACAATAACAAAATACATTGTTAAAGAAATTCCCTAAAAAATAAACTTTGAATATCAAATTCAGAATCTCCCTCAAAGACTTAGATACTTAAGATTTTAAATTCTCACTCACATCCTAAGTTTTTAACTCTTGGCAGTTAACTATATTTCTACTAAGTGCTACATTTTTAAATACATTACATCCAATCTTTGTACTCTGAAATATTAAATACCATTTTTCCCTCAATAAGTTAAGATTGTGAGGTAGAAAAGGATCCCAGTAAATTGCCCAAGTATCAGAGCTAGTATTCACGTATGTGTTAGCCAATTTCCAAAGCCAACTCTTTCCATTAGTTCCTGCTGCTTAGTTTCACTGGATGCTGAACTTAACGCTAAAGAAATTAAGACTAATGAAAACTGCAGGCTGCAGCAACTATCTAATGTTTCAGTAAAGCAGTACAACCTCTTACGAAAGATAAAACTGTAAGTATCTACCAAACATCAAAGGAAATCCAACCCTTACTCTTCTCATCACTGTCCCAAACTCCAGCAACTTGCACTAAAACCTGGTGGTAAATTAAAGCCCTTAGCTGAATTCTGAAGCCCAATCAGTTTTCTTTCTGTATAGGCCAGTGAGGAGTGAGCAACCAACAGTAAGATAACATGATAAATGGCTTAACAGTATAACTAATTTATACTCTCACTATTTCATAAGTTCTAAGAGTTCTGCCATAAAATTTTAGAATATTAAAACAACACATAAAAGATTTACTTGCAAAATCTATACATATTTCAAATATTCAATTTAATAACTTTTCAGTTATATCAAAACTCATGACAATTCTGTTCTAGAGGAACATACCAGCAAGAGGTGGTTTATGTGAGTGAAGAATACAAGGCACACTGACAATTAGTTTGTGATCTGGAATGGGCAGCACTTTTACATCTGGGTTCCTAGTTAAAACAGAAAAATATGGTAAACTATACTTTAATGCACAATTTTCTAATCATATGTTGGGCTGATATTTTTCCCTTTCAAATAGTGTCCAATTTTAAAACAAATTTAAAGAATCAATGAAGAAAATAGCACAACTTAAGAATTAAGGATTTCATTTCCCACAATAAAAATAATTAAATACTAAATAAAACAAAGGTAACAGAAAATTTTTTATTCCATATAATTCACACTTTTCTACTTTGGACCAGTTCCAGATTTTCAAAAATGTAAAATTTAAAGAAAGTCAATGATCATTGTTAGTGATTCTTAAAAGCCTAAAACCTAATCCACTTCTAAATTTTGAAAAAATATCACTTTTCTTACCTTAATGGTAAAGCAGCTTTTTTTTTAACTCTCCCCAGTATAAGGCCTTCATAAGGTTTTTTGTGTGGTGAATCTAACGGGAACACAAACTCTCCCGAATTGGTGATCTGACAGGAAAGAGCCAACAAAAAGAATTATTCTTTTTCTCATGGAGTATATAGAGTTTCCACCCAGAAGAGAGAAATTATTAAACCTCCAGGCTACTGTTGTCCAATAAAAATATAATGTGAGCCACAAGTGCGAGCCACATATATCATCATAAATTTTCTAGTAGATCATTAGAAAAAATACAAAAAAGAATACAATGAAAGTAATTTTAAATACTTAATTTAAGCTACTATATCTAACATATAATTTTAATTTGTAATCAAGTCACAAAAATGTACTGAGATTGTTTCTTTCCTATCAGGTCTTTAAGGCCCAATGCTTACTTTACATTGAAGAGCACATTATTTGAGCCAGGAGCCAATGGTGCATGCCTAATAATACTAGCTACTCGGAGGCTACAGTCTGAGGATCACAGTTTAAAGCCAGCACAGGCAGAAAAGTCCCCATGAGACTCTTATCTCTAACCACTCAAAAACTGGAAGTGGAGCTGTGGCTCAAAGTGTAGAGCAAAAGAACTCAGAGACAGTGCATAGGCCCTGAGTTCAAGCCCCACAAACCACACATTATTTGAACTAGTCACATTTCAAGTCTAAAGAGCCACCTGTGACCATGGCTACTGTAATAGGCTGAAATCTATTAACATCTTGCACATAAACAATCTCTACCTTAAAAATCACACAAATAATATTAAATTACTAACAATGAAATTAAAATAAGTAATTAAAAATAAAGTCAGGCCGGGCACCAGTGGCTCATGCCTGTAATCCTAGCTACTAAGGAGGCTAAGATCTGAGGATCACAGTTCAAAGCCAGCCAGCCAGCCAGCCAGGGAAAAGTCGGTGAGACTATTTTTTTTTTTTTTTTTTGTTGGTCATGGGGCTTGAACTCTGGGCCGCCTGCACACTGTCCCTTAGCTATTTAGCTCAAGGCTAGTGTTCTACGCTTGAGCCACGGCGCCAGTTCTGGTGGTTTACTGCCAGTAAGAGACTCATGGACTTTCTTGCCCTGGCTGGCTTTGAGCAGTGATCCTCAGATATCAGCCTCCTTAGTAGCTGTAGAAAACTAAAGCTAGATCCTCTATATTACTCTGTACCAGAATCTACTCCAAATGGATCAAAGACCTCAGAGTCAAAGCAGATACCCTGAAAACATAACAGGAAGGAATAGGAGAAACTCTAGGGCTCCTTGGTACAGGCCAAAATTTTCTTAATAAAGACCCAGAAACACAAGAAATCAAAGAAAGGTTGGACAAATGGGATTGCATGAAACTGCAGAGCTTCTGCATGGCAAAGGACATAGCTAGCAAGATCAATAGAAAGCCCACAGATTGGGAGAAGATCTTCACTAGTCATACAACGGACAAGGGTCTCATATCTGAAATATACCTGAAACTCAAAAAAATTAAATCCCCCAACAACAAATCCTCAAAGAAACAACCACCCAATTAATAAATGGGCTAAAGATTTGAAGAGAGACTTCTCTGAAGAGGAAATAAGAATGGCCAATAGACACATGCAGAAATGTTCATCTTCTCTAGCCATAAAAGAAATGCAAATCAAAACACCATTGAGATACCACCTCATCCCAGTTAGAATGGCTAGAATCAAGAACTCTAACAACAACAGATGCTAGAGAGGATGTGGACAGAAGGGAACCTTACTGCATTGTTGGTGGGAGTGTAAATTGTTCAACCACTTTGGAAAGTAGTATGGAGGTTCCTCAGAAGACTCCACATAGAGCTCCCCTATGACCCAAAAATCCTACTCTTGGGCATTTATCCAAATGATCACAAACAAGGCCATACTAAAGCTACCAGCACAACTATGTTTATTGCAGCATTATTTACCATGGCTAGATATGGAACCAACCCATATGCCCCTCAGTAGATGAATGGATCAAGAAAATGTGAGATAGATAGATAGATAAGACAGACAGACAGACAGACAGACAGACAGACAGACAGACAGACAGACAGACAGACAGATAGATAGATAGATAGATAAAAAATTCTATGTCTTCAGGGGCTGGGAAGGTGGCTCAGTGGTAGAGCGCTTGCCTTGCATGCTCAAGGCCCTGGGTTCGATTCCTCAGCACCACATAAGCAAAAAGAAAAAAGCCGGAAGTGGCGCTGTGGCTCAAGTGGTAGAGTGCTAGCCTTGAACTGAAGAGCTGAGGGACAGCGCCCAGGCCCAGAGTTCAGGCCCCACGACCGGACCCAAAAAAAAAAAAAAAAATTCTATGTCTTCATCAGAAAGAATGGCATCACCCCATTTGTTAGGAAATTGAAAGACTTGGAAAAAATTATGTTAAGTGAAGTAAGCCAGCCCAAAGAAACATAGGTCCCATGGTTTCCCTTATTTGCAATAACTAGTATATCTCTGGGACAAGCAGAAATGGTCAAAAGTATGTATATATCACCAGATAAGATGATGTTAAGCAAAATGAACCCCAAGATAGGGACATAAATGGTTTATTCTTTCTTGCTATTGTTTCTAACATATTTATAATGTACCATGTGATTTTTTTTTGTTTCTTTGTATGTTCTTCCCCCATGGTATAACCCCTGTTTTCACAGTATTTGATTCTGGTGCCCTGCATCTTGTATATACATTTTTTCCTAATTGGGGGAGGGGAAGGGAAATAACAAAATGTTTAAATAAGGATACAGGTTGACCCACTGTAACAATGAGATGTACAAGACACTGTGTTGAAACCAACTTTATAACTTTGCCTGGGGGTGGGGGCAAGGAGTTGGGAAGGAAGGAATAGTAGGGGGGGAAACAAAGGAGGGAGTAACGATGCTCAATAGGAAATGGACTCATTACCTTACTCATGTAACTGTAATCCCTCTGTACAGTATCTTTACAATAAAAAATATGTATTAAAAATATTTTTTTAAATAGATGCTGTCAGGCACCTGTGCCTCGAGCCTATAATCCTAGCTACTCAAGAGGCTAAGATCTGAGGCTCATGGTTTGAAGCCATGCCAAGCAAGAAAGTCTGTGAGACTCTTTCCTCCAATTTAGCACAAAAAGAGACTGGAAGTAGAGCACTGAAGTGATAGAGCACTAGTTGGCCTTAAACAACAAAGCTCAAAGACAGCTCCAAGGCCCTGAGTTTAAGCCTCAGGACTTAAACAATAACAACAAAAAGGATGATGTCTTTACATGAATGGTATGCCATACTTTATTAACTAATAAGGTAACTTCTAAACTCACTTTTACCCAATGCCATTCAGCAAGCATCTCCACAGACCAAGAAGGATAAAGCTCTTCCTTAACAAAACGCAGGTGCTTCTGTCTATTGGTCACCCAAGTAACAATAAGGCAGTTTGGGGCAGCCAGTTCAGGAATGGGTATCTGTTTTATTTGCAGTGATGACAAATAACTGTACCTAAAATTAAAAAGAAAAAAATATGAGCAAAATTTGATTCAAGAAAGAAAAATAAGCAGAGAGGAAACCTGTACTATATTGATCCCCCAAACGCAAAGGTCCTGGAATACCATTTGTATAAGTAAGTATGAAGCCACAGTGACACCTGGTGGACACATGATCCACACCAAAAATAACTTCATTTTTCGTTTTCATTAAAATTTTCATTTTTCTTTAAAATTGTTAGGCTATAATCACTTCAAATTTTTGGTACCTTTCCTTTTTTTGTTACTCTTTTCAAAATTAAGCAAATACTGTTTAAATCCTATCTGTGTACTACAGAGGAATGACATCACAATAAGTCTTGAAACCAATTATCTGGATAACCCAAGTGAAATCTGACACTGGGTAAGGGTTGTGAGACAGGTAATACTAATGCAAGTTTAGTTCAGTGAAGCTTTTTATTCCCCTACAATCCTAAAACTTTGCAAAAATACTGACCCTTTGGGTAATATAACATTTTACCCAATTTCATTTTCTTCTTACCACATTTCCAGTACCCAAAAGAAGTCATCCTGCTTCTTTCTTCCTTTCAAATCAATTCTACCAGGCTCTTTCTGAAATCCTCATGCTTCCATTAAAACAACAAGAAAAAACAAAACAAGTATTGTCTTGTGTTTCTTGGTGGTTAATAATCCAATGGCAAGTTTATGGAGAACAATGCAGGCTCTATAATACCCAATTAACCAACACACAATAGTCCCTCTCCCCCATTGCTGCTTCCAGATTCTAGCTTAATTACTTACTCTGCATAAAATCCTCCCCTCTTTGAGAAGTATGCTATCCCACTATGCTAACTTCAAACATTTACTACACCTATTTCATCCTCACTTTCCAAATTCAATGAGGAATTAAGTTTAAAGATCTCACTACATCAACAATGCAATCCTTCCATTATCCTTTTTCAAAGCACAACTCACCGGGCACATACCACAACTATTATTCACCTAACCAAATAATTACATTTATCCCACTCCAAGAATCTACTCCAATGTCATTCCTAAATTAGGCTTTGATATCACTCACATTTATTCAGTCTCTGAAACAATAAACTTGAGTCTCTGGCTGTAATTTCCTATGTCTCATCTATTCTTCTTACCATATCAAAGCATATAGTGAGTACCCCATCACTCTATGTTACTGAGTCTATCAGTTTCTTCCTGACCAAAATTACTCCTCTTCCTCGGAGACTATCAACCATCCTACTGTCTTCTCACTACCACCCTAACTCCTATTTAGCACTCTAACTCCCATTTACCCTTCAGCTTCACATTCTTCTTGCAAAACCCAATCTAAAAGCAAAACCTAATTTATTTTCAGTGAAAGGCCACAAACCCAAGTTCTTGTGCATACAAAAAACAGACTCTACATTCTACTACTGAGTTCACCTGTAGCCTATCCTACAAGAAAACTGGTTTCCTCGAGAAAAAGTTGGGTGAAGAAAAATGGAAAACAGGGCTGGGAAGATGGCTCAGTGGTAGAGTGCTTGCCTTGCATGCCTGAGGCCCTGGGTTCAATTCCTCAGCACCACATAAGCAAAAAAAGCTGGAAGTGGAGCTGTGGCTCAAGTGGTAGAGCACTAGCCTTGAGCTGAAGAGCTGAGGGACAGTGCCCAGGCCCAGAGTTCAGGCACCATGACTGACCAAAAAAAAAAAAAAAAAAAAACTCCAAGCTAGGCACCAGTGGCTCACACCTGTAATCCTAGCTACTCAGGAGGCTGAGATCTGAGGATGTCAGTTCAAAGCCAGCCCGGGCAGGAAAGTTTGTGACATTCTTATCTCCAATAAACCACTAGTAATCCAGAAGTGATGCTGTGGCTCGAGAGGTAGACAGCACCCAGGCTTTGAGTTCAAGCCCCATGACCAACAAAAAAGAAAAAGAAAGAAAAACTCCAAGATATTTTTTTTGGGGGGGGTCCAGTCGTGGGGCCTGAACTCTGGGCCTGGGTGCTGTCCCTCAGCTCTTCAGCTCAAGGCTAGTGCTCTACCACTTGAGCCACAGCGCCACTTCTGGCTTTTTTCTTTTTGCTTATGTGGTGCTGAGGAATCGAACCCAGGACCTCAGGCATGCAAGGCAAGTGTTCTACCACTGAGCCACCTTCCCAGCCCCTGAGGGTCCTGGTTTTAAGCCAACTGGATTTTTGTCTCTCAGACAAAACTGAGAGACTCCTATCTCCAGTTAACATGCAAAAAGCTGGAAGTGAAAGAGTGGTTCAAATGGGATAGCACCAGCCTTGAGCAAAAAAGGTAAGTAAGAACATGAGGTTCTGAGTTCAAGGCCTACTTTCAAGCACAAAAAAATTACTTTCCCTAGAAAATTAAATAGAGAGAGGAAATGTAACTGAAACCATTCGTCAGAAGTAGTGGGTAAGTCAGATGCTGATGGTTCATGCTTATAATCCTAGTTCCTCAGGAGTCTGAAATATGAAGGCTTAAGGTTCGAAGCCAGCTCAAGCAGAAAAGTCCAAGAGACTCTATTTCCTATCCAGCAAAATAATGGACTGGATACATGGCTCAAGTGGTAGAGCACCAGCTGTGAACAATCAAACTGAGCAAATAACATGAGGCACTGAGTTCAGGCACCAGTACCAGCACCAAAAGGGAGAGAGAGACATAAACAGAGACAGAGACAGAGAATGACAGAAACAAACACATAGAAGGTAATATTTCAAAAGCACTATTAAAAAGAAACAAAACCAAGCAGTGGTACTAGACACTGTTGAAAATGAACTATACATCTTGTGGGTAGGAAGGGAAGGAAAAACTGGGAGAGAGCAAGGGAAGGAATGATATTGCACAAAAAGAAATGTACTCTCTTTACCTAACATATGTAAATGTAAACCCTCTGTAACAATAAACTGAAAAAAACAAAATGAGCCAGTTACTGATGGCTCACACCTGTAATTCTGGCTACTTGGAAGGCTAAGATCTGAGGACTGTGGTTTGAGGGCAGCCCAGGCAATAAAGACAATGCGATTCTTATCTCCAACTAACCTCCAAGAAAGTAGCCTAAAGTAGAACTGTGGCTCAAGTGATAGAGCGCCAATCTGGAGCAAAAAAGCTGAGTTCAAGTCCCAGTACTGGCACATAAAACTGCACAAATATAACAGATTATTAAGTAAAATTAGAAATACTCTAGCACATTTCTAAATTTTAGAATCTGGCTTTTTCTGTTTATGTGGTACTGAGAAATGAAACCCAGGGCTTCATGAATACTAAGCAAGCACTCTACCACTAAGCCATTTTCCCAGGCCAAGATTATAGGTTTTAGAAAGCATTTTTAATAGATAATTCATCTTTACTTACCTGTTACTTCTTTTAACTGACTTATTCTGCCATGGTGGATCAATCACAATTACATCAAATGTTTTCCTACCTAAAATCAAAGACATAATTTCAAAAATATCTTCTGTATGTGATCACTTTAAAAACTAAACACAATGTCTGGGGGTGTGGCTCAAGTGGTAAGAACATCTCCCTAGTAAATAGAAAGTCTTGAGTTAAAACCTCAAAACTGCCAAAAAGGAAAAAGGGAGACAGACAGACAGACACAGAAAGACAGAGACAGAGAGATAAATAGGTAGATAGACAGACAAAACATATAGATACTAAAGGAGGATTGGGAATGTAGCTCAATAGTAGCACATTTTTAATATGTACAAGAGGGCACATAGGTTTAAATTCCAGTATCTGAAAACAATAAATATTGGCCTTAATTCAAAATTCAGCTGTCTCTTATGAGAACATCAAAATATTATTCTTACTAATAACAATTTGAAACTACAGAAATATCCTTAATTAATGATAAGCAAAATAATTACTTACAGTTCAGAAGTGGCTGCATACAGGAAATATCAGACAAAAGAAAACTGCTTTTTGGTGGCAGCAGGTATTTCTCTCCCATTAAGGTAATCATTTTTGAGAAGCAAGATTTGTTTTCAACAACGCGTGAAAACAAATCCTGCTCTGTAACAGAAGTATCATCTTCCATTAATTGCAATGTCTGAAGTTCCATATTATTCAGAGAAGGCAAATGCTTTGCCATTGCACATAATTCAGACAAACTGCAGGACTCTAGAGGTAGAATAATGGGTTCACCACTACACTTGTCTCGATTTTCAGCAAGTGGATAAAGGAAACCACTTCTGAGACCTTCTTGGATTAACTGTAAAGATCCATCCAAAATCAGTTCTCGGATCTGTAAGAGAATTTATTAAAAGTATGTTAAAAGGAGTCACTAAAATGTCTTCTAAATAATGAAATTACTACTTAGCTTTTAATATCTAAATGTATAAATTAAAATCAACATTCCTAATTCTTACAGTAATTTTCTTTCATTTTTGGGGGGGGGGGGTCGGGTTGTGGGGCCTGAACTATGGGCCTGGG
>NW_012267316.1:90050-160824 GCF_000151885.1 Dipodomys ordii
CTAGCACGCTACCACTTGAGCCACAGCACCACTTCCGGCTTTTTTCTTTTTGCTTATGTGGTGCTGAGGAATTGAACCCAGGGCCTCAGGCATGCGAGGCAAGCGCTCTACCACTGAGCCACCTTCCCAGTCCCACTAGAATATATTCTTAAATGCCAAAAGACAAATTGGAAATCAAGAACAAGAAGATACCAAGATAAACCCCAAATAGAAATAAAATGTAACTTATCACATGCCTGGCATGTAGGAGGTTCTGTCAGGCCACTGGAGATCGCCTAAAACCTTACACTGGGTTCAAACTTCAGCACCACAAAAAATAATTTTTTAAAAAGAAAGATAACTGGCTTATACTAGTCATTATTATAAAAGCAAGTTCTAACTGATCAAAATGATCCTTGAAGCTAGGTGGCAGTGGGCTCACACCGTAATCCTAACTACTGAGATCTGAGGATCACAATTCAAAGCAAGCCTGAGCAGAAAATCCTGCAAGATTCTATCAAAAAAACTGAGCAAGACCATGAGGCCTGAAGTTCAAGCCATGTGGTACCAACACACACACACACACACAAACACACACACACACACACTTTGATTTTTAACATCCTTATATTGTCCATTTGTTTTATACCAATTCACATTAAACTTGCAAAGTGATTAATGAACATTTTATAGTTACCTTTGTATGATACTCCATAGCATCCAATTCACCTTGATTGAAAGCAACACATCTTTTACGCTTCTAAAGAGTAGATAAATTACAGAGAAAAAGTTATATTGCCATCTGGCAGACATTAACATTTCTAAACATATATTTTCTTTTTTTTAATAGTATCTTTTTATCTTCAAACATTTTCTATATTTTGTATCTATCTTTAGGAGGCAATAATTTCTGCTGTTAAAATCAATGCAAAGGGTACATTGTAAGGAGGTACTTTCCCAAGGCAAAAGAAAAAAAGTTAACATTCACTACATATCTTCATCTAACCTTTATATATTAATATGAAAACTCAATATGAGACTAAAAAATTTAAAAATAATGCCCACACCAAACTACAAAGTACAACTGCTTATTTGTCTGAATTAAGAACAGTAAGGGTACATTGCCCACATTTTATTGAAATCTTACAACACAATATAGTCTTTTCTGTGCTTCACACATAAACAATCAATACATATTAAAGAAACATATGCAGTAAAAATTCACAAGAGCATTAAAAATTCTACTTTAGGTATCTACAATAATGTAATAAAAATTATCGGCTACTTTCCTTAATTTTCAACATGCTTTCTATTTCCTTCTTTTCTGCTCATTTATAAGGTAGATGGGGACAAAGACTACCTCATCACTCTGTAGAGAAGCACATAGAACTAGATGCTGGTGGTTCACACCTGTAATCCTAGATACCTAGGAGTCTTGAATTATTGGGATAGCAGTTTGAGCCAGCTTAGAAAGTAAAAGGTTTTCAAGATTTCCCTATCCAACCAAGAGTTAGACATAGTGATGCATATCTGTTATTCTAGCTACCATGAAGTTTAACATAGGTGGATGTGCCCAGGTACCCATTTGGGCAAGACCCTATCTCATTTATAAGGTAAAATCAAGGTTGGAGTTGTAGTTCAATGGTAAAAGCACTGATCTCGCTAGTGTGAAGACCGGAGTTCAAACCCCCCCCCCCCACACACACACACACACACACACACACACACACACACACAGAGTCAATGGATGAGTAATCAATGTCATTCCTATCACTAACAACAAGCCAGGCACAGTGGTTCACACTTGTAATCCTATCTACTCAGGAGGCTGAGATCTGAGGATCGTGGTTCAAATCCAGCCCAGGCACAGAAGTCCATGAGACTCTTATCTCCATTAAACCACTCAGAAAACCTAGAAGTGGCACTGTGGCTCAAGTGGTAGAGCGCTAGCCTTGAGCTGAAGAGCTGAGGGACAGCATTAAAGCCCAGAGTTCAAGCCCCATGACAAACAAACAAAATAAATAAATAAAACTCATGTGAAATGGACTTTGTGTAATCAACTGTGAGCTCCTGAACTATATGTACATACACACACACACACACACATATATTTATGTATGTATTGAGGTATAATTCAAGCCTATATGTAATTCTCAACTTTTAAAAGATGGGGCTGAAAATAAAGACAACCCTGAGATACCACCTTACCCCAGTCAGAATGTCCCACATCCACAAATCAGCCAACGACAAATGCTGGAGGGGATGTGGAGAAAGAGGAACCCTATTACACTGCTGGTGGGAATGTACACTTATACAACCACTTTGGAAAGCAGTCTGGAGGGTCCTTAGAAAGCTAAAGATTGACCTCCCTTACGACCCAGTCATACCACTTCTAGGCATCTACCCTGAACAACAGGAACCAATATACAAGGACACGTGCACCTCCATGTTTATTGCAGCACTGTTCACAATAGCTAGGATATGGAAACAACCCAGATGCCCCACCACAGATGAATGGATCCAAAAATTGTGGTATCTATACACAATGGAATATTATGCAGCCATTAGAAATGACAAAATAATGGCATTTGCAGGGAAATGGATGGAGCTAGAAGGAATCATGTTGAGCGAGGTAAGCCAAGAGCGAAGAGACAAACGGTACATGGTCTCCCTGATAAGTGGATGCTAAATCCAAAATGTTAGGTGATACGACAAAACTAACAGGACTTAAGAAACAAAGAACTCCCACTCATCTGGCTAAACCACTACTAAATATCCCCATGCTGCTGATCACATATATGGTATATAACATGTGAGCACCGTTATATATTAGACTGTGATAGACAATTTGCTCCAGGAAAGTTAGAATGAACTTGTGACTTTAAATGAGCATCATTATTCCACAATACTGTGAATTTCCGGAAATTATGTGATCACTTAATCACAATCAAAAAAAAAAAAAAGAATCTCGGGGAAGGGAGGGGAGGGAGGGGATGGTAGGGGGAAAACAATGGAGGGGGTAACAATGTTCAAGAGGAAGTGTACTCATTACCTCACTCATGTAACTGTAACCCTCTGTATAGTATCTTTACAATAAAAAAAAAAAAAAGATGGGGCTGAGAATATGGCTTTGTGGCAGAGTGTTTGCCTAGCATGCATGAATCCCTGGGTTCAATTCCTCAGTACCACATAATCAAAAAATAAATAAATTTAATTAAAAGTATATACTTACATGTATACCCAAATATTTTAGTATTTTTAAATATATGTATACAAACATTTGTGTTTCAGACATGTACATTTCCAACACTATATTTCCACTTTCATTAGCAGAAACTTTTCTAAAACTACCATCTATTTGTCAAACTTTAATTATGAACTTATCCCCAACAGATCTCTATAAACCTCCCAAACTCCACTTACTGCTTTTAGCATTTTGCACAGAAAGAAACATGTTCTTTAATTTTAAAAATTTTACTCATTAAATGGCTAAGCAGAAAGGGCTTGGGGTTTGGTTTTATTTATAAAACACTCACTTCTGAGTCAAACTTGCTTACTCCTGAAATATTCAATTTGGTGTTCTAGAATGGTAGAATCTTTAGTTAAAAATCACCTTGGATATGCTAATGCTTTCTGTTTCATTCGATCTTGTTTATAGTTAATAAACTACAAAGTATTTGATTGTTTCCTTTAGAAAATTATATATGTAAAACTGTCTACCTTCCCAATAACAGAAACGGAGATTTCTCTTTTAACACCATTCATTAGATGTTCTTTTTCATTACTTTGTTGGTGTTCTTTGTGAACAGGTGCAGTTATATAAGGTTTGGTGACATTAAACAGTTCAGGCCGAAAGACATATTTTTTTGTGAATACTTCACAATTTCCCCCATCCTCATTCTCTGGCTTAGTGGTAGAGTTCAAAGCAATACATGGAGCAGAGGCACCAAAACATGACAAAGAATCCATATGAAGAGAATCAAAATGGACAGAAGAAGCAGGCTTATTTTTGCAATGAGGTTCATGATGTTGCTGACATTGATAATTTATCTTGTTAATGAAAGAAAGATGATCCAGTAGCCACCCAGATGACAGCTGGTGTACTACAGACATTTTCTTCCTTCAAAAAAAGTCTAGGAATCAAAAATTAGAAGTAAAACAGAACTTTGAAGATCAAGTTCTTAAATAATCTGTATTCCAATAAACACATACTTAATTCACAGATTTGATGTGCATGGAAGAGAATTTCATGCTTGTTAATATATATAACAGCTCTAAGGAAAGCTGCAGTGTTTTAATATAAACTTCTTTTCACTTCAGAGTTGATCATTCAAAATTTTCAGCCAACTCAGCCAAAGAAGTTTTTAACTTGTTATTATCTGGAATCCCAATATAATCCTCCTACTATCTTCTCATGTCTTCCACACTCCTTGCTTTAGTTCTTGGATCCAGTCACTAGGTCAGCATTCTTCGGTATGTAAGTCAATAAATCCTTAAAAGTGTCCTGACAAATCAGAAAGTAATACATTAATACATTAACTATGTGAACTCCTTCTATTTAAGGAGATAAACCTATGTAGAAGGGTTCTATAATTTCAGGAGAAGTTGTTAATGAGTCAATGCTTGATTTTATCAAAGTAAATCACCCCATTTCCCAGCATCATTGTTCTATAAGCAGAGTAAAAGGGTTAAAGGACTGGTCTAGTCAGAACAAATCCAATTTAACAGCACTTCAAAAATACTAAACCCACAGAATCCCCATGGCCCATGCCTGTAATACTAACTACTCAGGAAGCTGAGATCTGAGGATCATGGTTCAAAGCTGGCCTGGGCAGGAACCATCAGTGAGACTCTTCTTATCTCCAATAAACTACCAGAAAACCAGAAGTGGTGCTTTGGCTCAAGTGGTAGAGTGCTAGCCTTGAACTAAAGAGCTCAGGGACAGCACCCAGCCTCAGAGTTCAAGCCCCACGACGGACCAAAAGAGAAAAAAAAAAAAAAAAGCCCAGGCAGCAAAGCCGTTGAGACTCCTACTTATCTCCAATTAAATACCAAAAAAGGTCAAAAGTGAAGCTATGGTTTAAGTGGTAGAGCACTATCCTTGAGAAAATGAACTAAGGGACAGTACCTAGGACTGAATTCAAGTTCTAGGACTACACCTTTCCTTCCTACCCCTCCCCCCCCCCAAGAAAACAAGCTTTAAGCAAAACTCCAAGGTTAAGGGTCCAGATCCATAATAGGTCTGAGCCACAGTTCTCAAGTAACTAACTGGTCAGAACTTCCTTATCGTTTTCAAAAGGTGGTTTACAGTTCTGGATAAAGCTTTCTAAACCTAAGACAGTGAGTACAAATAAGAAGCAGTTCACAGAACAGTTAATATTATTTAGATTCAAATCCCTGTGTATTCCCAATATGACAATTGACAAGTTACTTGATTTCATTCAGCCTCACTGTCATCATTTTTTATTACATCTCAGTGTACAGGACAGTAATAATTCGGTATAAAGAGATTATTTACGTGAAGGAGATAATCCACATGGAATGTGGTGCACAATGCTTGGCCCCATAGCAATTGCTCAGCTAGATGGCCATTGCTGCTATTGGCGATGCTGGTGACCCTGGGCACCCCTTTCTTGGTCACCTCATGAGGTGAGGAAGCCCAGAAATGGCTAATGAGTTGTAAAAATTTTGTTGGGGGGGAGGGTGGAGGGGGAACCTAAAATCCACACAAGAAAACGCAATTTGCCTCCAAATTGCAATTCTGCTTAATGACACAATTACTTAAGTTTTCTCAGCTTTCGCTCAGAGACGTTCTGCTACTTTCCAGGAACCGGGCAATGCCTGACTCTCGGTTCAAATTCAGAGAAATGTTAGGAAATAAAACAACAGTACTGACTCCTTCTTTGCCTCACAGCAACTCGGGGCCACTTCCCGTAGGCTCCTCAGCACCTCGGGCCCTCGCGGGCAACCCACAACTAGAGGACCATGAGAACCAGGAGAGCAGAGGGAACCCTGAGCCAGGCCTCGAAGGCGAAAGCCTCGGAACGGACTACAGCCTACAGCCACCTCACCTCGTCTCCGGTCGGTAAAATGCACGCCGCCTCACGGAAATAGCACCAAACAGTAACCATTAAAGAGAGGGTGGGGAAGGAGAGCCGATGGGCGCCGCCATATTGCTGTACGGAAAAGGCGTTTCCTTGGAAACTTAAAGCGTCCAGACCATTCCCGGGCGGCGTGGGAGCTCTTGGGTCTTCAGGGCCCACTTTCAAAGACCCGCCAACTTGGCGAAGGGCAGGGGCCGATGTCAGTATGTCCGCAAGACCGCGGGGCGGGGTGCGGTGCAGAGGCCGACTTCCGGCAACGAAGCGCCGGCGCGGATGAATGACGCCTGCTCACGTCGTGCGCGATGACGTCAGCGTCGGCGGAGATTTTAAAATTCAAACCGCCGCCGGGAGTGGCGGAGGTAGAAGCCTACGTTTTGGCGGCTTCTCTGGTGTCTGAGCAGTGTTAGCACGGTTTGGAGAAATTCGACCCCTGGACCTTGTCAGAAGGCCGAAAGAAAGGTAAGTAAAATGAAGGCCAAGCTGCGGTGGAGGGAGAAGGTGATGGTGTGGTGTTGGTTGTCCTGCGAGAGCTCGGGCGGAGTCCGAGTCCCCAACATTTCCCTTGGCAGCGATTGCTCAAGGGACGAGGGAAGGGTCTAGACGAGAGGCTGGAGCGAGCTGAGAGAGAAGAGGATGGGAAGGGAAAGACTAGAACTCGCCTGTTGTTGTGATGTGTCGGCTTCTTCTGCCACCGCAGCTTCGTACTTAGCGGTCTAGTAGCGACTCTGTCAGGTCTGAAAGCCTAAATCTTGAGAGTACATTTTAAGTGTTAGTTGAGAGCAGACAGCGCTGTAAAGTAGAAGAGACGAAGGAGAAGAGAGGACGAGAGAGTGGAAGAAGGACTAGCCAGAATCCTGGAGGTGTTGATACTTCCCGGGGGGAGAGGGGCGGGTAGAGCACTTGCCTAGCCAGGCCAGAGCCCTGGACTTTATACCTAGATGCGCAAAAAACAAACACAAAGGAAGTGGAAGTGAATGTAGTCAGTGTGAAAGAGTATGGGGTGTCCAAAGAAGTAAAAATCAGCACAGACGTCCACTCCCTCACGTTAGGGAGGGCCGATCTTGAGAAGGTTGCGTGGAGAGTGCCTAATACCAGAGATGGAGCGAGGATCAAAAGGTGTGTCAATCCTGATCAATTACAAGACAGCCTTTAGAGTAGCCCTGAAAGGATTGAGGTGCTAATCATGTGTTTTTTAAAATGGAAACCGGACCCCAAGAAAGGGAGGCATTGGTTTCAGTAAATGAAATAGATGTTTAATACCCAGGCTCAACTACAGTGTTAATTCTTCCTCGTTACAAAACTTGTTTGGATGTTGCAAAGTTGATACAAGACTCGTTTTCTTTTTAAAAGAATTAAATTGTCCACACATATATTTAATATAGAAAGCCATAGTATAGTAGGCACTGTGCATACCCCTTCCAAGAGTTTTTATGTTGTTTGACAGTGTGCTTTACATGTACTTAAGGATAAAAATACTTGACAGGTTTATTCTGCCGTTTATATTTGTGTTATGTTAGGACAATTTTAAATGATTGTATATAAAACACTCGAGTACTTCTGGATCTAAATATGCACAGTTACAAAGTTTTAAATGTTACATTATGCTGAATTAAAAATAAAATCAATTTTCTTTAAAAGGATAATAAAGAAAATGGAAGCATGCTACAAATCATTTATGGACTGGATAGTTTATCCAAGGATAAATCTTGAGATTGGAACCATAGAGACAGTAATTGAGTATAAAGGAGAGATTGGTATTAGGAAAAGAAACAGAATAGCTCTCTTCCTTGAGATGAATAATGAAGTGAGCATTTTAAGGGAAATAAAAAGAACTTGAGGCAGTTCTTCTCAACCTATCTCTGACTTCCCATTGAAATAAACACACACACAATAATAGGGATATGGTCAGGATATTCAGGGATTTTTGTGATCATGAGTACCCTTGAAAAGATAGGAATCATATTAATCTTTGTATCTTCTACACTAGTAGATGCCCTTATATATGATGTACCATTAGTAAATGTTTTTAAGTATTGAATACTTGAAGTTACATAGGTGTTTCTTTGCAAATCAAGACTTGCATATACATGAGCAAGTAAAGGTAGTACATGAAATTATCTTGAAAAAGCAGAACACTGCTTTTCCCTTGAGTATAAAGTTTTTTGTTTACCGGTTACCTGTGTAATTTTTGCTAACACTAAATTCGTGAATGTAGGTCATAAGCATGAAGCGCAGTTCAGTTTCTACTGGTGGTGCTGGCCGTCTCTCTATGCAGGAGTTGAGATCTTTGGACATGAATAAACAATGCCTTTATACCCCTCAAACGTAAGTGTTTCTCATACCTATTGTCTTGGGCAAAGAAATCATAAAAAGTAGTTGATATAAAGATGTAGTATGGCCAGGTGCTGGTGGCTTATGCCTATAATACTAGCTACTCAGGAGGCTGAGATCTGAGGATCCTGGTTTGAAGCTAGCCAGGTAAGAAAACTTTGTGAGAACTTAACTCCCATAAACTATTCAGAAAAGATGGGAAGTGGTGCCTGTGAGTCAAGTGGTAGAGAGGTAGTCTTGAAAAGAGACTCAGGGACAGCACCCAGGCCCTGAGCTGAAGCCCCATGACATGGCAAGAGGGGGGGGGGGGGATGTAGTATGATGGATTTCTCTTTCCAGTGTTACCTAATTTGGAGTAAATGAAATCTAAAAGTGGTACATCAGTTAAGTGTTACGAATTTATCTCATTTGTTCCTTAAATTCTCAAAGTTAAGTCCTTCGCAAGGCACCTTCTAAAAGGAATGCCCCTTCAATACTGTTCTCCTTTTTTATCTTATGGTTTTTGGTTCATACACGGTCTATTCTATAACTTTGAACTTATTAAAATGTTTCCTACTACCAAAGTTCTTACTCAAATCAAAGCAGTATTATTTTCTCTGTTGATTAGCTACAGTGTCATAGAAGGCAACAGAACACTACTTCAAATTATTCCCTCAAAATTCACAGCAAAAGTTGTCTGCATGAGCTTGGTATCCAAAAATGTAGACTTCCCCCCCCCCTTAATGACATTCTTCTATTAACAGAAAGCTTTTGTAAGCCCTTGTGGAATGGGGGCACTAATGCCTACTAGGCACAAGTTACTTGATAAAGTCCTTGCATTTACATAGGGTGAGTTTCTGTTATTTGTAGATGTTTGAAATATATTTTTCTGAATACATTTTGAGGCGTGAGGAACTTTTATTCTGCCAACGGCCATTTGGATATTTGTAGTACCATTTTCAGCCCAATGTAGGTAGACCACCTCAGGCTACATACAGAAAACACAAGAATCATATGTATTCTGTTTTGTCATGTACCAGATCATTTCTTGGGCTATATGCAGCTCACTAGCCAGAAGTTATTCAGCCCTAAGGAATTTTTGTACTGTTACAGATTTATGTCTTCAGTTATATTAAAGGAGAAATATTGCCATTGTCAATGGGTTTTTCAGTAATTTACAACATGTACATTACATAGAGCTTTATTCTGACAGTGAGTTTTGTAATGCACACCTATAATACCAGCACTCAAGAGAGAAGAAGGCAAATGGAGGGTTTGAGGGCAGACTTACATCATACGAACCACTATTCTCCTGCTATATCTGTTGGTATTAACCATATTAGAAATTAAAACTTAAAATATTAACAGATACTAATTTTATTAAGAGTAACAGACATAATAGCATGGTTTTTTTTAAGTTTTGGGGTTTTTTTTGCTTTTGTTTGTTTGTTGTTGGTCATGGGGCTTGAACTCTGGACCTGGGTGCTATCCCTGAGCTCTTCAGCTCAAGGCAAGCTCTCTACCAATTGAGCCACAGCACCACTTCCATTTTTAGTAGTTAAGAGATAACAGTTTCACAGACTTTTCCTGCCCAGGCTGGCAGGAACTGCAATCCTCGGATCTCAGCCTCCTGAATAGCTAGGATTACAGGCATGAGCCACTGGCGCCTGGCAATAGCATGTTTTTAGCGAGGCCCATATCTCACTTTTTTTTTCATTTCTAAATTTATCTTTTGTAGAACTACATATCTTACTATGTGTTGAAGGACTAGGTGCATAGGCCAAGAAGTACAGCACTTGTCTAGCAAGCATAGGCTCTGATTTCAAATCCCACTCCCATAAAATAGACAGACAGATAGACAAGTATTCAGAAGGTACATCCTTATTTGCACTGGGTACCACCATTGAAGGAAGAGGAGAGTCCTGATGAAAATTTCCCCAAATATTCTTGGTTTGGTTTGTGTATAATATACTTATAATAAATACAAAGTCAAAAATTTTAATTTAAAAAAACAAGCTTTAAAAGAAAAATTCAAAATAGCTATGAATGTATGACTGAAAGGATTTTTTTTTTTTTTTTTTTTTTGGTCATGGGGCCTGAACTCTGGGCCTGGACACTGCCCCTCACCTCTTCAGCTCAAGGCTAGTGTTCTACCACTTGAGCCACAGAGCCACTTCCAACTTTTTTGTGTGTGTATGGTACTGAGGAATCGAACCCAGGGCCTCATGCATGCAAGGAAAGCGCTCTACCCCTGAGCCACCTTCCTAGCTCCCCAAAAGGATTTTTTTTTTTTGTCAGTCATGGGGCTTGAACTCTGGGCATGGGCTCTGTCCCTGAGCTCTTCAGCTCAAGGCTAGTACTCTACCACTTAAGCCACAGTGCCCGCTTTCTGGTGGTTTTTATTGGCAATCTAGTCTCATGGACTTTCCTGCCCAGGCTGACTTTGAACTGCGTTCCTCAGATCTCAGCCTTCTTTTTTTTTTTTTTTTTTGGGTCCGGTCGTGGGGCCTGAACTCTGGGCCTGGGCGCTGTCCCTCAGCTCTTCAGCTCAAGGCTAACGCTCTACCACTTGAGTCACAGTGCCACTTCTGGCTTTTTTCTTTTTGCTTATGTGGTACTAAGGAATTGAACCCAGGGCCTCAAGCATGCAGTGTAACGCTCTACCACTGATCAACCTTCCCAGCCCAGATCTCAGCCTTCTGAGTAGCTAGGATTACAGGCATGAGCCACCGGCACCCGGCTTCTGAAAGGATTTTTATATCTTTTTCCTTAAAGTTGTTATCCATAGCATACTTGAAGATAGAATAAAATAGATAAGTTTTCTGCTTCTTAACTTTAGCATTGTAACTTATAGTAGCCCATTGTAGTCATAACAGTTAGAGATTGCTACTGATATCTTTTATGATTTTGAATAGTTTTAATGGGAAGAAATTTTGGTTCTAACATATTTCCAACGTGTTTTGAGCTTATGCTTTTTATTTTAAACAATTGTTTTTCTATTTTTCTTCAAGCAAAGAGAAACCAGCCTTTGGAAAGTTGAGTATAAGTAAACCTACATCTGAAAGAAAAGTATCTATATTTGGTAAAAGGTAATATTATTTTTTATTTGTTCTAATAGATTTCCTTTCATTGGTAGTGGTAGTGTCTCATTGTGAGTTGAAACCAGGGCCTTGTACAGTCCAAGTAACCATTCACTGATGCTTTCAGATAAGGAAAAAATTAAATGACATGATTCCTTTCAAGACAGAGGTTGTGCTCTAGTGTTCACCAATTTAAAATGGTAAAATTTGGAGGCATCCTGGTGGCACTTGCCTATAATCCCAAAAGTTTAGAGGCAGAGAATGGAGAATAGTTTATTCAAGGCAGTCCTGGCTATAATAAAATCTTATCTCACTGGGTACCAGTGGCTCATGCCTGTAATCCTAGCTACTCAGGAGCCTGAGATCTGAGGATTGCAGTTCAAAGCCAACCAGGGCAGAAAAGTCTATGAGACTCTTATCTCCAATTACCCACCAGAAAACCACAGTGGCTCAAGTGGTAGAGCACTCATCTTGAGCTAAAGAGCTGAGGGGATAGGTGCCCAGGCCCAGAGTTCAGTCCCACAACTGACAAAAAAAAAAAAAAGAGAGATTTGACTTGTATTATTGTTGATGTTGTTTGTTTTTGGTATTTTTTGTTGTCTTTGAGAGGGGCAAAGCAGTTCACAGGAAGGAGGAAAGGTGAACAAATGCAGTCATGGTATTAAGTATAATATACACTAGGTTAAAAATGAACTATACATGGCTGGGAAGGGGCTCAGTGGTAGAGTGCTTGCCTTGCATGCATGAGGCCCTGGGTTCAATTCCTCAGCACCACATAAGCAGAAAAAGCTGAAGTGGCACTGTGGCTCAAGTGGTAGAATATTAGCCTTGAGCTGAATTGCTGAGGGACAGCGCCCAGGCCCAGAGTTCAGGCCCCACAACCAGCCAAAAAAAAAAATGAACTATGCAATTTGTAGGCAGGGATTGGAGGGAGGAACTGGGGAAAGTGAAAGAAGGGGTGACATTGTCCAAGAAGAATTGTACTCGTTTACTGACTTAAGGAATTGTAACCCCTCTGTACAACCCCTTAATAATAACAATGTGGGGCTGGGAATGTGGCTTAGTGGTAGAGTGCTTGCCTACCATTCATGAAGCTCTGGGTTCGATTCCTCAGAACCACATAAAGAGAAAAGGCCAGAAGTGGAGCTGTGGCTCAAGTGGTAGAGTGACAGCCTTGAGCAAAAGATGCTCAGGGACAGTGCCCAGGCCCTGAGTTCAAGCCCCAAGACTGGCAAAAAATAAATAAATAATAACAATGTAATTATATTTTTTTAATAGGTTTGACTTCTCAGGGATCCTTAGTTAACACTTTGAGCCCATTCACTAAACTAGATTAGCAGCTATCTGTACTGGAGGTAGAAGTTTGACAGATTAACAGGAAAAATTCCTATTATTTGAAAAGCCTTGGGAGGATTACTTTACCTCTGTGTTTCAATTTCATCAAGTGTAAAAGCGGAGACAACAAATAAGAGTATCTCCATAAGCAGTTCTGAGACATCATTAAAGGAGATGACAGTAATATTTACAAAGTTGAACAGGTATTGAGCATTCCTATGGGTCAAATATTGTTTTAAATGCTTTGTCTACATTAACTCTTTCAGTAATCCTCAGGCATTTTTCCAAAAAGAAATAGTGTCAAATTAGGTAGTGCTGAGTAAGGGAACAATCATAGGCAGATAAGCCTGAAAGAGACCGTGTTTATTGAATACTTAAATGATAGAGTGAACTGTGAATAATGTGTATCAATAATATAAAACATCAGAAGATTTTTTTGTTGTGTGTTTTGTTTCATTTGTACAATCCTGGGAGCATTGCACATACTAAGCAAGTGCTCTGCCATGAGATACATCTCCATAGAAGTATATCAAAATTATCTTTGACTGCTATAATATCATATTTTACTCTTCCGCTGCTTTAATTAATAGAATTTTGTTTAGTTAATAAGAACTAAAAATTAAACTTTAGTATTAATCGCCTTAAAATAAGTCAGACTTGACCACAGAAGGATATTGTTTTGACTGCCTTTTTAAAAATATGTTTCTAGAACAAGTGGACATGGATCCCGGAATAGTCAGCTTGGTATATTTTCCAGTTCTGAAAAAATAAAGGATCCAAGACCACTTAATGACAAAGCATTCATTCAGCAGTGTATTCGACAACTCTGTGAGGTATTTTCTAAGTTAAATAGTCAAGTTGCGGCCTTATTCCAATAATTTTTTTTCTATTTCAAAATTGTTTGCTTGTTCATAAAAATTATTGTAGTTTCTTACAGAAAATGGTTATGCATATAATGTGTCCGTGAAGTCTCTTCAAGCTCCATCTATTAAGGACTTCCTTAAGATCTTCAGTTTTCTTTATGGCTTCCTATGCCCTTCATATGAACTTCCTGACACAAAATTTGAAGAAGAGGTTCCAAGAATTTTTAAAGATCTTGGGTATGTATATTTCTCATCAGTCTAAAAAATTTATTGGAACACTGAGAGGAACCAAACTCAATAAATTTATAAAGAGTTTGAATAAATTGAAGGGTAAATAAAACAACTTCATAGTTCTATTGATTCAGATTTTGCTTTTGGAGGGTTGTTTGTTTAGCTATAACAAAAATTCCTATGACTAGGAAATTTATAAAGAATAAGGGTTTATGTAGCCCATGGTTCTGGAACCTGGGTAACCCAGAAGAATGGGGCTAGTGGCTCAGCATTTAGTGGGGGCTTTCTGGCTAGGTCATGTCATGATAAAGAGTACCACACGACAAAAGAGAACAAGTGTGTCAGAGTTAACTTTTAAAACAAAGCCCACTTTCTCAGTAACCCACTAATCCAGAAATGGACTAATCCATTCATAAAAGGATCAGTCACCTCCCAGTGGTGCCATGTATATATAACCAATACAGAGCTTTGGGCATTAGGATTCTAACACCTGAGTTCTAAGGGACAAACACTCTAACTATAGTAGTAGGTTATTACAGAATTACAGGTGATACACATAAGGTGTTGAACATGCTGAAATAATACAGTACAGAAAGTACAACCTAGTTACAGATTTTAGGAGTGAAAACAGCAAGATTAGAGTAAAATGGAGTGAGGTAAAATTGAAAAAAGACCATAAAAAATAAGCACAGGCCATGTGTGGTTGGTGCACTCCTATAATCCCAATACTTGGAAAGCTGAGGCAGGAAACTCACCAGTCTAAGGCCAGCTTGAGTTACTTAACAAGTTCCAGTGTGACCTATACTACACAAGACTGTTGCAAAAATAAAAAAAGGTAAGCACAGGGTGGATGGAGGATGAGAATATCAGAAGTTCATACACATGGTTTATTGAGAGTACATTAAGGAAACAAAAGATATTTTGGGAGTTCAGCATTCTGGTTGTAAATCAAATTCTGCAGGTTAAGGTATTATAATGCAAAGCAAGCCATAGAGAAGAAATCACAAAAATACATAAAATCATTAGCGAGTAAGAATCTCAGCAGATTCTGCCCAACCGGGGCAAAGCAGAGGTTTTCCAGTGTAACTTATCAATTTAATTTAGTGCTTTATTATGGCAACAGAAGTTAACTTTTCTTTCCCTCGTTTGTGTAGATATCCTTTCGCACTATCTAAAAGCTCCATGTATACAGTGGGAGCCCCTCACACCTGGCCTCATATTGTGGCAGCCCTGGTATGGCTAATAGACTGCATCAAGGTATGTAATTTAATATTTTTAGAACATACTTAAGAATGCTTCTTTGTCAAAAAGATATTCTTGTTTCTCTAACATTACCTCTGCCACTTTTCTCAAAGTCAACTTCAAAGTTTTATCTTTTCAAAGTACTTTTGATTTTAAATTCTTCAAAATGTTAATGCAAAACAAGAGAGGTACATAGATAGTTCTCGTGATGTTTTACAATTTAAATAAAAACAAGTCAGTAGAAAATAGATTTTTTTAACTGTCCCTCAGGAAATTTATTTTCCCCTCTTTAAGTTAAAATCCATATTTATTGCAAAAAGTTTTATAAATGCGGTAAAGCCATAATATCTCAACTTAGAATACTTCCTTTTAGTATAGTTCTTCTGTTTATTTTTATGGAGTTGGGAAATTAACCCAAGGCATCACACAGGCTAACAAGCACTCTGCCACTGACTTATACCTTCAGTCTGGATATAGTTTTAAAAGTGTTTTATTCGTTTGCAAAATATGTATAGTCATGTGCCTCTTTTTTTTTTTTTTGTCGGTCGTGGGGCTTGAACTCTGGGCCTAGGCGCTGTCCCTCAGCTCTTCAGCTCAAGGCGAGCGCTCTACCACTTGAGCTACAGCGCCACTTCCGGTTTTCTGGTGGTTTATTGGAGATAGGAGTCTCACGGTTTTTCCTGCCCGGGCTGGCTTTGAACCACAATCCTCAGATCTCAGCCTCCTGAGTAGCTAGGATTACAGGCGTGAGCCACCAGCGCCCGGCCAGTCATGTGCCTCTTAATAACATTTCAATCAAAGGTGGATAGCATATACAAGAATCGTCACACTAAATTTTTATAGACTTGAAAAATTCCTAGTGCTTAGTGACACTGTGGCCATTACAAACCATTACTCAACCTATCTCTGATTGATGCTAATCTAAAGAAACCTAGCTGGACACCAGTGGCTTATGCCTGTAATCCTAGCTACTCCAGAGCTGAGATCTGAGGATTGCAGTTCTAAGCTAGTCTGGGCAAGAAAGTCCATTAGACTCTTACATCCAGTGGACTACTAAAAGAAAAAGTCTGGAAATAGAGCTTGTGACTAAGGTGGTTGAGATCTAACCTTGAGCAAAACACTAAGGGACAGTAACTAGGCCCTGAGTTCAAGCCCAAGACCAGCATACACACACACACACAAAAAAAGAAGAAAATGAAACCTACAACACTGCCACTGCCAGTCATATGTAAGTATAGCACATATAGTTACATACAGTGACTATCATAAGAGTATATATTCATATGCATTTTATTATTAGAGTGTACTCCTACTTAAAAAATAATGTTTAGGAGTAAGATGTGTCTCAAGTAGTAGAACACTTTATTAACAAGTGTGAGACCTAGAGCTCAATTCACAGTATCACAAAAAAAAGTAAAGAAAATGTAAATATAAATGTAAAAGTATTCATTATAAAACAAATGGCTTCATTATGCCAGAGGCAGCTTTGTACTCCTTGCATTTACACGTCTTGATTGGATTAAGAGACCACATTAAATGATGGCAATCTTGATTTATGTAATTATGCTATGATGTTTACACAGTGAAATCCCCTTTATTTCTCAGAACATGTTCTCCATCATTAAGTGGTTTGTGGCTATATATTTATTAGACTGTTGATACATATTGACAAATTTCCCTTTGGGAAACTTGTACCAAATACAAACTTGTCACAATGTGGGAACATACCCATTTTCCTGCTCTAGGCTTTTTGGGTTTGTGTTACTGGGGTTTGAACTCAGGGCTCTAGCAAGTACTATACCACTAGAACTGTGTCCTAACACTTTAGTCTTTATTTTGTTTTTGTAGGAGAAGCTTGCTAATTTTGCTCTGACTAGCCTCTAATTAAGTATTCTCCTGCATCCATCTCTGCATAGCTGGGATTACAGATATATTCCACTACTCCCTGCCATCCTAGGCATTATTGCTTGAAAATCTTCTTCAGTTAGCAAAGTAAAAACAGCTTGTTTTACTATATATATTGTTGAAACAACTTTACTTAGGTATGGTTTGTTATTCATATTTCTTTTTTCTTTTTTTTGGGGGCGGGGGGGTCCGGTCGTGGGCCTGAACTCTGGGCCTGACTGCTGTCCCTCAGCTCTTCAGCTCAAGGCTAGCGCTCTACCACTTGAGCCACAGTGCCACTTCCGGCTTTTTTCTTTTTGCTTATGTGGTGCTGAGGAATTGAACCCAGGGCCTCATGCATGCAAGACAAGTGCTCTACCACTGAGCCACTTTCCCAGCCCTTATTCATATTTCTTTAAACCTGCCTATACATACTTTTTTTTGTTGTTGAATTTCATATTTTCTTTTACTGATAATTTGAGTCTTCACTGTTTTGTTTTTAAATGAAGACTTGTTATGTTGACTAGGCTGGTCTCAAAATTCATGGACTTGAATCATCCTTCTACCTCTGCCCTCTCTTGCCAATAACTAGGACTCCCCCAAATAATTATGGCTAGAGGTGCTCATGCTCAACACTGTGCCCAGCTTTTTCTCAGTGTTGCCCAGTGTTATACTTTCCCATAGGTTGAACCTATAGACTGACATTCTAAGTAAATATACTACCATTGAGATATACCCTCTAGTCCCAGTGATGTAATTAGTCAACAAAATGACAAAAAGAAAATAGTCAATTTTTTTTCTTTTTGCTTATGTGGTGCTGAGGAATCAAACCCAGGGCCTCAGGCATGCAAGCCAAGCGCTGTACCACTGAGCCACCTTCCCAGCTCCAATAGTCAATTTTTTTTTAAGTTGAACATTTTTACATTATAAAAAACTGTTTATATCTTTTGCCTTTTCACTTTTTTTGTTTGTTCATTTGTTTTTATTTTGGTGGGTCGTGGGACTTGAATTCTTGGCTTGGGCGCTGTCCCTATGGTCTTTAGCTCAAGTCAAGCGCTCTACCGCTTGAGCCACAGTGACACTTCTGGTTTTCTACTGATTTATTGGAGATAAAGAGTCTCATGGACTTTCCTGCCTGGGCTGGCTTTGAACCACGATCCTCAGATCTCAGCTTCCTGAGTAGCTAGGATTACAGGCGTGAGCCACGGGCGTCCAGCTTCACTTTTTTTTTTTAACTTTTATTGAATGTATGGTAGAGAAGGCACAACTCCAATAAATGTCTCACATAAAAGTAACTATCATTAGCCTGCTTTTTATTTTGAAAGAAACATTCTTTAAAGAACCTCGTGGCTCTACAAAAGTACTTAACAATTAACATGAAGCTAGTTGTTTTAACAATACAAATAACAGACCTTGTGTTTAACAGCTCCTTAAACACACACATTAAATTATAGTTATTTCAGGCAGGTACCAGTAGCTCACATCTGTAATCCTAGCTACTCAGGAAACTTGAGATCTAAAGATCATGGTTCAAAGCCAGCCAAGGCAGGAATGTCCATGAGACTCTTACCTCTAATTAACCACCAGGAAAACTGGAAGTGGCACTGTGGCTCAAAGTGGTAAAGCTGTAGCCTTGAGCAAAATTGCTCAAGAACAGTACCAAGGCCCAGAGTTCAAGCCCCATGACCAACAAAAATGTTATTTCTATAGCATAATTTTATTAAATCATATTACCACACTCAAGGAGATGTCTTTTTTTCTTACAAAGAAAATGACACAAAGGTCTGTTTTGCTTGGGGGTAGTTGAGGTTTTGTTTTGTCTTGTATTATTTTTGTAATGCTGAGGCTCAAACCCAGAGCCTTAAATGTATTAGCCAAGTACTCTATTACTGTGTTACACCTGTAGCCCTGTTGTGCCATTTTGTAGGGTAAAAATGGTTAAGTTAAATAAATTAGCTACTCTATTTAATGCAAATATTTTTCCCACTTTTTCCTTCTAATTTAATGTGCTGGGTTTTTGTTGGTTATGTGTTTTGTGCTAGTACTGGGGCTTGAACTCAGGCTTTAGGGCTTGCTTGATCATAGCTTATTTTCTATCACTTGAGCCACATTTCTAGTTACATCTTTTTGCTGGTTAATTTGAGATAACAGTCTCTCAGATTTGTCTGCCTCAACTAGCTTCAAACATCAGTTTCAATCTACCAGCTAGCTTGGATTCTAGACATGAACCATCAGCATCCAGCAAATATGCTGTATATTGACTGTTTCATAGTTGATCATTTTTATCTTCCAGAAGTGGAGAACTTTTTTCTGTCAAAGGCCATTAGGATATTTTTAACATCATTTTTAAGTCATACAAAATCATCAGTGCAGACAGATGGCCACAGGCAGCCAATAAGAAGTATATGTGTATGTCTTATCATATATCTTATTCAGCCCTCAGGCCATAGATTCCTCTATTTTGATAGTCTAAGGCAGTTTCTTCCTTTTGTACCTTCTGAGTTTCCTGTCCTACCTTGTGCTAGAATTCTGAAAAGTATGAAGGCCCCTCAGCCATTCCCTTGGCTATCTAAGTCCCTTAACTAAAAGTAAGTGAGTAGATGCATTTTGACCCAGGAGCCCCATTACATTCAACAATACCAGTTGTCAAGATAGGAGTAGAAATCCAATACTATAATCCATTAATGAAATTTTATTGGACTTTACATTTATGCATTCAAGTCTGTCTCTCCCTCATGATATATGTGATAAGGGAACTACATCTGTGCTCTTTCAGATACTGCCATACCCCTCCTGTCACTGGAACACCTACCCTTAATTTGCCTAATCAGTTTAGGGTTTTCTTAGATGATTGTGAGACAGTAGTTCTACAATGGTCTAGGAATTATGCAATAGCTATATGGCATTGGTCATATGCCTCTAATCCCATTACTTAAGTTGAAATCCCTTCCTTCCTATCTTGCTTTGCTTTATGAGGTAGAACTGAAAACTATGACAATGTAAATAATCTGTTAGTTTCTTGTTCTAATTATCTTTTCCACTTAAGCTTAAAGACTTTAAATGCATTTGGGAAAGCCTCCCTTTTCTCTCTAATATTTTTTAATGCTTCCAATTTTTTCCCTAGTATTTTTATGGGATTTTTGTGATGTTTTAGTTTTTTGGTTGATTATTTAACTGGTATGGTTATAGGGAGTGCCTTTGTTATTTTGAGATGGTGTATTACCATGCTGCCAGGCTAGTTTCAGACTCTTGAACTCCAATGATACTCTATTTCAGCCTCCTGAATAGCTAGGCCTACAGGTAAACACCAACATAGCCAAATGGTTTTGAGTGTTAGTTCATTTGTAATTCATTTTAGCTTAAGAAAGTGAGGGGAAAACTGGGAGAGAGTAAAGGAAGTGGTGACATCCAGAATGAAATATACTCTTACTTGTATAACTATAACACCTCTGTACATCACATTTATAATAACAACTAAAAAATTAGAAACCCTCTTTCCACCTGCCTACTGGACATTTACACCTTGAACCTGAAATAAACAGCACAGACTTGGAAGAAGAAAAAAAAGAGAGAGAGAGAGAAAGTATTATCACTCATATAACTCACTACCTTTTATTAAGTAACTTGTTGTTTTCCCAGTTTTGAATGGTCCTCAATATAGTCTTAGGTCTATGTCTCAAGATTTTTGCCCTATCATAGAATCATAATCTGTCACTTTCTAATATATTTTACACAGTAGAACATTCTTAACTGCTTTTCATAATTTTCTAGACAAACATATTCTCATACTTTAAACTATTTTTTTAATTCCATACATATCTTGTGATTTTCCTTTCATTGTCATCACATTGAACTCACAGGTATATTGGTGAAAAATTATCTTGTCATTTTAAAAAGTATTAAATGTTTTGCATATTTATATCTTTTCTTAAGCAAAATGTTATAGTTTTCTCCACTTCAACTTTTTTTTTTTTTTTTTTTGCTTTTTATACTACTAGGCCTCACATTTGTTGAGCAGGTGACCTATCACTTGAGCCTCACTCCAAGCCCTTTTTCAGCTCAAGGCAAGCACTCTGTCTACCTCTTGAGGCACAGTGCCACTTCCAGTTTTCTAGTAGTTTATTGGAGATAAGAGTCTCATAGACTTTCCTGCCCAGGTTGGCTTTGAACCACAATCCTCAGTGCCCAGCTTTTGTCGATTATTTTCAAGATAAGGTTTCACTTTATACCTGGGCTAGCCTGGTCTGTGGAGCCTTCTAGTTGAACTTCCATTGTTGAATAAGATGACAGATACACACCACTGTACCCACACTGACTGAGATGAAGTCTCCTGAACTTTCTTATGCCTGGGCTGACCTTGAACCATGAGCTCCTGATCTCTAAGTAGCTAGGAATACAGGATTGAGACATATTATACCCTGTTAAAAACATTTTTAAGTTAATTTCATGTGTTCCAGTGTTATTAAGATGAATAGACTTTTTATTCATTGTACTTCTAAAATTATTAATATTCTTTTATAGTTACTACTTTTATTGGACTTCCTTAATATTGTTGTTCTCTGTTGATTTTTTTTCTTGTGGTTCTGAATTTTATTTCCAGGTGTTTATGCTTATTCAACAGATAGTCTTACCACTGAGCCATGCCAACAGCCCGTTTTTTTACTGCTTATTATTTTTGAGACAGGCTATGCTCCCTGCCCAGTCATATCCTTGTACCAAGTCACATCCATCATAGCTGGAATGACAGACTGATAAATCACACCCAGATTCTTTCCTTTGAGATGAAGGCTCATAGATTTTTTCTACCAGACTAGTCTGGACTTAAGATCTTTCCAATCTTAGCCTTCCACAAAGCCAAAATGAGGCCTATTGGCTAAGAAGGGGTCTCAAAATTGTTTTTGCCAGGCTGGTCTCAGAACACAATCTCAGCCTGCCAAGTAGCTAGGATTACAGATGTGAGATACTGGCAACCAACTAGTTGATTTCTATTGCTATCATTGTCTTCAAATTAAGTATCTTCTAGTTTGACATTTAATCATAATATTTCAGTTAAGGGATAATGTTTTATATGTTGAAGTTTACCTGCTTTTTATCCAGAATGGTTACTGAAAGTTACATTCTTTCACAGGATTGATTGAGAATATTTTTCTGTAAATGATATAATATATTGGCTTCTTAATAGCATCTGTTCTTTGTTGTTTATTCTTGTTATATTCCCACATTGTTTGTGGATATTTTATAACAAAGCTTGATTTTCCCCCCTTATTCTTACTAGGCTTCCTTGATCAGAACTTGGCACATAATTGGTTTGAATAGCAATAGTTTAGGCTGAGTTCCTCCATCTCCTCTCCTCTACTAATAACCATGAGTAGGAAGGCAGGTTGGGTGTACTCCAAGAGATTTGCTTAGTAATCAAAGTGAACATGTCTTAACTTATCTCAAATCTCCTGAATCTTTTTGTTCCCTTCTGAAGTTTGACTGTATTGAGAGGTAGGTGATAATTATGTTGGAAAATGCCACATTTAAGAGGATGGCTCCAATCTATATTTCTTTTTATGTCTGTCTTAAACAACTTCAAGTTAAAACTCTTTCAGCCAAATTTTCTCCTCAGTGCAGAACTTGTCAATTCTTTCACTGTAGGATTTTTATAGTTTCTGGGGATCTGCTCTCCCTCTCTAAGGCTTTTTTTGAACTTTGCAGAATAGTGAGGTTTTCATAAAAACCTTTGATAAGGCAACAAGAAACTCTTTACCCTGATGTCAATTTAAAAGTCTTTTCTTCATCTTGAGCTCTATCCAAGGCTTTATTAAATCTGATTATGAGACTTTGTACCTCTTCTCCCTACACCCACCCTATCCATACTAGGCCTATAGAAAGCCACATGAGTGCCTTTAGAATATAGTAGGACAAGCATAGACTAAAGAGAGCATGTTTCTAAAATCCTGTTTCAAGATAAGAAAATTAACAGGTTTCATCTGAAATGACCTTTTTATCACTTTCAGATTTAAAGCATTTCTCAAGTTGTATATTCTGAAATTCAATCTAAATTTTATATTTTGGGGAGCATTGCTTAGTGTTAAAATGCTTTCCTGATATGCATAAGGTTAGTGGCGCTGTAGCTCAAGTGGTAGAGCGCTCGCCTTGAGTTGAAGAGCTGAGGGACAACGCCCAGGCCCAGAGTTCAAGCCCCACGACCGACAAAAAAAAAAAAAAAACTGATATGCATAAGGCCCTATAATCCCAGCACTAAAAACAAATTGATTGATTGATTGATAATTTTATGTTTGTACATACTGAAGGAGTCAGTTGATAACGTTTGAGCATCAGAATTTAGCTCATGTAAGAGATATATTGGATCATCTTGTATGTGACAGTTCTCTTCTGCATACTCAGTGTTGAATTAAAATACTTACGTGCTCCTCCTGGATTAGTAACAGCATAAATGTCAGCATATTTCTCTGGATCAACTAAATATGGATCTATCCTTTCTAAATCATAAAGGGATTTGATTACCAAAATTTCAAGATTCTTCTTTTTCCCCACTTTTTAAGACAAACTCTGATTATATAGACCAAGCTTGCCATGAACTCTGGATCCTCCTGTCTTATCCTCCCAAGTGTTGGGATTACAGATGGGTACCACCATGCCCAGCTCTAAAGATGATATTTAAAACTATAATATCTTCAGTAAAACTTTTAGTCCTACAAGTGAATGCTTCTAAAAATGATACCAAATATGAATTTGACAGAACATGAAAACTCAAATCAGCTTTGTGATTTGTGTACTGATTAGATATATACTGCTATGAAAGAAAGCTCACCTGTATTTGATGATGGACAGCCTTGGGGAGAAGAAACTGAAGATGGAATTGTACATAATAAGGTATACATTATCATAAACTATGATGAATTGCTTTGCTATTACAAATTAAATGTATCTTTGTTGAAGTTAGTATGTACTTTTATATAGGTTTATTTTTCCTTCCTAAAAAACTTACTTTTTTTTTTTTTTTGCCAGTCCGGGGCTTGACCTTAGGCCCTGGGCACTGTCTCTGAGCTTGTTTTGCTCAAGGCTAGCTCTCTACTACTTGAGCCACAGCACCACTTCCAGTTTTTTCTGCTTATGTGGTACTGAGGAATCAAACCCAGAGCTTCATGCATACTAGGCAAACACTCTACCACTAAGCTACAATCCCAGCCCTAAAATTTATTTATTTTTATTTTTTATTTTTTGGGTCCAGTCGTGGGGCCTGAACTCTGGGCCTGGGTGCTGTCCTTCAGCTCTTCAGCTCAAGGCTAGTGCTCTACCACTTGAGCCACAGCGCCACTTCTGACTTTTTGCTTTTGTGGTGCTGAGGAATCAAACCCAGAGCCTCATGCATGCAAGGCAAGCACTCTACCACTGAGCCACCTTCCCAGCCCCTTAAAATTTATTTTTGAAAATACTTATCAATGATCCACTGCTGAAGTTACATAATTTTCTAAAATTCAGTAGGCACAGAAGCTTGAGAATGTTGTTGTTTTTTTTTAAGTTTTGGCTTTTTTATTTAAGTATATTGTCACTTAGCTCACATATACCACTTCCAAAAGTAGTTGACATAAAAAATAATAAACAGAACAGAGCATACTGCTATATGTCTGTTATCTTAGCACTCAGGAAATAAGGCTGGAGGCTCAAAAGTTTAAGGATAACCAGGGCTAGACAAGCTGTTATGGACTTTATTCCTTCTACTTGTGCTTCCCTGGTTACTAGGGAAATCTCTACCATACTCAGCTGTTCAGTCAAGTGATGTTGAATCCGGAGAACAATCTCCAAATCACAAAATATCAGGATTATATGTGTGAGCCACAGCACCCAGGTCAGAGATCTTAGCCTTCACTCTTTAGAGCTCTTATCACAAAACAGGAAATCATTCTAGCCTCTTCTTTTATTGCTACCAGAGAAAAAGTTCAAAAGCTTATCAACTGATATCTGCCTTTTTTAAAAAACAGAAATGCCCTTTACTACTTCAGCTGAGATCCCAGCAAAGTAGGCTTCTAGAAAATCTCTAATTCTATCATTGAGAGTCTTAGCCTGGGAATTTATCTCTGTGGTAGAGCTTCTGCTTAATATGTACAAGGCCCTAGGTTCCATCCCAGCACCAAAATAAATAGAATCTGTAGAGAACTCTACCACATCTGAATAATGTGTACTATAGAACACCTTTAGTTATACCTCAATTATCACACAAATGTAATTACTGACCGATTTTTGTTTATTTGTTTGTTTTTTGTTGATTATAGGGCCTGAACTCTGGGCCTGGGCACTCTCCCTCAGCTCTTCAGCTCAAAGCTAGCGCTCTACTACTTGAGCCACAGCACCACTTCTGGCTTTTTCTGCTTATGGGGTTCTAAGGAATCAAACCCAGGGCCTCATGCATGCAAGGAAAGCACTCTACCACTGAGCTACCTTCCCAGCCCCCAGACCATTTATTAATGATTAAATTCATCTTTAACCTTTAGGAGGACATTCATCCTAGCAGTTATACTGTTTTTCTTCCCATCTAAGTTCTTATTTCACTCATCTAAGTTCTTATTTCAAATAACATGTAGAAGAGCACTTTGAAAACCATATACAGTGCTGTTTTTGACTGTAGAGAACTACACATCTTCCCCAGATTCCAATACCCAGCTTTTTGGCTCTGCAAACATAATGTTTTTCATCTATAAACCCAGAGCTGTCCAGCAATTCACAAGTTCACCAGTAATACATCTTTCTGGTCTCATACTGCTGGGCCCTCGTGGCTCACTCCTGTAATCCTAGCTACTCTGGAGGCTGAGATCTGAGGACAGTGGGCAGGAAAGTCCATGAGACTCTTATTTCCAATTAACTACCAGTTAATTGGCAAACTATGCTTCAAGTGGTAGAGTGCCCACCTTGAGCTGAAGAGCTCCAGGACAATGCCCAGACCCAGAATTCAAGCCCCATTACAAAAAAAAAGAAATATACTGCCTACTTAGGGAACTCCCTTCTTCATCAACAAAGTAATAAAATGTTACTTAGTAAGTGTAGAATTGGAGCAAAGGAAATTGGTTTGTCTTTGAGATATTTACTTTATGTAGGCTATGGAAAATTCTTATCAGCCATCCCTATCTCCTAATAAAATCTGCATTCTCAGGGACCAAAATACCTCATGATTGCAAAATGCAGTATTATTTTCTTTTGAATAAAATATTCTAATGTTCTACTGTGTAAACTTCTAAGTATCTAACTTTTTAGCCTGAACTTAAAATGTAGTTACAACCTTTAGTTAATTATATTTTGGTTTTCATGATTATGCCTTGTCACTTTAAGTGGATTTATATGATCAATCTGTTTGGTTGTTTGTTTGTTTTGCCTGTCCGGAGGCTTGAACTCTGGGCCTGGGCCTGTCCCTGAGCCTCTTTGTGCTCCAGGCTAGCACTCTACCAATTAAGCCACAGTGCCACTTCTGGCTTTTTTGAGTAGTTGGTTGGAGTCTCACAGAGTTTCCTGCCTGGGCTGGCTTCGGGATCCTCAGATCTCAGACATTATAATGAGTAGCTAGAATTTCAGACATGAGCCATTGTTGTCCAGCCATATGTTTTTTTTTTTTTTTGTCGGTCATGGGGCTTGAACTCGGCCTGGGCGCTGTCCCTCAGCTCTTCAGCTCAAGGCGAGCGCTCTACCACTTGAGCTACAGCGCCACTTCCGGTTTTCTGGTGGTTTAATGGAGATAGGAGTCTCACGGTCTTTCCTGCCCGGGCTGGCTTTGAACCGCGATCCTCAGATCCAACCTCCTGAGAAGCTAGGAATACAGGCGTGAGTCACCAGTGCCTGGCCCATATGTATTTTTTATAAACAATTTCTTAAATTATTTCTCTAAAGTTTGTGCATATTATGTTGAACCACATTGATAAACTTTGTCTGAGCTCAAATTCTGGAAGTGTAGCTTATTTACTGTTATCACTTGTATCTAAATTTAAATTATTTTATCCCCATTATTCATATTTTAGAAATAGACTGAGTTAGGTCTGTCTGGCATAATTAATAGTATAGATTTGTGTCTCTGATTCATAAGAATTTATTTATTATTCACTATTCCTGCCTTCATTTTCATTTAATTTTCATTTTTAAAAAATGAAACAAACTAAATATAGAATCATGTCTCTTTTAAATCTGTTTAACCTAACCAGTTGTTTTTGGACTACACCATAAAATGCTATGAGAGTTTTATGACTGGTGCTGATAGCTTTGAAGACAAGAATGCAGAGTTACAGTCAAAGATGAGTAAGTATTCTTGGTCCCAATGTGCTTGTCTTTAGTCATTTAAAGTGGTAGCTTATGTGGCCTTTCTGATGTTTGTAATAGCTACTCTGAATATTGAATGCATTGCGCATACTAAAAGATTTTCATCTTGGTTGTTTTTCTGGTAGAAACAATAGTTAGACAGAATGCTGGTATTGGAGACAGATCTAAGTCATCACCATTTGTTTTTTGTTTTTGTTTGTTTTTGTTTTTTGTTTTTGTTTGTTTTTGTTTTTTGGGGTCCAGTCGTGTGGCTGAACTGTGGGCCTGGGCGCTATCCCTCAGCTCTTCAGCTCAAGGCTAGCGCTCTACCACTTGAGCTACAGCGCCACTTCCAGTTTTTTTCTTTTTGCTTATGTGGTGCCGAGGAATTGAACCCAGGGCCTCATGCATGCAAGGCAAGCACTCTATCACTGAGCCAGCTTTCCAGCCCTAAGTCATCACCTTTATATGACCTTAACAACAACCTCTCTGATAAAGCTTTACTGGTTGAGATGGCAGTGGAATAAAATACCAATTGCAGTACTGGGAGCATTGAAGATAATTAGCAAATGTTATTTCTCTTGGGAGACAGTGTCCCTGTTGTGTCCTTGCTTTATTGTGTGAGAAATTAAAGCACCAAAAGACCCAGGTCTTTTTTCAAAAATTTCAGGCCATTATATTTCCAAATAAATTATTTTAAATAAGATATTATTTAGTGGCATTCAATTTTTGCCAGCTAACTCTAAAATGACCCAGGGTATTATTTTGTAGTTTGTTATACTAATAAAATTATTATATATAAATATTAGACAGGTGGGTAGAATATTGTAAGATGTGTGAGTCACTCCTCCAAAGTCAGTGGTATCAGTCATGGTGCAAAAAGATAGTATCCCCTATGCTCTCCTGAGTATGAAAAACATTACTCTTATGTTATTCTTACTTCTGTTAGTGGGGGTGGTGGTTATGGGGCTTGAACTCTGGGCCTGAGCTCTTGAACTCAACGCTAGTGCTCTACCATTTTGAGCCACAGCGCCACTTCTTATGTTACTCTTAATTTTTCTGAAGAATAACTAAGATAGTTTCACCTTGTACACATGAGAAAGAGGGCAAGATAAGTAATGCTTTGTTTAAAAAAAAAAACAATTCAGAAAACATTTAGTGATCTATTTAATATTTCTGTTAAATGCCAAAACATGAATACACTCATTCATTCAACCAAATTTTTATTGTATACCTATGTACCAGCCACTATTTATGCACCAAATAAGGAATGAGAAGTAAAAAATCTTTGACTCTGCCTGGCTCCAGTGGTAATCTTCCCTACTCAGGAGGCTGGGATCTAAGGATCACAGTTAGAAGCCACCCTGGGTAGGAAAGTTCATGAGACTCTTAACTCCAATTAACTACAAAAAGCTGAAAGTGGAGCTGCAGCTCAAGTGATAGAACACTAATCTTGAGCAAAAAAGCTCTGGGACAATGCCTAGACCAAATTCAAGCCCCAGGACCAGCTCACACACGTCCAATGATAAAAGGTTCTTTGAAGAAAAGTCAGCCAGTGAGAGGCAACTAGTAAGTACAATGGAGCCAAGGGGAGAATTTTGCTGTTTTATATAGAATAGTATTTATTAATAGTATTTTGAGCAGAGATCAGAAGGAATTGAGGGAACAAGCAATGGTGAAAATATAGAGAAAAATGTTGTAGGCTGATGCTTATGAAGCTTTTGGATTTTGTCTCCAGAGAATTTATATAATGTGGATGCTTCCAAGTTGGAATCATTAGCAGCAAAAAACAAAGCACTGAATGAACAGATTGCAAGATTGGAACAAGAACGAGAGAAGGAGCCGGTGAGTAAAAATACTTACATACTAACTTAGCAGCTCTTTAGACGCAGGTCTCCATAGAGAGTACTGCCTGTCTTTTTAAAAGTTTTTAAATGCTCCAAAACAGTAAGCTTCCTAAAAGTTTGTTGTTGTTGTTGTTTTAAAGTAAGATAGACCTCCTAGTGAAAACATGTTTGGTATCTGTAGAGCTGTGTTTTCCCTTGTGGCCCCTCAGTTTTGGACTAATGGTGCTCAGAATATGATGAAAGTTTTCTACCTATTTACATAAGACCAAAAGTATCTTCTGAACAAGGTCCCCAAGGTATGTCCCTCTAGGGAACACTATTGTCTCAACCAGAAAAACCCTGAGTTTTGGAGTTATTGAAAAAGGAATGGTAATAAAATAGCTTATATAAAGATACTATAGACTAAATATTTTCTACAATCTACGCAAGAATACAAATCTTTTTAATTAGATATGTTTTTTACTATGGCCTTTGTGTTTTGTTTTGTTTTCTTTGCAAGCTGATTTTGAAAATCTGGGTAATAATAATAAATAATAATACATTAAAAATAAAAAATAATAAAATGAAAAGAAACTGCTAATTTTGCATTTTCTAAGATAACTTTGAATGATTATTGCTTTCTTTTAAAATAAAATGTGGAAGGATCATTGATGAGAATAAATTGATAAGCTTTTCTCTTAAAGAATCGTCTAGAGTCATTGAGGAAACTGAAAACTTCCTTACAAGCAGATGTTCAAAAATATCAGGCATATATGTCCAACTTGGAATCTCACTCAGCCATTCTGGACCAGAAATTAAGTGGTCTTGATGAAGAAATTGCTAGAGTCGGTAAGCACCTAATGCTGTAAAGCCATCACTTCGACTAACATGTGGATGTTTGTACCTTTGTTTCATGTACAAATAACTGTGTTATCTATAACTTTTTTTACCTTCTGTAATAAATTTCTATAGCAGGCTACCAAGTAAGTTTCATTGCCTTCTGTATTAGTTTCCTGAGGATGCTATAACAATTCATTACGAAGTTGGTGGCTCAAAAAATAGAAATTTGTTCTCTTAGTTATAGCTTCTGTAAGTCCAAGATCCAAGACTCCCCCAGGGACTCAGGAGAAATATTTGCTTCTTTTAGCTTCTGGTGCTTGATAGCATTTCACCTTGCTCCAATCTCTGCCTCCATCTTCACATTGTGTATGTGTCTGTCTCTCTTTTTCCCTCTTCCTATCCTTCCCTCCTCACTTGCTGTTAGACTAGACGGCCCCAAACTCAGTCCTGCTGCTTCTGCCACCCAGGTATTGGGATTAAGAGTGAGTACTACTATACAGTACTAGCTTCCCCTTTCTATGGATTTAAATTTTCCCTCTGCATTACAAGGACACTTATGGTGATGTTTATGGCCCACTTAAACAGTCTAGGGTTATCTTCTCACAGCATTCTTAATCACATCTGAAAGACACATTTTTTTAAGTGTAATATTTGTAAGTTTTAGACTTTCAGATTTCATGTATTTGGGTAAACATTATTCAGCCTACTATACCTTCTAACATGTTTTCATGTACATGGCTCACAGAGATCTACCCTAAGAACACTATAAGTATATTCTATATTTTTTTTATTTTTGTTTTTGCTCGTTTGGGGGCTTGAAATCAGGGACTGGGCGCTGTTGTCGCTGACCTGCTTTTGTTCAAGGCTAGAGCTCTATCACATGAGCCACTGTGCCATTTCCAGCTTTTTCCAAGTAGTTTATTAGAGATAAGAGTCTCACAGGGACTTTTCTTCCTGAGTTGGCTTCAAACTGCAATCATCAGATCTCAGACTCCTGAGTAGCTAGGACTACAGGCATGAGCCAACGATGTCCTTTTTTTTTTTTTTTTTTGGTCATAGGGCTTGAACTCTGGGCCTGGGCACTGTCCCTCAGCTCTTCAGCTCAAAGCTAGCACTCTACCACTTGAGCCACAGTGCCACTTCCTCATAAATGTTTTATATAAATATACAGACTACTTGTAATTAAAACCCCAGATTCTTAATTTCTGCCTATCTCAGTGTGCTATCAATATCTTAACCATCTAAGCAGCTATGTACATAAACTGAAAATAAGATGAAAAAGTACAAGTACTACAGTTTTTCGTGTATGTAAGTACTGGAGCTTAACCTCAGAGTTTCTTGCTTTTGATTAGCTTTTATACTCAAGACAATGCTCTACCACTCAAGCTACCACCTCCACTTCTGGCTTTTTGCTGATTAGCTCAAGATAAGAGTTTCTTGGCTTACTGCCCCTGCTGCCTTTGAATTAAGATTCTTGGATCTCAGCCTGCTAAGTAGATAAGATTACCTATAGGAGACACCAGTATGCAGCCTAAATACTACATTTCTTTTTTTTTTTTTTTTTTTTTGTTGGTTGTGGGGCTTGAACTCTGGGCCTGGGTGCTGTCCCTCAGCTCTTCAGCTCAAGGTGAGCGCTCTACCACTTGAGCTACAGCGCCACTTCCGGTTTTTTTCTGGTGGTTTATTGGAGATAGGAGTCTCACAGTCTTTCCTGCCCGGGCAGGCTTTGAACCGTGATCCTCAGATTTCAGCCTCCTGAGTAGCTAGGATTACAGGCGTGAGCCACCAGTGCCCGGCTTAAATACTACATTTTTTACAACCAAATCACAACTAAAGAAACTGCCCACTGGATACTGGTAGCTCATGCCTCTAATCCTGGCTACTCAGAAGACAGAGATTTGAGCATCGCAGTTCAAAGCCAGCAGGGGCAGGAAACTCCATGAGACTCTTATCTCCAATAAACCATCAGGAAAACTAGAAGTAGCACTGTGACTAAAGTGGCAGGCACTAGCCTTGAGCTGAAGAGCTGAGGGACAGCACGCAGGCCTGGAGTTCAAGCACCACAACCAACAGGAAAAAAAAAAAAGAAAAAAGAAAAGAAACTGTGCCTACATCCTGTGTCTTACTAAACACATCTCAGTCTTAGTTCTTCATCCCTGGAAATTGTTGTGGCACATATGATTGCTGTATAACTTCAAGAAGCAAAGGGACATGTCTGAAATGACAGGATACTGGGCTACAGTTGAGAAATCCAATTTTCCTGTAGTCTGTTTGTGTTTTATTCTTTTAGGTTTTTATAGGTTATGTCTATCTTGTAGGATATGTGTAGATGATCTTTAAAATGTTTGCTTGAACTCTTAAGGTTTTTTTTTAGTATTCCTCATCTATCCTTATCCTGGAGTACTTTCCAAATTAGGTTTGTTATGGTTTATGTTGTTTTCTTCTGGTTTTCTTTTTTTTTTTTTTTTTTTTTTGGCAAGGGGGTCCAGTCATGGGCCCTGAACTCTGGGCCTGGGCGCTGTCCCTCAGCTCTTCAGCTCAAGGCTAGTGCTCTACCACTTGAGCCAGAGCACCACTTCCGGCTTTTTTCTTTTTGCTTATGTAGTGCTGGGGAATTCTGGTTTGTTTTCTGTTTGTAGTACTAGGATTTTACCTCAGGGCTTTCAATTGCTAGGCAGACACTCTACTACTTGAGCTATGACACCAACCCTTTTTGTTTTTGAGATAAAGTCTTTCAGATAGGCTAACCTGGACCTCATCCTCCCATTGTCAGCCTCCTGCATAGCTGGAATGACAGTCATGTGCTACCATGCCCAACTATTGATTAAAATAATGTCTGGTGAACTTTTTACCTAGGCTGGCCTTGACCCCCAATCCTCTTGATCTCTGCCTCCCAGTAGCTGGGAGTATAAGAGTGTTGAACTATCATGCCTGATTCACATGTATGTTTGTGATTTGCTGTAAAGGAACTCTTTAAATATTGCACATTTAGCCTGGCCCCTTGTCATGTCCTTTGCTTGTTCTGTATCATGCTCATTTCTAACTTTGTTTCTAATGTAATTAAATCAATATATTTTTAAATTTTATTGTACAGAGGGATTACAGTTACATAAGTAACGTAGTGAGTACATTTCTTGTCAAACTTGTTACCCCCTCCCTCATTTTTCTCCCACTTTCCCTCCCCCCAGTTTGCCCCCCCTCAATTGTACAGATCATTTCCAACATAGTGTCTTGTGAGTATTGCTGTTGCATTGGTTCACCCTTTGCCCTTTGTCTCACCATTTTGTTGTTCCCCTTCCCTTCACTAATTAGATAAATGTATATACAATACCCAGCATACCAAAATCAAATACAGTGACAACAGGGGATAAATCATAGCGGGAGGTGGGGGGGAATGCAAAAGAAACAAAAAATCACATTAAAAACAACAAAAATCAGTATTTTTGACATTGGTACTTTATCTTTTTTTTACAAATATCATGCTTCTTATTTACTCTTATGAATAATTTGCTGCAAACTGAGTAGAGTAATATTTAACTGTTAAACAAGTATGTTTTGATTCTATGAGTATTTTAAATTTCTTGATTATTTAAAGTAATTTTAGCCAAGAATTAATAAGATAGAATGTAACTATAGGTATATGCTGTGAGTTTTTGTGCAGATACATAAATATATCTAATTTTTTTTTTTTGCTTAAATCCACTGATTCTTTTGTCTTTTCTTTTTCTTTTTCCCATACTTTGGGATTGGAATTGAATTTGGGACCTTATAACTTTATTTTTTATTTTAAGCTCACCTGTGAAGCTTTCCCATTACTGTTCTGCAAATGGGTATGTCAAAGCCAATATAATGATCCTCTTAGCACTCAGGATGATTTTCTTTACCCAACTGGGCATCCTCATTCATTTATCCCAACTACTATAAAAGTACTATCATATTCTATATGAGTCATGAATTGGAAAAACACATTTGATAAATAGACACAGCAAGACACTAGCCAGTACAGTTAACCACTAAAAATTGGTTTATTGGAGCTGGGAAGGTGGCTCAGTGGTAGAGCGCTTGCCTTGCATGCATGAGGCCCTGGGTTCAATTCCTCAGCAACACATAAGCAAAAAGAAAAAAGCCGGAAGTGGTGCTGTGGCTCAAGTAGTAGAGCTAGCCTTGAGCTGAAGAGCTAAGGGACAGCGCCCAGGCCCAGAGTTCAGGCCCTACGACCAGACCCCCACCCCCCAAAAAAAAACTGGTTTATTTTAATATTTTTATGTTATGGAAACCTATAATTCTGAATTACTCAGAAAATCATATAGGAATATTTAAAAGAAAACACTTAAATAAATAAAATTAATATCTGTCCCTTTTTTTGTTGTTGTTAGTTGTGGGGCTTGAACTCAGGGCATAGGCATTATCCCTGAGCTTTTTGCTCAAGGCTAGCATTCTGCCACTTTGATGAGACACAGTACCAGTTTCAGTGTTCTGGTTAGTTGGAGATAAGAGTCTCATGAAGCCAGGCACCAGTGACTCACGCGTATAATTCTTGCTACTCAGGAAGCTGAGATCTGAGGATCGCGGTTCAAAGCTAGCCCAGGAAGAAAAGTCTGAAAGACTCTTACCTCCATTTAACCACCAGAAAACTGAAATTGGGTGCTGTGGCTAAAGTGGTGGAGCGCTAGCTTTTTGCTGAAGAGCAGGCCCAGAGTTCAAGCTCCATGACTGATGATCCCACCCAAAAAAAAAGAGTCTCAGTGGGCTGGGAATGTGGCTTAGTGGTAGAGTGCTTGCCTTGCATGCATGAAGCCCTGGATTCATTCCTCAGCACCACATAAACAGAAAAGGCTTGAAGTAGTGCTGTGGCTCAAGTGGTAGGGTGCTAGCCTTGAGCAAAATAGAAGCTCAATGACAGTGCCTAGGCCCTGAGTTGAAGCCCAGGACTGGCAAGAGAGAGAGAGAGAGAGAGTCTCACTGACTTTCCTGGGTTGACTGAACTGTGATCCTGAGTAGTTAGGATTACAGGCATGAGCCACCAGCACCCAGCTTGTCCTTGAATATCAGGATTCTTAATTGCAATCAATACAAATGGGAATCATTTTTTTTCATATAATGTTTTCTGAAAACCATAGTAGGCTAATACATAAGTATTATCTTCAAGAATATTAGCAAAATTATCGGGGCGCTGGTGGCTCACGCCTGTAATCCTAGCTACTCAGGAGGCTGAGATCTGAGGATCGCAGTTCAAAGCCAGCCCAGGCAGGAGAGACCGTGAGACTCCTATCTCCAATAAACCAGAAAACCGGAAGTGGTGCTGTAGCTCAAGTGGTAGAGCGCTCGCCTTGAGCTGAAGAGCTGAGGGACAGCGCCCAGGCCCAGAGTTCAAGCCCCATGACCGACCAAAAAAAAAAAAAAAAGAATATTAGCAAAATTGCATCAAGCAGGATTATTCCCTACCCCAAAAATAGGTGTAATATGAGTATTTAGATATTAACTTTATTAAATAATGACATTAGTTTCTTTGTAGAAACAGAAGAAAATAAAATCTGCTTTTTCCATTACAGAACTAGAATGTGAAGCAATAAAGCAGGAGAATGCTCGACTACAGAATATTGTTGATAACCAAAAGTACTCAGTTGCTGACATCGAGAGAATAAATCATGAAAAAAATGAACTGCAGCAGACCATTAATAAATTGACCAAAGAGCTAGAGGCTGAACAACAGCAATTATGGAATGAGGAGCTAAAATATGCCAGGGGCAAAGAGACAGTAAGTCGTACCATTTCGAGAAGGGCAGTACATCAGAGCTGAACTTTGTAAAGGTGTATTCCAACCAAGAATTCAGGATATACAATAAATTCTAAAGTTTATATAGCCTGTTAGCATTGTCATATAGCATGACTAAAACAAACTGATCCCTTTATGCCAATTCAGTAACACCCCAGTTTCTCTCAAGCAAAAGGTAGATTGCAATTTATAACAATAAACTAAAAAATAAGCAAAAAAAAAAAAAAGGCCATCAAAATAATTTTCACAAACCCCATCTCCTTTTCTGAAAGAGGAAATGGTCCTCTCCTCTTATATCTCTTCACCACTCAGACATGTTTGTCACACCCACAATGTGCCACTTTGCATATATATGGGAAATATGAATAACAAGACAGACTTTCCTATCAGGAAAATTCCAACCTTGTTTGTATCCTCTACCCTACAGATAATCATAGATATTTACATACAACATCTAGTATACCTAACCCAGATTTAGTGAACATGGCATGTGGAAATGAATACATTCTTAGAAAAAGCCTCCTTAAGGAGATAAAACCTGGAACTAAATTGGAAAGGACAGGAAGAGTTAGCATGGCAAGGGAACAAGGACTAGCAAAACAGAAACAAAAAAAAAACAAGAAATATATGGGGAATCTTAGAGTATACAGCCTAATGTGTAATCCTTTCATGAAGCTTAATAATAAGGGCTTGAGCATATACAGCAGGAAATGAGACTCCAAAGACTAGCACAGATGAGACAGTAGAACTTTTTCATGTTTACAGGTTTATTGTGAAAATTTCTAAAATTTATGAACAGATGTGATCACATTTCAGAAAGATGGTATTTGGCAATGTGAAAAAATGTTGGAAGGAAATGATATAGTTGCATAGAATGTTAAGTGTTAATAATCTAGTGAGAAACTATAAGATGGATTTAAGTATGTATTGCTAATGATGATTCTAAAAACTATTCTGACTGCTTTATGGTACAGTAAATGAGATAGAAGGAAAGTTGGCCAGGAGTAACACTCACCTAAGAATGAAAGAAAAGGAAGAAATCAGAAACAGAAATGAATATATTGTAATCATAGGGCATCCAAGAGAAAACATACTAGACTACTGTAGATTTTTTTTTTTTTGGGTCCGGTCTTGGGGCCTGAACTCTGGGCCTGGGTGCTGTCCCTCAGCTCTTTCAGCTCAAGGCTAGCACGCTACCACTTGAGCCACAGAGCCACTTCCGGCTTTTTTCTTTTTGCTTATGTGGTGCTGAGGAAATCGAACCCAGGGCCTTATGCATTGCAAGGCAAGCGCTCTACCACTGAGCCACCTTCCCAGCCCCTAGACTACTGTAGATTTGCACCTAGACTTAAGCTTAAAAACAAAATAGCCAGATGCTGTGGCTCAGACCTGTAAGCCCAGTTACTCAGGAAGTTGAGATCTGAGGATCACTGTTAGGAGCCAGCCTAGTCAGGAAATTCCATGAGACTCTTATCTCCAATAAACTACTCAGAAAATGCCAGAAGTGACACTATGGCTCAAGTGTAAGCACTACCCTGAGCACAAAAACTTATGAACACGGGGCTGGGAAGGTGGCTCAGTGGTAGAGCACATGCCTTGCATGCCAGATGCCCTGAGTTCGATTCCTCAGCACCACATAAGCAAAAAGAAAAAAGCCGGAAGTGGTGCTCTGGCTCAAGTGGTAGAGCACTAGCCTTGAGCTGAAGAGCTGAGGGACAGCGCCCAGGCCTAGAGTTCAGGCCCCATGACCGGACCCAAAAAAAAAACTTATGAACAGCATCCCAGCCCTGAGTTCAAGCCCTAGGACCAGCAAATAAAATAATGAAAACAGATGGCTGGCAATGTGGCTCAACTAGTAGAGTGGTCTGCTTAGCAAATACAAGGCCCTGACTCCAAACCCCAGTTCCATGAAAGAAAAAAAAACACGAAGAACCAAATTATTAAATGTAATTTTATTTATAGAAAGTACTTTAACTTGTTAGCCAACAATGTTGATAAAACACATTTTTTGACCATATGTATTTCCAGGCAATTGAAGTTTATTCTCACTTTTCTTGTCTTTTATAGATATTCTCTACTAGTACCTTAATATATGTATATACTCCTCACTCATATTTTTAAATGTAGCTTATTAAATGGGAACAAAGAGGGTTAGGAATATAGTTCAATGTATTTGCTGTGTATTCACAAAGCTCCCTACCACCACAGGTTTGATCCCTAGCATCACAGCTTTTTAAAAAACAAAAAAGTCTGGGCCCTGATGGCTCATGTCTATAATCCTAGCTACTCAGAAGGATGAGATCTGAGAATCACTGTTCAAAGCTAGCCCAGGCAGGAAAGTCCATGAGACTCTTATCTCCAATAAACCATTAGAAAAAAAACAGAAGTAGCAATGTGGCTCAAGCGGAAGAGCACTTGCCTTGAGCTGAAGAGCTGAAGGATAGCACCCAAGCCCAGAGTTCAAGCCCCATAACCGACAAAAAAAAAAAAGGAAAAAGTACCTATCTGGCACATAGTTATACTTTTCTAGAGCACACAGTGCCACATGACTGAAATATCTGCACTCAAAAGGCATCCTAGACTACATAATAATAATATCTCAAAAAAATGAATCACGCCTATAATCCTAGCTACTCAGGAGGCTGAGATCTGAGGATCACGGTTCAAAGCCAGCCTGGGCAGGAAAGTCCTTGAAACTCTTATCTCCAATAAACCACCAGAAAACCGGAATGCTGTAGCTCAAGTGGTAGAGCACTCGCCTTGAGCTGAAGAGCTGAGGGATAGCACCCAGGCCCAGAGTTCAAGCCCCATGACCAACCAAAAAAAAAAAAAAAAATGAATGGATAAAGGAAAGTAAAAGAGAACGGTAGGAAGTGGCACTGTAGAGTGCTTGCCTTGAGCTGAAGAGCTCAGGGACAGTGCCCAGGCCCAGAGTTCAACCTTGAGACTCTGATCTCCAATTAACCAACAAAAAGCCAGATGTAGTGGTGTGGTAGAGTACTTTCCTTGAGCACAAAAAGCTAAGAATGCATGGCCCTTGAGTTCAAGTTCATGTACCAAAAAAAGTGTGATTTTAAAAGTCATTTTTTAAAATACTTCTTTTAAAAAAACATAGATTAGAAAATTCAGGATTGAGGCTAGGAAGGTGGCTCAGTGGTAGAGTGCAGGCCTTGCATGCATGAGGCCCTGGGTTCAATTCCTCAGCAAAACATAAGCAGAAAAAGCCGGAAGTGGTACTGTGACTCAAGTGGTAGAGCACTAGCCTTGAGCTGAAGAGCTGAGGGACAGTGCCCAAGCCCAGAGTTTGGTTCTCACAACCGACCAAAAAAAGAGAAAAGAAAATTTCAGGATTAAGTTTTAAGGTAAATTTTTCATCTTTGTATTTTTAATTGTAACATTTGTTTACTGGTAAATGTAGTTGTTAAGACCTAAACTTAATTGAGAAAAATTTAGCCTCTAACTTTTGCTCAAAAGTAATGATTTTCTGTTATTACCTCCAGCACTTTTTCCTAGCCCAGTGGTTATTACATATATTTATCATTGTTAAAATAATTAAAATTCTACAGCAACAGTGTTAGCCTAAGAAGGTAATACTAGTTTTCTGTTCTGACATCATTATAAACTATATTATAGCCATAATACAAAAATAATTTTTTAATCATTCAGGGCTTAACTATTTTATATTATTAAAAGCCTATAGTATACATACATATCTGACTCTTTAAGTTTAGCAAGCATTTATCTTTTAACTTATAGTAGTTATATCAGGGGAGAGGAATTCCATTGTTATATCTCCACATATGTTTACCTGTATTCCAGTCAATCTCACCCTTTGATCATGGTACTCCTTACTCCCCTACCCCAAAAAATTACATGCCCAACAGATTTGCTTGTTCTGTTTTCATAGTTGCAGATAATCTATCGTGACAGCATTCACTCCTTTGTTTTCCATGCCAGCCCAACCTCTTCTGCTAGTCCTCATATACATAGCTGATAATATGAAACATGTTCAGTATAAGCAGTAAACATTACCTCCTTTCCTTGCCGTGTTTGGCTATAATGTGTCTTTTACCTTAGCTATCTACATTCTTCTTCTTTTCTGGGTAAGCTCTGTCCCCATGTATCAAGGAAGGAAAAAACTATACATTTATAGGAGTACATAGCTCAGTGATAGAGCCATACTGAGAGTATTCAAGGTAAGAAATAGACAATGGTGGTAAGCCCAAAATCTTTGATTCTAGAATCTGATAACCCTGAGTTTTAGTCCTGGATTTGCTACTACCCACTTTGCATCTTAGCATGCCATCCTATCTCATATCCACCATGCCCTCCTTTAGGAAATGAAGTATAGTTTAACTAAATTGATGAGTCTGAAATTATTTCAGGATACCTTGTCTGCTAAACACTATGTGAGAAAGAGATAGATAGATTAGATAGATAGATAGATAGATAGATAGATAGATAGATAGATAGATAGATAGATAGATAGATAGATAGATAAAATTAGTCATCCTAAAGTATTAATTATACTGTAAGAATTTAAAAATCTGGCCAGCGGCCGGGAAGGTGGCTCAGTAGGAGAGTACTTGCCTCGCATGCATAAGGCCCTGTGTTTGATTCCTCAGTACCACATAAAAATAGAAAAAGCCTGTAGTAGTGTCATGGCTCAAGTAGTAAAAACACTAGCCTTGAGCTGAAGAGCTCAAGAACAGCGCCCAGCCCAGAGTTCAAGACCCACAACCGAAAAAAAAAAATCTGGCCAGCAGAGAGACAGCGGCCTGGAGATGGGTGAGAGCAGGGTCATAGACAGTATGAAGACAGCTTAGGTTGCCTGCGAGTTGGCTAAGAAAAGGGTGAAAGAATGGCAACTGGACATAAGTGTTCATTTGAGTCATTTTTTTATTGAACATGTCATCTGTCGTCTTTGTTTCTGGATTAATTAATTTACATTCATATGTGAACTTGGTAGTAACCATCTAGACATTGAACTACATCTCAGTTCATAGGGGACTAATGTGATAAGTTTGACTGTGTTAACTGGAAAGAAAAATCTAGAGACATCTGTCAGGGCCGGGCACCGGTGGCTCACGCCTGTAATCCTAGCTACTCAGGAGGCTGAAATCTGAGGATCACGGTTCAAAGCCAGCTCGGGCAGGAAAGTCCGTGAGACTCTTATCTCCAATAAATCACTAGAAAACCGGAAGTGGCACTGTGGCTCAGGCAGTAGAGCGCTCGCCTTGAGCTGAAGAGTGCAAGGACAGCACCCAGGCCCAGAGTTCAAGCCCCACAACAGCCAAAAAAAAAAAAAAAAGACACATCTGTCATATGTCTGCCCTCCCTGCAGTTAGGCACATAAAGTGCATGAGCTATTTTCATTAAATTAAAAAGAAAAAAGAGCTAGGAGCATAACACAATGGTAAAGGAATGGCCTAGCACATACCAGGCCCAGTGTTCAAACCACAGTACTGGAAAGAAAGAAAAGAAGGAAGGGAGGGAGGGAGGGAAATGGAAGTAGTAGAGAAGAAAAGAAAAACCTGCTTCTATTAAAACATGTTAAATATAGGACAGTCAGTGTTGTACTATAACAAATGATTTCTTGAAGTCTTTGAAATTTTTTCAATTTAATTTTTTTAATTTAATAATTGTGGTAAGATAGTTAACATTTACAATTAGACTATACAGAAGATTAAATAAGCATAAAATTTTATATAAAATTGCAGAAATGCTAACTGAAAATCACATTGAATGGGTTATTTTTAATAAATGTATTATTTTTAACATATCTTTTTGTATTCTCTCCTTACCAGATTGAAACACAGTTAGCAGAGTATCACAAATTGGCCAGAAAATTAAAACTTATCCCTAAAGGTGCTGAGAATTCCAGAGGTTATGACTTTGAAATTAAATTTAATCCTGAAGCTGGTGCCAACTGCCTTGTTAAATACAGAGCTCAAGTTTACGTAAGTAAATTAAACTATTAGTATCTGTAAACATCCAAACTTCACTATGTCCATTACTCCAGACTAAACAAAGAAATGAAACACGGAACCTCTTTTCTTTTCCTTCTTTTTGGCAGTAGATAGCCCACCCTAGCTTGAGCATAAAGTCTGGGGCCCTACCTTGAAAATAACCAGTAGAAAAAGGGCCTGAAGGCTCAAATAGTACAGGGCCAGATTTGCAAGCACAAGGCCTTGAGTTCAGTCCTAGGAAACATTTTTTTTTTTTGGGGGGGGGGTCCGGTCATGGGGCCTGAACTCTGGGCCTGGGCGCTGTCTCTCAGCATTTCAGCTCAAGGCTAGCGCTCTACCACTTGAGCCACAGCGCCACTTCCGGTTTTTTTCTTTTTGCTTATGTGGTGCTGAGAAATCGAACCCAAGGCCTCTGGCATGCAAGGTATGCGCTCTACCACTGAGCCACCTTCACAGCCCCGAAATACTTTTAGAGTCTTTTTTTTTTTTTTTGTCGGTCATGGGGCTTGAACTCTGGGCCTGGGTGCTGTCTCTCAGCTCTTCAGCTCAAGGCGAGCGCTCTACCACTTGAGCTACAGCTCCACTTCCGATTTTCTGGTGGTTTATTGGAGATAGGAGTCTCACAGTCTCTCCTGCCCCAGCTGGCTTTGAACCGCAATCCTCAGATCTCAGCCTCCTGAGTAGCTAGGATTACAAGCATGAGCCACCAGCGCTCGGCAAAACATTTTTTTAATAAACTATTATCAATAACATATCAAGTTTTTAAATGTCATGGCTTTGCTTTTATTCCCAAAACTGACTTGTATCACTATGTGAGAATACCTCCTCAGTAGACAAATTTTGTAATTAAACATCATATATCACCTACATTTCTATGTACTTTATAGGCACCTCTAAAGGAACTCCTGAATGAAAATGAAGAAGAGATTAATAAAGCTCTAAATAAAAAAATAGGTTTGGAGGATACATTAGAACAAGTAAGTAATAAAACAGTGATTAAAAGCAAAGGTAAAGGGGGCTGGGAAGGTGGCTCAGTGGTAGAGTGCTTGCCTCGCATGCATGAAGACCTGGGTTTGATTCCTCAGAACCACATAAGCAGGGGAAAAAAGCGGGAAGTGGTGCTGTGGCTCCAGGGGTAGAGTGCTAGCCTTGAGCTGAAAAGCTGAAGGACAGTACCCAGGCCCAGAGTTGAGGCCCCATGACCGACCAAAAAAACAAAAAAAGCAAAGGTAAAATTAAACCTAAAGTTAAACATGTTTGCAAAACCTAATTGTTAAGGAATTAATGTTAGTAAAATGTGATAAAGAAAATGCTGAATATAAACAACAGAAATAATTTGAAGTACTTTATCAAAGAATTAAATCTAGGCTTTACATGTTACTATGATGAAATGCTATAATACTAACATTTCCTTTTTTATGTATAATAATTGTCTCTTGAACTTGACATAATTGAATGCTAAAGTGTGGATCAAGTGATAAAGCATTTGCCTAGCAAGCACAGCAGCCCACTCAAATCCCAATACCACCGAAAACATTATTAAATAAAAATAAATAAGTGTGAGATAACTACCTTACAAGTAGTTATTTATATTTGTGGTTAGAAGTAACTAGCTGATATACTAAGTTTTTTACATCAAGTTTTTTATTCTGAACAATTCAATTTCAAGAAAACTCAAATGGCTACTAAAGTCCATTTTTTCATTTATATGAATGGTTGGGGGGGTTATTATTTGTTTCTTTTTTCTTTTTCATCTTTTTGATTATTGTGATAGTTTCACATATGCAATACGGTACTTTTATTCATCCCTGGTATTCCTTATGAACCCTCTTAGTCTTTTAAGCAATTTTTAATGGGCTTTATTATTTTTATTTTGATACATGCATATAAAGTACTTCTTTCACCCCTTTCCATTCACTCTGGAAGTCCACTCTAAAAGTAATTTTCAGAAGATTCTTGTTTCAGAGTTCCTTGAGATATCATAAAACCTGTATCCCTGAAGGATGCTGGTATTAAATCCAATAACCTTTAAAGTAAATATTAGCCAGGCGCCAATGGGTCATGCCTGTAATTTTAGCTACTCAGGAATTTGAGATCTGAGGGTTGCAGTTCAAAGCCAGCCTAGGCAGAGAAGTCTGTGATACTTTTATCTCCAATTAACCACCAAAAAGCTGAAAGTAGAGCTGTGACTTCAATGGTGTAGAGCGCTAGCCCTGAGCAAAAAAAAAATCTGAGCCAAGCCAGGCGCTGGTGGCTCACACCTGTAATCCTAGCTACTCAGAAAGCTGAGATCTGAGGATCATGGTTCAAAGCCATCCCGAGCAGGAAAGTCTGTGAGACTGTTATCTCCAATAAACCACTAGAAAACCGGAAGTGGCGCTGTGGCTTAAGAGCTCGCCTTGAGCTGAAGAGCCCAGGAACATCGCCCAAGCCCAGAGTTCAAGCCCCATGACCGACCGGAAAAAAAAAAAATTCAGAGCCAGCACTTAGGCCCAGAGTTCAAGCCCATGACTGACACAAAAGTAAAATTTATTATAATAACTAAGAAAAGTTAAGATACTATCTCTCAAATGTACTCAAACTGTGGTTTATATAACATCAAACAATTAAAGGAGGACTCTAGTTAATTTATCACTTCCAAAATGCTCTGGCTAAAATTTTAGTATAGAAAATGAAAATTCTGGGCTGGGAAGGTGGCTCAGTGGTAGAGCGTTTGCCTTGCATGCATGAGGCCCTGGGTTCGATTCCTCAGCACCACATAAGCAAAAAAGAAAAAAAAAAAAAGAAAATGAAAATTCTGTCTTTTCTAGGAATAGAAACTTCCTTAATTTTTCTCAACAGGAAACAAAATCTACAATATTCCACAAATAATTATCCTAGGAACATACAGAAAAACAATACTTTGTATGAGAAAGAACTTTTCCATTCCTCAAAAAATGCAAGCCAGGATGAATAGTGAGTGCTTGTAATTCTACCACTCAGGAGGGACAGCAGGATGATTGCTAGTTTAAGGCCAGCTTAGGCTATAGCAAGGCTCTGTCTCAGAAAAAGTAACATATAATAAAAGTTTAATAAAATTTTTAAATTAAAGTCATACTTAAAATCTTTTTTTTTTCAGTCGTGAGGTTTTAACTCTGCCTGGGTGCTGTCCCTGAGCTCTTCAGCTCAAGGCAAGTGCTCTACCACTTGAGCCGCAGCTCCGTTTCTGGTTTTCTGGTGGTTTATTGGAGATAAGAGTCTCATGGTCTTTCCTACCTGGGCTGGCTTTGGACTGCAATCCTTAGATCTCTGCCTTCTGAGTAGCTACGATTAGAGGCATGAGTCACCATGCCCGACCATTTAAAATCTTTTTTAACTTTTTTTTTTTTTTTTTTTTTTTAGTTGTAGGGCTTGACCTCTCAAGGCTAACACTCTACCACTTGAACCATAGCAACACTTCCTCTTTTTAACTTTTAAAATAAAAATTTTAAGCTAGGCACCAGATACTCATACCTGTAATCCTAGCTACTCAGGAAGCTGGGATCTGAGGATCACAGTTCAAAGCCAGCCCAGGCAGGAAAGTCCATGAGACTTGTATCTCCAATAAACTACTCAGAAAAAGCCAGACATGACGCTGTGGCTCAAGTGGTAGAGTACTAGACTTGAACACAGAGGCTCAGGAGCAAAATCCCAGGACCAGTATAAATAAATAAATAAAGTTTTACTACGCCATTGCATTTTGTATAGCATTGGTAGTAGAGGGATGAGCAGAGGTTCCTTCCAAAAAAAAATGACAAAATGGATTATAACTTGGAACAGCAGAAATCTTAATAGAGATATAAAATAAAAAGTCAAATTATATAACCAGAAAGAAAAGTTACAAAAAAAAAGTCTTCAAAAGAGACTCCAATAACTTGATTTTACAAGTAAGTCAGTGTTTTGAAATATTGAAGGTCAGATAATTTTCATGAGGTGTTATCAGTCAATACTTATGAATATATAATGTAAAGTTAAAGTTAAATATTTGCTACTGATACTTATTTAGCAAATATTTGAATGCCTTTAATAGATGTTGGTGATACTAATAGTGTTCTACACTTTTGAACTTAATGAAATGGAATGGAATGAGAACAATTTTTCTTCTATCAGAACTTTTTGTTGTTGTTGATGTTTTGTTTTGTTTTGTTTTTTGTCAGTCATGGGGCCTGAACTCTGGGCCTGGGTGCTGTCCCTCAGCTCTTCAGCTGTAGGCTGAGCACAGGATTATTTGTCAGGAAAATAGTAGTTGAGCTGAGAGGAGATTTTTATTCTCTAATCAGTGAGGACCCACTGCATTATTTTTGTGGGAAATAGTCAGCATCTTATTATTTGTAATATGAGCATTTGATACCTAAGAAACATAAGTTTTACAAACTCAGATTTTCTGTAAATTCATGAACTTTCCAGTTTCCAATTTAGACAATGTTGTTTGTTTGTTTGTTGTTTTTGTTTTTTGGTGGGGTTTTTTGTTGTTATTGTTGTTGTTGTTTTGGTCGTAGGCTGAACTCTGTCTGGGCCCTGTCCCTCATCTCTTCAGCTCAAGGTGAGCGCTCTACCACTTAGCCACAGTGCCACTTCCGGTTTTCTGGTGGTTAATTGGAGGTAAGAGTCTCACAGACTTTCCTGCCGGGGCTGGCTTTGAACCATGATCATCAGATTTCAGCCTCCTAAGTAGCTAGGATTACAAGCGTGAGCCACCCATGTCCAGCCCAACTTAAGACAGTTTTATGTCCCATTGGTTATAATGTATTTCACTACAGCTATGCTCTGGGATCATCTGAGTCATCTTAACATGTGACTTTACCATGTACCTTGAAGTTAAACACATAAAACTCCAAGGGACTAACTTTTATTTTAATACTTAGATAATGAATGGTGGTGCTCCTCTCCATCAGGACATTTTCCTGAAATGTTTCTGTATTCAACAATTAAGTTAGAAACTTCCAAAAACAATGAGGGCAGAACTAAAGCCCAAAGAAGCTGAAGCCTAAGCCCCCCAGAGACATAAGCCTGAGAGACATGAGGCAAAGCGGATTTCTTTCAAACCAAATAGACATCAAATATTTCCATTCAGTTGCATTTTCAGGGCTACACACGTAGGACATCATTAATATGTCTACCATCCTGTCTGGTTACACTAATTATGCCAAAGAATTTAATGCCCGTCTAGATCCCAAAGAGGAACATGTAGACTGCTATGGTGATGGTCAAGAGCAGACTGTAAAAGCAGAGGCTGGTAGTGTTGTTGCAACCCTGAGGGAAGTCATCTTTCACAGACATAGGGCAGAATAGTCCTGCTAAAGAGATTAGTAGAAGGCAAATAATCAAGGTGAGCAAAGACACAAACATTCTCCTCACCTAAGCCTCCAACACCCTGTTTCAAAAGGTATATGGTATTCGGAACATGTAATTATACATATATAAATATATATATATATATATATATATGGTGGTGTTTTAAATTCTGGTCTAGTGCTATTCCATTTCTTTTTTTCTTGTGGCTGCCTGGAGTATCGTATTAGGAATACCATCAGTAGTTGGTGTTGTTTTTTTTGTTTTTTTGGGTCCGGCCGTGGGGCCTGAACTCTGGGCCTGGGCACTGTCCCTCAGCTCTTCAGCTCAAGGCTAGCGCTCTACCACTTGAGCCACAGCACCACTTCTGGCTTTTTTCTTTTTGCTTATGTGGTGCTGAGGAATTGAACCCAGGGCCTCATGCATGCAAGGCAAGTGCTCTACCACTGAGCCACCTTCCCAGTCCTCCATCAGTAGTTGGATGGGCTGTTCCCAAGTCTTCATTAATCAATTCATTTGTTAATGTTTCATATCAGATCAGTTTTTTGAAGGGGGGGGAACACCGGGAACTCCAGCAGACCTGGGTCAAAGATATGGAGCAGCCCTTAGACCTCTGGCCTTTATCTGCTGTAGGCCACAATCCAGTGGCATGTAGGCACCTTGGGACTGAGGCCAGTGTGGGGCATGCGCTGCTCAACATGGTCCACACCCTCTGCCAGCCTGATAGGGATCTGCAGGTCATCCATCCCTCTCCTCATTCCTACTGAATTTTTTTTTCTTTTTTTTTTTGGTTAGTAGCTAGGATTACAGGTATGAGCCACTGGCACCAAGCTCCCATTGAAGATTTTTAAGAATGTATTTTGGGAAGAATAGATTAGAAACCCATGACTAACAACAAGCAATTAAGACATGAAATAATAGCCTATGCAGAAAATAATAATGACCTGAATAAAGGTTGTTACAGTGAGAATTGGAAAATAGAAACAACAGAATTTAGCAATTTATTTGTATGCAGGGAGAAATGAAGCACATCAAGGTGTCAAATCTGACAGAAAAGTGTGTGGCAATGTTCTTCTTGATAAAGAGCACAAGAGATAGATACAAAAAAGAGAATTTCATTAAATTCATGAGGCTTATAAGATGTGTCTATAATCCCACCAGTGGGGAAAAGGAGGCAAGAGGATCTTGAGTTCAAAGCCAGTCTGGGCTACAGAGTAAGACTGTACCTCAAAAAGTTAGGGTAGTTGGGGCTGGGAAGGTGGCTCAGTGGTAGAGCACTTGCCTTGCATTCATGAGGTCTTGGGTTCGATTCCTCAGCACCACATAAGCAAAAAGAAAAAAAGCCGGAAGTGGCGCTGTGGCTCAAGTGGTAGAGCACTAGCCTTGCGCTGAAGAGCTGAGGGACAGCACCCAGGCCCAGAGTTCAGGCCCCACGACCGGACCCAAAAAAAAAGGTAGCCGGCAGGAATTTCACAATGGAATATTCTGAAAGCAGGTCTTTGGACTATCAAGAGATCTCAGGGCAGTAATCTGAGCTACTCAAGGGTCTGAGATCTGATGATCATGGTTCGATGCCAGCTTAGGCCAGGAGTATTTGTGAGACTTATATCTCCATTGAATTACCAAAAAAACTAGAAGTGAAGCTGTGGCTTAAGTGGTAGAGTACTAGCCTTGACCAAAAAAGCTCAGGGAAGCAACTGGCACCAAAAAGAGATTTCCCAGGTGTGATGAAGGCAGCGTTCCAAATTGAGCAAGTGAAACTAAAGAAAGGATTAGAGCCCTCTGGGGGAACCTCCCCAGAGAAAGAAACCTATAAGAATACAAGCAGAGAAGGAGGCCTACCAGATAATTAAAAGGAATCTCTCAAGCTTTAAAGAAGAGCTGAGTGTCAGTGGCTCACGCCTGTAATCCTATCAAATCAGGAGGCTGAAATCTGAGGATCTGGTTCAAAACCATCCTGGACAGGAAAGTGGGCAGGACTATTATCTCAAATTAATGGCCAGAAGACCAGAAGTGGCACTGTGGCTCAAGTGGTACAGTGCTCACTTTCTGCAGAAGATCTCAAGGACAGTGCCCAGGTCCAGACTAAAAGACCCACGACCAACCAAAGAAAAAGAAATCAGGAGATTAGACAGGGAGTGATTAACATTCACAAAAGTTCCACAAATGTAATATTAAATCTGAAAGGTACTCATTAGCTTTGGCAATTAAGATGTAACAGGAGGGCCTGGATGTAGCTAAGAGATACAGGGTCTATGTTTGGCATTCCCTAGGTCTTAAGTTCAGGGGGTGAGAGAGGAGTACTTTTGTTGCTGGTGACACAAACCTTTCCCATTTGAAATTTTGTTGGTAGAAAAGGAGACGTGATGATGTATAAACTATTCTTCTATGACTATGCCAAATTAGACAATCACTATTTGTATCTGAAGAAAGGATTCAGAACACTAGAAGAAAAAAAGGAAGATGGGGGAAGGATGATTTGGTTTTTGTCCAGAAAGAGGCTTTTTTTTTTAATTTGGGGGGTTTTTGTTTGTCTGTTTGTTTGTTTGTTTTTCTTGTGTGTCAGTCCTGGGGCATGAACTTTGGGATTGGGCATTGTCCCTGAGCTCTTGAGCTCAAGGCTAGTGCTCTACCATTGAGCCACAACGCCACTTTTGGTTTTTCTGATGGTTCCTTGGAGATAAGAGTCTCAGGGACTTTCCCGCCTGGGCTGGCTTTGAGACTCTATCCTCAGATCTCAGCCTCCTGAGTAACTAGGATTACAGGTGTGTGAGCCAACAGCACCCAGTGAGGCTTGGTTTTTAAATGATGTGTAAAGCCTATAAGAAAGAGAGGGTATGCTGGGCATGGTGAGGGTGGTAAATGCCTGTATTCCCAGCACTTGGGAGGCTGAGACAGGATAAATGCTAGCTTCATAACAAAATCCTGTCTCAAATAAAATAAACAAGGAAAGAAGGTAAAGTTAAATAATTTAGAATAAGAGACTGACAGATTTGAATGTAATCCTTGAAGAGATAGGAAGGCATGGAATCTATTGAAGAGCAAGGGGGCTTCTACTCATTAGGAAGAAAATGAATATTCTCTATCCTGCAACCAACAGAAGAAAGAAGGAAAGATCTTACAAATGTGTTGCTTGCTTAGAAGCCAGAAGTGATGGAATTCTATCTGGGTGGCTTTCTCAGTGATAAAAGAGACAGCAGTCATCAAAGTAATTACAGTATCTGTTATAGACAGATTCAGGCCCCTTGAGTGATTAAATGAGAAACATTCCGGTAAGTATGAAAAACAATAACAAAATTATTAATTTGGAAGTGAAAAATTGTTGAAATTGTTTGAAATTTTTCTCCAATTTACTGCAGTGCAAATGTGGGTTTTTTTGTTTTTGTTTTGTGGGGGTTTTTTGTTTTTAGTTATTTTGTGGTTTTTTGTTTTTGTTGTTGGTTTTTTTTTTTTGTCAGTCGTGGGGCCTGAACTCTGGGCCTGGGCGCTGTCCCTCAGCTCTTCAGCTCAAGGCTAGCTCCCTACCACTTGAGCCACAGCTCTACTTCCAGCTTTTTTCTGCTTATGTGGTACTGAGGAATCAAACCCAGGGCCTCATACATGCGAGGCAAGCATTTTGCCACTGAGCCAAATAAAAAATGTTTTAAGTAATTGCACCTTTAGTAAAGCAGGCATGAAAGCTGCTCTGCGATGGGTAAACATGGTGCTAACAAATCTTGAGATAAATTATGGATACTTAAATATCTGTTATTTATTGCAAGTGATTATGGTGAAACACACTGTGTTAGTATATTTACTTTTAAAAAATGTCATCAGAGTTAGAATACCTAGCTTTGAGTGCTACTGATACAGCCTAAGTAAACAACATTCTTTCCAGTCCATTCTCTTACTTATAAAGGAGGAAATGAGTGTCCTGTAGAAGAGATTTATCATGATTAAATGAGAAGCATATGCAAGTATCTTAATATTAAAAGTGTAATTATTGGGGCTTAGAATGTGGCTTAGTGGTAGAGTGCTTGTCTAGCATGCATGAAGTCCTGGGTTCAATTCCTCAGTATCACATAAACAGAAAAAGCTGAAAGTGGTACTGTGGCTCAAGTGGTAGAGTGCTAGCCTTGAGCAAAAGCAGCTCAGGGACAGTGCCCAGGTCCTGAGTTCAAGCCCCAGTACTGGCAATAAATAAATAAATGTGTAATTATTTCAGCCTATCTTTTACATATGATATATACATTATAGCATAGTTAAATAACTTGTTAAAAATTATTTAATGGCTCAACCAAAGTTTTATTTCCCAAGTTGAATACAATGAAAACAGAAAGCAAAAGAAGTGTGAGGACTCTAAAAGAAGAAGTTCAAAAGCTGGATGATCTTTATCAACAAAAAGTTAAGGTGAGAACTTTCATAGTTTGTTCAGGTTAGTCAAAGTTCTATCATCATTGATTGATTAAGCATGTATTTACCCTATCTTTAAATAAAAAAAAGAAAAGAAAAGCCAGCTATAGAGGCTAACACTTGTAATCCTAGCTACTTAGAAGACTAACATGGGGGAGATAGTGTTTCGAGGAGCAGTTCAAATAAAAAATGTTTGAGGGGCTGGGAAGATGGCTCAGTGGTAGAGTGCTTGCCTTGCATGCCTGAGGCCCTGGGTTCGATTCCTCAGCACCACATAAGCAAAAAGAAAAAAGCCGGAAGTGGTGCTGTGGTTCAAGTGGTAGAACGCTAGCCTTGAGCTGAAGAGCTGAGGGACAGCGCCCAGGCCAGAGTTCAGGACCCACAACCGGACCCAAAAAAAAAAAAATGTTTGAAACCCATCCAGCCAATAAAAAACCGACATGTGAAATGTGTAATCTTTTCTCTTTTTTTCTCTTTCCTTTTGTAGTACTGGCTAAGCAGGTCCTCTTACAACTTGATTCATATCCCTTCAACCCCATTGTTTGAGTTTATTCTCTGCAACACTAATAGGAAAATCTAAGCTACTAACCTCACCTTCAGAAACCTAGAAATTGACTTTAGAATATATACTTTTCCTGTATGCAATTGATACTACTATGAAATAATGACCTAGCTAATTTATGTTCATGGAAAATTTTTAATCAAAGTATCAAAATTTGGACTAGAGACATGGCTCAAATAGTGAAGCACTTCCCTAGCAAGCCCAAACCCTGAGTTCAATCCCCAGTATTGCCAAACAATAGTGGGGAAAGAGAATCAAAAAATTTTGTAAGTCACACATGAAGATGTTGCTGAATGAATGCTCTACAGCCCTCTTGTAAAAGGTCATGTTTGTGTTGCTAGTATAAAATTCCCAATGGAACACTTTCAAATCTCCTATGTGTTAAACAGTAAACATCCTGAAGATACAAATATTGCAGCCTGATGTTTCCCTAAGAGCTTTACTTAATTTTTAATCTAGCTTTACTATGTGGATATAAATACCAAAGAAATAGAGATCTATAACCATGATTTTATCCTGGTAGGAAGCAGAGGAAGAGGATGAAAAATGTGCTAATGAACTTGAATCCTTGGAGAAACACAAGCACCTGCTGGAGAGTGCTGTTAATGAGGGACTCAGTGAAGCTATAAACGAGTTAGATGCTGTTCAGAGGGAGTAAGTTCACCTACCAAGATTTATATGTCTGTTTCCATTTTACTTAAAACTTCTGTAAGTAAGGACTGTTTTTTAAATCAATTCAAATACCTGAAATGGCTGGGCACGGGGCATACAGCTATTGTCCCAGCAACACAAGTAAGCACAGATAGGGGCACCATAGCCAGGCCAGCCCTGGAATCATTCCCCAGTTATAATGTGGGGTAGGAGTGAGGCAGTAGGTAGGGAGGTAGGTGTTAATCCAAGCCAGTTTATGTAGAAGCTTGAGGTTTTTATGCTTGCTATTTTGTTTTATTGCTTATGAAGAATCTTTAAAAATGCTTTTATTTCTCTTTAAATGATTGGTTGCTGGACTCTCTGTAGCAAACAGCATTTACACCAGTTACAGCTTGGTTTTATTGACTATAGAAATAGGAAGTAAGCTAACTGATTTGTTAATATACGTTACAGACTTCTTAAACAAGAGTTTTTCTTCTGCAGGTACCAACTAGTTGTACAGACCACAACTGAAGAAAGACGCAAAGTGGGAAATAATTTACAACGTCTTTTAGAGATGGTTGCTACACATGTAGGGTCTGTAGAAGTAAGTGTGAAGGTTTTCTTGCATTCTAAGAAAGACTTGAAAACTTAATGGATTTCCACTTTGTTTCTATATAAATTCAGTGGTAAATATTTATTAACTATTATAGTAAAACTTTATCAGAAGCTGGACACCATTGGCTCACACCTGTAATCATAACTACTCAGGAGGCTGAGATCTGAAGATCACAGTGCAAAGCCAGCCCAGGCAAAAGATTCCATGAGATTCTTATCTCCAGTTAACTACCAAAAAGCTAGAAGTGGAGCTGTGGCTCAAGTGGTAGAGTGCTAGCCTTGAACAAAAAGGCTTAGTACGCAGGTCCTGAGCTCAAGCCCTAGGACCATCACAGACACACACACACACACACACACATTTTATCAGAATTCTGACTGGTCTGATGAGCAGATAGAGGGTAACATTTGTATATTTTGTAAAATAAGTTGTTTGCATAAATATTATAACAAGTGATTTTCCTTTCTATAATTTCATATAGACACAGAATAAAGTCTGAAGTCTATTTACCCTATCCTCAGGGACTCTTCATGTAGCTTGAAAGTTCATCAGTAGGCTAGGAGTATAGTTTAATGGTAGAGTGTTTGCTGTTATGTGCACATCCTTGAGTTTAATCCCAGCACCATAAAAAAAAATCAACACACACACACACACACACACACACAGGAACTCTGAACTGTCAGTGGCACATGCCTGTAATCCTAGCAACTCAGGAGTTTGAGATCTTGATAATCATAGTTCAAAGCTAACCTAGACAGGAAAGTCCATGAGACTCTTATCTTCAATTACCCACCAAAAGGCCAGAAGTAAGTGAAAAGCAATAAAATTCGTGCATTGCATAATGAGGACATATTTTGGGAAATGTGTTGTTAGATAATTTCATTGTTTTGTAAACATTAAAAATGTTAGTTGAGGTCTGGGAAGGTGGCTTAGTGGTAGAGCACTTGCCTTGCATGCAGAGGCCCTGGATTCGATTCCTTAGCACCACATAAGGAAAAAACCAGAAGTGGCGCTGTGGTTCAAGTGGTAGAGTGCTAGCCTTGAGCTGAAGAGCTGAGGGACAGTGCCCAGGCCCAGAGTTCAGGCCCCACGACCGGACCCCAAAAAAAAAAAAATGTTAGCTGAACAAAATAGGATGTCATCATTAAATAGTATCATAATGTAGAACCATCTTTGTGTGTGTAGTCCATCATTAACCAAAACATTATTGTATGGCATGCAACTATATGTTAGAGGTGTGTGCATGTGTGTGTGTTTAGGAATATAAAATAACACCACGTAGGCAAATAGATACCTGGGGAACATCATTAAGAAAACACAAAAGTGCCAGGCGCTGGTGGCTCACGCCTGTAATCCTAGCTACTCTGGAGGCTGAGATCTGAGGATCGCGGTTCAAAGCCAGCCCGGGCAGGAGAGACCGTGAGACTCCTATCTCCAATAAACCACCAGAAAACCGGAAGTGGCGCTGTAGCTCAAGTGGTAGAGCGCTCGCCTTGAGCTGAAGAGCTGAGGGACAGCACCCAGGCCCAGAGTTCAAGCCCCACGACTGACAAAAAAAAAAAAAGAAAAGAAAACACAAAAGTGCCCAGGCGCTGGTGGCTCACATCTATAATCCTAGCTACTTAGGAGGCTGAGATCTGAGGATCACAGGCTGGTAAGTCAATGAGACTCTTATCTCCAATTCACCAGAAAGCTGGAAGTGGCACAGTGGCTTGAATGGTAGAGCTCTTACCTTGAGCTGAAGAGCTCAGGGACAGCACCCAGGCCCAGAGTTCAAGACCTATGACCAACAAAATTAAAAAAAAAAAAAAGACAAAAGAGCCTATATAATGGATACAAGAATATTTTTGTATTTTTAACTTATAGCTATTACTCTTCTTTGTAAATTTCACACTTTAAACAAAATTCATGTTTTTACACTAATAATTGTTCATTGTTTCCACTAGAAACATCTGGAGGAGCAGATTGCTAAAGCTGATCGGGAATATGAAGAATGCATATCTGAAGATCTCCTGGAAAATATTAGAGAGATTACAGAAAAGTATAAAAAGAATGCCGCTCTTCTTAAGGCTTCTGATGAATGAAGATAGAATGTTGAATTTCCTATCCTTTGAAAATCTAGTTTATCAGATGAAAATAGGGATAACCTGAAATAACATGTTGACATGTAGAAGTTGGTTTGCGGGGGGAGTCTTTTTGGTTTCTTTGTTTCGTCATGGGGCTTGAATTCGGGGTCTGGGTTTCTGTCCCTGAGTTTCTTTTACTCACGCTCTATCAGTTGAGCCACAGCAAAACTTCCAGCTTTTTCTGAGTAGTTCATTGTATATTAGAGTTTCATGGACTTTCCTACCCAGGCTGGCTTTGAACTGCAATCGTCAAATCTCCACCCCCTTGTACAGCTAGGATTACAAGAGTGAGCCACTAGTGCCCGGCTTTGTGTTATTAGATGTGTAAAAAACAGGTTTTTTATATTTATAGTTAATAAAATTAAATCAGTGGAGTGACTTTTCTCCCATTTTTTTCACCTGATTTCCCATTTCCTTGCTTGAGACTTGAGTTAGTGAGAATGTCAATAGTGTGTTCTGCATTAGCAAACTATTATGTGGCCACAACATGCATTTTCACTTGTACGTGGGCCATGACTGCTCTCACATGAGAATGGCAAAGTTGAACAATAGCAACAGAAACTATGTGGCCTACAAAGCCAGAAATGCTTGTTTCTTAATGCTTTATACAAAAATTGCTGATCACTGGTAACTGTACAAATGCTGATACTGTTTACTTGTAAAACTTCGAACAGATGCAATTTACACACCACCCAGTCCTCTCCTGATGTAAAGCATGGTGGCTTTCCAAGAAGTTCAATTTCTTTCTACCTTTGTGCCATCTTTACTCGGCAACAGATGATTGCGGAGTGTCAAAATCATAGGAAACTAAAATAATCTAGCTCAAACCTCTCATTTCAGAGATGAAAATTCACTCCTAGGGACATTCTGATTTATCTCAGGTCACATCTAATAATGGTAGAAACAACAGTAAAACTTGCCATACACAATCCTGAACTTAACCACAAGTGTCATGAAAAATATTTGGGATAGGGCTGGGAAGTTGGCTCAGTGGTAGAGTGCTTGCCTCGCATGCATGAGGCCCTGGGCTCGATTCCTCAGCACCACATAAGCAGAAAAAACCGGAAGTGGCACTGTGACTCAAGTGGTAAAGCGCTAGCCTTGAGCTGAAGAGCTGAGGGACAGTGCCCAGACCCCGAGTTCAGCCCTCATGACCAGATCAAAAAAAAATATATATATATATATATTTGGGATAATGAAGTCAAGCAAAATGTGAGATTTTTAAACACATCAGTTGTTAGGAAACTGCTCCTTCAATTGAATTGGTGTCTATCTCCATTGTAACTTTCTGATTTCCAGAATCATTGTCCTGTAAATCAGAATGAACATGATAAAAGTAGGCAGCACCTTACAGCACAGATTTATGAAGTAAGGGCACTCTCTGTGAGAATGGAGTGAGTAAAGAAAGGTAACTAACAGATAAGACTAATTGTTACCAGTGTATTCAACAGTTTCAGCTTCAGACATCCAGTAAAGCATTCCTTGTTTTTTTTTTGTCAGTGGTGGGGCTTGAACTCAGGGCTCGGTGCTGTCCCTGAACTCTTTCTCTGAAGGCTAACATTCTACTACTGTAAGCCACAACGTCATTTCCAGTTTTCTGGGAGGTAGGAATCAATAGATGAATGAATAAATCCAAGTTTATTCATATAATGGAATTGTACTTGCTAAAGGAATGAACAATGGATACACAAAGATGAAAGAATCCATGCAAAAAAAAAAAAAAATACAAGCCAGGTAGGAGTCTCACAGACTTTGCTACCAGGACTGGCTTTGAAGCACGATCCTCAGATCTCAGCCTCCTAACCAGCTAGGATTGCAGGCATGAGCCACTGATACCCAGATCAGTATAGCATTCTTAAGTAGAAATTGTCTTATCGGCAAGTCCGAAGTGGTACCTGCTACATGTAGCTATCATGCACTTAAATGCCATGTCAAGAGAAACTCAAGAGTTTTACTACTCAAAACCTAGTGTGGAAATGACAGTACTATCATCATTGGTCTTATAGAAATGATGCTCATAGCCAGGTATAGCAGCAACAGCTGTCATCACAGCATTCAGGAGGCTGAGACAAGAGGATCAGAAGTTTGAGGCTATTTGGGCTGCATAGCTGAAGAAGAAATACAGGCTATTCAACCTCTCTCCAAGTCTACTGATGATCATTGGTGTGTGGTATGGTTCAGAAGTAATTTGTGTGCCCTAAGGCTTCATATATTGAAATTTAGTCTCTTGTTAGGCATTAAAGGGGTGGAAGTATAATACAGTTAACTGTGTTCAGAGGTCCAGCCTCTGGGAAGTGATTAGGGTCAGATAAAGCCATTAGGAGGAGCCCTGATGATTGAATTCTGGTGGCTTTATAAGAAAAGAGACCAGATGACAATGCCATACGATGTGTTCTGAGCTGTCCTGGGACTTTGTCCGAAAGAAGGATATCATTACACGAAGTTCTTAGACTTTGCACCTCCAAAAGCCAAAATAAATCATTTCATAAAGCAGTCTGCTTGAGATAGTTCATGATAATGATAATAATGAAAAGTGGCTTGATACAGATTTTTTAATACTTTTTGGGCAATTAAAAAACACTAACTGGGTGCTGATGGCTCATGCCTATAATTCTAGCTACTCAGGAAGCTGAGATCTGAGGATTGAGGTTTGAAGCCAGACTGGGCAGTAAAGTCCATAGACTTTCTTATCTCCAATTAATCACAGAAAATGTTGGAAGTGATGCTGTAGCTCAAGTGGTAGAGTGCTAGCCTTGAGCAAAAGGAGCTAAGGGTCAGTGCCAAGGCCCAGAGTTCAAGGCCCAGGACCAGCAAAAAATAAACACTAGAAACATCCATATTCTATTCATATGGACATAAGCTCTCATTTATTTACTTCTTTTGTGTGTGCTGGTACTGGGGGTGTTGTCCCTTAGCATTTTTTTTTCATAAGGCTGGCACTCCAGCACTTGAGCCACAGCTCCATCTCCTTCTTTTTAGTGGTTAATTGGTGATAAGAGTCTCACAGACCTCCCTGCATTGTCTGGCCTCAAGCCTGGATCCTCAAATCTCAGTATTCTGAGTGGTGAGGATTACAGGCATGAGCCACCAGCACTTGCCCCAAGAGCTCTCTTAAAGGGTATATACTTTTCTGCATGAATTACATGAGTTTAGAACCCTAGAAATCTGCTACTGAAGCTTCCTGGTATATGTAAAAATATATATTTACGTTTACATATATTATATTTTTATGGGGGTTTTGGTGGTGGTGGTGGTGGTGGTGGTATGTATGTGTTTATATGTGCCAGTCAGTGCTTGAATTCAGGGCCTGGGTGTAGTCCCTGAGCTTTTTGCACAGGCTAGCATTCTAAGTCAGGTGCCAATGGCTCACACCTGTAATCTTAGCTACTCAGGAGGCTGAGATCTGAGATCATGGTTCAAAGCCAGTCCGGGCAGGAAACTATGAGACTCTTATTTCCAATAAACCATCAGAAAACCGGAAGTGGCACTGTGGCTCAAGTGGTAGAGCACTCACCTTGAGCTGAAGAGCTCAGGGACAGCACCCAGGCCCAGAAGTCAAGCCCCAAAACAGACCAAAAAAAAAAAAATCTCAACTTATTTTTTCCTGAGAGAAGGTATCACTGTGTTGCCAGAGTTGGCTTTGAACTACAACCTGCAATTAAAGGTATGTACCACCAGAGCAGTCTAAAACCTCAATTCTTCCTTCTCTGAGTATTTATTAGATTTTTTTTCTTTGAATGATATCACAAGAGGGGGGGGGGGAGAGAGAGAGAAATCTTGCTGACAAACGGCTTAAAATTTTTTTTTCTACAAAAAGGCTTGTAAGGACACAGACGACAGTACAGCAATGTGAAATTTTGGCCCAGGAAATTGTCAAGGCCTGGTATGCTGGTATACTAAGGAATACAAATATATTAACTGAAATAGGGCAGATTCAAGGGAGAATTCAAATAGTGTAATTCCTTTAAAAAGGCAAAAATCAAAGTTCAGTAAAATAAAACACCAGGAAGCAGGTACTTGAAAGTGGAGAGATGGTAAGGGGAAAGGGATAGACAAAGGAAGAGAAGTGGAAAGTGGTCAAGATTCTAAACATTCACATAAGTGAGACCAAAGGAGATCACAAGGGCTCAATAGCTATGTGCAGATAATCATATAAAATGATGCTTATTGAAATGAACTCCAAGCAATGAAAACAAGAGGTTTTCTATTTTACTTTTTGTGGGTTTATTTTTCCTATTTGTTGCTGTTTTTGATTTCTGTCTCTTTTGTATGCAACTTTATCTGATTTGGGGAGGGGAAGAAGAAGCACAGAAATGATGGGACAGGGGCTGGGAAGGTGGCTCTGTGGTAGAGCGCTTGCCTTGCATGCTCGAGGCCCTGGTTCGATTCCTCAGCACCCATAAACAAAAAGAAAAAAGCCGGAAGTGGCTCTGTGGCTCAAGTGGTAGACCGCTAGCCTTGAGCTGAAAAGCTGAGGGACAGTGTCCAGGCCCAGAGTTCAGGCCCCAGGACCGGACCAAAAAAAAAAAGAAATGATGGGACAAAGGGTGAACTAATTCAGCAGTGATATTCATTAAGACACTATGTTGAAAATGAACCATTCAACTTGGAGGAGAAGGGGGATCAGGAGGGAAAAAAACTGGGAGAAAAAGGGAAGAGTTGACACTGGTCAAAAAGAAATGTACCTGCCTTATGTAACTATAGCCCCTCTGTATGTCACTTTTGCAATAAAAATAAAATACAATATATAGCCTACAAAATTAAGAAGAGTGAGGGAAATGGTGGGTAGAGAAGGAATGAGTGAGAATGTCAAAAAGGGGTAACAATGATCAATATACATTGTACTCCTTTTGTAAAAGAAAACTCCTACTGGGCACCGGTGACTCACACCTGTAATCCTAGCTACTCCGGAGGCTGAGATCTAAGGAACAAGGTTCAAAGCCAACCCTGGAAGGAAACTCCATGAGACTCTTATCTCCAGTAAATTACCAGAAAACCAGAAGTGGTGCTGTAGCTTAAGTGGTAGAGATCTTGCCTTGAGCTGTAGAGCTGAAGGACAGTGCCCAGGCCCTGAGTTCATGACCAACCAAAAACAAAAAACTCCTTTGTACAACTACTGAAACACAATTTTTCAAATGTTACTTTGAGGGAAAAAGTATGATGTGAGAGGGGTCTGTGATTAAATGTACTATGATAAAGGTGGCAGATGATGAATGGAGGGCAAGCTGCACCAATGATGTGTAAGAAGGTTATAATTAAATTTTTTCCCTTTTGTTATTTTTTTGGTCAGTTGTGGGGCCTGAACTCTGGGCCTGGGCACTGTCCCTCAGCTCTTTAGCTCAAAGCTAGTGTTCTACCACTTGAGCCATAGCACCACTTCCAGTTTTTTATGCTTATGTGGTTCTGAGGAATCGAACCCAGGGCCTCATGCATGCAAGGCAAGCACTCTACCACTGAGCCACCTTCCCAGCCCAATAATGGAATTCTTTATCCATTACAGACCTTCCAACCTCTAAGTGGGTGGAAATATATCATCCCTAAAGCCAGAGATTCTACCCAGCAGACACGAACAGGGTTAGAGCCTTATGAGAAACGCCTTTGAAGAAGAGATGACAGCTCCTTGGTGGTGGAAATGATAAAAGCTCTTCCTGGTGACCATTTCAGCCTGAGAGGAGGAAAATGTTCCTGTTAAGCAGGCCAGTCTGTTCCCTAGCAAAAAGGAGCCACCTGTGGGGAACTTGGGGAGTACTCAGTCTAAAAGAGGAAACTAACTAGGTCAGTGTCCTGACAGAAGAATGGAATGATGGTGAAAATCATTTCTTCCTATCCTTCAGCCTCAAGAGCAGAAAGAGTGTTTGGCAATGAGCTAGTAGCTCACATCTGTAACCCTGTGTTCTCAGGAGGCTGAGATCTGATGATCACGGTTTAAAGCCAGCCCAGGAAGGAAAGTCTGTTAGACTCTTATCTCCAATTCACACACACACATACACACACACCACAAAAAAAAAGAAGCCAAAAGCAGAGCTGCAGCTTAAGTGGAGAGTGCTAGCCTCAAGAAAAAACCTGTGCCCAGGTCCTGATTTCAAGCCCCAAGACCAGCACACACACACACACACACACACACACACACACACACGCAATTCAGAGACCATATCTCAAAAAAAAAAAAAAATTAGTCACCAAGAAAAAACCATTGACCACACCATACCTGTAGAAGCAACTTAGGCTCATTGTCCGTACTGCAGTGAAGAAGAACAGATAGTGAGTGACTCAGTAAGATGGAGATGTCTTCTCCATCTGTCTGGGCCCTGTTACAGGGTGTGGACTTATATGTGTTGTTCTAAAAATGGACTGCTAGTCATCTTTTAATTTTGTTTTGCAACATCAGTAAAGCCTTTATTATGTTTAGTTAGAAACATTGTTCTCTTGGTCTTTCCCATGTGCTACTGGAAATAATATTTCTCACAGTCTGTTAGCAGAGGTTCAACCCTGATTAAAGGTGCAGGTGAAGGAAAGCAATTTGGTTGACTAGATGATCATAAAAAAAGCCACAGCAGAGCCAAGCACAGTGATACCTATCTATAATTTTTAACACTCTGGAGGCTGAAGCTGGAAAATCACAGATTCAAGGCTAGCCTAAGCTATAGGGCAAGACAGTCTTCATCTGAGAAAAAAAGGGAAAGAAGAATAAGGAAGGAAAGGGAAAGGAAAGGAAGGGAAACTGTGCTCCAGAGAACCACTTCATGGGAAATTCAGCTTCAAAGAACCACTTTATGGAAAATTCAGCTAAGAGGAAAAGAAACTGTGACTTGTGTAGTGACAGGAGACTAGTCAGAGTAAACAGGTGAGGCCAGCTTTCTTCAAATACCCATCAGTTTCAGTACTTTCGTGGAAGCCCCACCCTCCCCACCCCTGTGAGAAGATTCAATGACAAGCCTAGCATAAGGAGAAAACAACACAATTGACTAACACCATGTACTTCCTCTTCTGTTTGTGGTTGGCGTTAAGTCAGAACACCCTGAAGAATCTGTTTTGAACTGGAAATATATTTTCTCTTAGACTTTCTAAATTGTAAATACTATTTAGTATAAACTTTTGTTCAGGGGGAAAATTGGTTGATATATTTAGTCCTGCCCGTCTAAGTCAATAACATTCTTTAAAATGCAAACTGTTGTGATCCTGTGACTCTAAGAATATAAAGTATTTAGTAGGACTTGCAGTGTGTATGTATGTGCATGCCTGTGTGTGTTTGTGTGTGTGTGTGTGTGTGTGTGTGTGTGTACTTGTAACTCCACTTTAACTTCTTCATTCTTTTTTGAGAAGCTTTTTTTTTTAATGTTCAGATCATAGGAAGGAGGAGGGACACACCCAACAGCTGTAGAAGCAGGAAATCTCTATTATAAAACTGATGCAGAAAACAAAACTGAAACTCTTGCCTATATTTTGTCCCACTAATTTTCTTGGAGAAGTCTACTTTTCATTTTATGATGGGGAATAAAGCAGATTTATTTAGTCAAAACCACTTGACAGTAGAAGGGAACCAAAGCATCCAAACACCTCAGAAGACTCGGTTCAACTCTAGACTCAGTTTTAGACCTGAATATTTCCCTGAATCCAGAAAAATGGGCTTTAACTTTGGAATATACACCAAGGTTTCAAGACTACCATATTTCCCATTATAAAATCAGACAAATCTGCAGCTCTAACATGCAAGAAGTTTTGCCTAGCACAGGCTGTGGTGAATTCGCTATTGATTCTGTTTTTAAATCTTAACTTGTTTGATACAGTCTTGGCTTCCAACACAGATGAGTTCCTAAAGGAAAGTTATATTTAAACAGTAGGTGATGGTCAAAGTCATATACCCTTAAAACCAGGCTATCTTGGGTAAGTTACTTTAGTTCCCATTAGGCTGCTTTGTTAAGTGAGGCTGGTAACTACTTATTTCAGAAAGTGTGACAAAACCTCTGAAGACCAACTGTTAACAATCTAGGTTAATCTCTTAGAATGTGGAGAGAAATTGATAATGCAATGGGTTATACCAAGCTATAGTGAAATGCAAAGACCTGTAACTTTAAAACTTGGTTTCAAATGATTGGATTCACTCGTTTTTTCCCCCAGCCCCAACAGCCACTTTTTATTCCACAAATAAATCTCACCCACCACAGTGATACAAACTCTTCCACACACCCAAAAAATATGGAACGCATCACAACTTTGCATGTCATCCTTGCACAGGGGCCATGCTAATCTTCTCTGTATTGTTCCAATTTTAGTATATGTGCTGCCAAAGCGAACACTGGATTCACTCTTTTTCAGGCTTTTCAGCTGTCTGCATTAAATGAAGTTCCTAGCAAATAGTTAAAACTGGGCAAATGTCTACTAATGTGATGCAAGCTGTTCAGAAGACTGTTGACTTTTTATTTTTAATCTGTAGTAAATTCATATGGTTCCAAAATAAATTTATCAATGCAATGACAAAAAAAAGATGGTTCATAGAAAACAATATCTGTGCAGCAAAGCCAGAGTGACTTAGGCAGTTCTATTTCTACAGATTTATTTCCTTTGGGAAAGTATTATTAGTTGAGATCACCCTTTAAGCATACTAGGAGCTAAATCCCAGAAGGCAGTAGGGCAGCAATTAGAATAATCATAGTTACTTCAAATCAGAAGAGGTAGCTGAGCATGATGTTATGCTCCAGTAATTCCAGCTACTTGGAAGGTGAAGGCAGGAGGTCACAAGCTCAAAGCCAGCCAGAACAAAGGTAGCAAGATCTTATCTCAAAAACAGAGACAAAACTCAGCAGAATGTGGGTGTGAGTGAATGTGGGTAGAGTGATTGTTTCACCTATACCAAGACCTTAGGTTCAATCCAATCCCCAGTACTGAGAAAAAAAAAAAAGAATGAATAAATAAAAAGCTAGATGGCTCTGTGAAGTAACTGGCCTAGGCTTAAGTAAGGCCAATTTAATTAATTACTGTTCGGGGCATTAAAACTAAAAGGACTTTGAAGAATGTGAAAACCAGTACGTTTTTTTGTTTCATAATTCATGTGGCTCTGGGTGGCTAAGTGACCTCTGTGCTGTATGAGGACATCATGGTGCTGCCTTGAAACAGGCCAGCTTCCCTGTAGCAGGAAGACGAGACGTAGCAGCTGTTCAAGGAAGAGGTTTCTTCTCTTTAGGGAAAGAGAAACCTAGAGAAGAAATTGAAACTTAGAGGAAAAAAGGAACATCTGCTTCTTTCTGGGCTGTGCCGTGGCACTATATTTGAAATGAGATAGGCATATTTAGGGATAATACAAGGAAGATGGTTTTTGCCCAATTGAAGGTAAGGAATATAAGCTACAAATGAGTTAAGTGTACCCATGTATTATTTTTTTTAAAGTCTTCATTGTTGTTCAAGACAAGGTCTTGCTATTTAGCTCCCCAAGTGGAAGACTGGGGTTTCACACTCTTAATTGTTCTTAGAGCTTATGCCTAAATTTACTTTTTGACACCAGTGGTATTATGAGTTTGATGAATGTTTTAGGAATTAGCAATTTCCTGTAGAATTTGATTCTACACCTCCCAGTATTTGTCATGAGTTGAGTTGAAATGTGAGATATCAAAGTTGCTATAATTAGAGCGCTAGCCTTGAGCTGAAGAGCTGAGGCCCAGAGTTCAGGCCCCACGACTGAACCCTTCGCCAAAAAAAGACTTCAAAGTTGCTATAAATTTTTTTTTTTTTTTAGTATTGGAACTTAAATTAGGGCCTTGTGTGAACTTGGCTTGCTTGCTGGTTGGTGCTCTACCACTTCAGCCATGCCTCCATCCCAGATTTTTGTCAGTAGTTTGGGAGATAAGGTCTTGCAAACTTTTCTGCCTGAGCTAGCTTTTAACTACAATCTTCATATCTTCAGCCTCCTGAGTAGCTAGGATTATAGGCTTGAGCTAGGATTACTAGCATCTAACTTGCTGTGCAATCTTTAAAGCTATTGAGCTAGACAATACTTTCTACAACAATTTCAGAGGATCTCCCTTAAGTTTTCAGTTTTATCTTCTCTCAGCATGGATGACTTACAATTTGGGATAATTTAACTTACAAATTTTTTATATTTTTATTGTAAAAATACTATACAGAGGTGTTAAAGTTACATGAGTAAGGTAATGAGTACATTTCCTATATAGCATTGTTACCGCCACCTTTGTTTTTCCCCTACTCACTCTTCCTTCCCTACCTCCCCAACTCCTCCCTCCCCTCCCCCAAGTTGTAAAGCTCATTTTCAACACAATGTCTTGTACATCTCATTGTTACCAGGCAATCTGTATCCTTGTTTCAGCATTTTGTTATTTGCCTTCCCCTCCCCAAATTAGAAAAATGTATAAAAGATTCAGGGCACCAGAATCAAATACAGTGACAACAAGGGTTATACCATAGGGGGGAGAACATACAAAAGAAACAAAAAAAAAAATCACATAGTACATTAACAACAACAGCAACAAAGAAATAAAACCTCTTGTGTCCCTATCTTGGGGTTCATTTCACTTAACATCACCTTATATGGTCATATGTACATAGCTTTTGATCTTTTCTGCTTGTCTGGTAAGATCATCCTTGTCATATACTAGTTATTACAAATAAGGGAAACCATGGATCCTATTTTTGGGGGGTCTGGCTTACTTCACTTAATATAATTTTTCCAAGTCATTCCATTTCCTAACAAATGGAGCAGTGTCATTCTTTCTGATGGAGGCATAGAACTCTATTGTGTATGTGTGTGTGTGTGTACCACATTTTCTTGATCCATTCATCTACTGAGGGACCTCTGAATTGGTTCCATATCTTAGCTATGGTAAATAATGCTGTGATAAACATAGTTGTGCTGGTAGCTTTAGTATGGCCTTATTTGTGATCATTGGGGTAAATGCCCAAAAGTGGGATTGCTGGGTTTTGTTTTTATTTTTTTGGGGGGAGGCCGTGTCGTGGGGCCTGTACTCTGGGCCTGGGCGCTGTCCCTCAGCTCTTCAGCTCAAGGCTAGCGCTCTACCACTTGAGCCACAGCACCACTTCTGGCTTTTTTCTCTTTGCTTATGTGGTGCTGAGGAATCAAACCCAGGGCCTCAGGCATGCAAGGCAAGCACTCTACCACTGAGCCACCTTCCCAGCCCCAAGGAATTGCTGGGTCACAGGGGAGCTCTATGTGGAGTCTTTTGAGGAAACTCCATACTGCTTTCCAGAGTGGTTGACTTATATTTTTTTTAACTTTCTGATGTTGTGAAAGCAATACACAATCCAAGAAAATGACAGTTTACACTATGAATGTGGTTCTTTTCCTGGGTTTGTAATATGCTGTACCATACTCTTGCAGGGATGAGCAGATACAGCAAGCCAAAATTCTCAGTATGCCCCATAATCATAATGGGAAACACTGACGGTTTCCATGTGCTGCTGCTCAGCGATCTTATTTCCTATTTTAGTGACATCAAGGCTATGTGTGTGTGTGTGTGTGTGTGCGGGCAGCTTGAGTAAGACCAGAGCCTCTTGTTCTTGCTTGGCTTTTTTTGCTCAATGATTGTACTCCATCGCTTGAGCTACAGCTTCACTTCTGGCTTTTTGGTGGTTAATTGGAGAAAAGAGTCTGCCTAGGCTAGCTTCACATCTCTGTCCTCAACCTTCCTGGATAGCTACGATTACCAGTGAGAACCACTGGTGCCTGGCCATTCAAGGCATTTTTAAAATTTTTATTATTGCCAGTCTTTGGGCTTGAATTCAGGGTCTAGGCATTGTCCCTGAGCTTCTTTTGCTTAAGGTTAGCACTCCACTACTTGAGCCACAGTGCTACATCTGCTTTTTCTGTGTATATGGTACCGAGGAATTGAGCCCGGGGCTTCATGCATGCAAGACAAGCACCCTACCATTAAGCCACCTTCCCAGCCCTCAAGGAATTTTTTTTTTGATGTAGCCATAACATAAGAAAAAGAGAATCCATGCTGGGCGCCAGTGGCTCACACCTGTAATCCTAGCTACTCAGGAAGCTGAGATCTGAGGGTCTCGGTTCAAAGCCAGCCTGGGCAAGAAAGTCTGTGAGACTCTTATCTCCAATAAACCACTAGAAAACTGGAAGTGGCACTGTGGCTCAAGTGGTGGAGCACTGGCCTTGAGCTGAAGAGCCCAAGGACAGTGACCAAGCTGAGAGTTCAAGGCCCATGACCAACAAAAAAAAAGAGAGAGAATCCATTTTACGTAGTTGTGTGTGTGTGTGTGTGTGTGTGTGTGTGTGTGTGTGTGTGTGTGTGAGTCAGTCATGGGGCTTGAACTCTGGGCCTGGGTGCGGTCTCTGGGTGAGGTCTTCAGCTCAAGGCAAGTGCTCTAATCCTTGAGCCACAGTACCACTTCCAGTTTTCTGGTCATTAACTGGAGATAAGAGTCTTATGGAGTTTCCTGCCTGGACTGGCTTTGAAGCAGGATCCTCAGATCTCAGCCTCCTGAGTAGCTAGGATTACAGACATGAACCACCAGTGCCTGGCACATGTTTGTTTGTTTTTGTTTTGTTTTGTTTTTGCCAGTTGTGGGGCCTGAACTCTGGGCCTGGGCTCTGTCCCTCAGCTCTTCAGCTCAAGGCGAGCGCTCTACCACTTGAGCCACAGTGCCACGTCCAGCTTTTTCTGCTTATGTGGTGCTGAGGAATCGAACCCAGGGCCTCATGCATGCAAGGCAAGCACTCTACCACCAAGCCACCTTCCCAGCCCACATGTTTGTTTTTTTAACCAATGTTTTATTTGGAGCACATATCAAAGGTTAGAAATAGCAAACCTCACTGCTGGCTGGTCTCATGAGACTGATGGCACACTTGAGCAAACAGACTCTCTGTCACAGTCTGTACTTGCTGCTCCCCTCCTGTGCATACTACACTCTCCCAGCTGCACCTCCTTACGCTGCGATCCATCTTTCCCTATTTCCTTACCATTCCTATACCTGCTTTATTTCATTACAGATCCATCATAAAGACCAAACTGACAAATCATCTCTACCTCTTTTAAATGTACAAACATGCAGGTCTGTAAACCCAACCATAGGTAAACCTTGTTTCCCCAAGTGTAAACCCAGCACTTCAGAGGCAGAAGCAAGAAGATCACAATTTCATGTCCAGCAAAATTCTGTCTTGAAAATCAAAAACAAAAACAGGCCAATACATGAATGGATTAATAAAAATAAATGCAGGGACTAGATTTTTGACTGGGCAGCCTGTGGATTTGCTAAAAGACTAGCAAGACTAATTTAGAATTTACATAAACTAGCCAGGTGTGATAATACACAAGTATAATCCCAGCTACTCAGGACATGGAGATATGAGGTTCTTGGTCTAAAGCAGGCCCTGAAAAAGCTTGAGAACCTCTAGTGAAAGATAAACTTAAAAAAAAAAACTAGTTAAAAGGCTGAGATGTAAAGACTGAGGTTCAAAGCCCAGTCTTGACTTACAAATCTGAGACGCTTATCTCTAGCAAACCCCTGAAGCAGTAGAGTGGTAGAGTGCCACCCATGAGCATAAAAGCTAACTGACACACAGGCTCTAAGTTCAAACCCCATTATTGGCACAGACACTTAAGGAAAAAAAGGACATGTGTGTGTGTGTGTGTGTGTGTGTGTGTGTGTGTGTGTGTGTGTGTCTTAGGTGGTAATAGAGCAAGTGTCTAGCAAAAGTAATAAATCCCCAGTACCACCAACCATTCAACCAACCAACCAACCAACATAAAATCATCTGCATAGCTGAAATGAGGATTTCATTGCCACTTTACCAGGAAAAAGAATAGTTTTGTTACTTCTGCAAACTACAGGCTAGCTCTATTACCCTCATTAACTTTTTTTTTTTTTTTTGTTTTTGTTGGTCATGGGGCTTAAACTCTAGGCCTAGGCGCTGTCCCTGAGCTCTTCAGCTCAAGGCTAGTGTTCCCCAATTTGAGCTACAGTGCCACTTCCGGCCCTTTCTGTTTATGTGGTACTGAGGAATTGAACTCAGGGCCTCATGATGTGAGGCAAGCATTCTACTGCTGACCTACCTTCCCAGCCCCAACCCTCACTTATTAACTTCTAATTTGCAGAGCGCAACAATGCACTTATGTCAAAGCTGCACAGCAGATCACCAAGAGAAATGTCTCTCATTTTCAGTTACACTGTCAGCGGAAGGTATATATTTATATGGTGGAGAGCTCTCCCCAAATAGAGGAAGTGATTTAGTTGCTGGGTAACTAAAAATATGCAAGTATGTATAACCCTTCCTCATGAGGCACAAATTTTGCAGATTGGCTTAATTTAACTATCTTTCCCTCATACCCCACACCCTATCCATTAACACACCTGTCAGTTTCATCTTAAAAATATATCAAGATCATGACCATTTCCCTCAGGTCTACCACCACTAGGGTAGATCAAGTATTCCTTACCTCTTGATACAGTTATTGAATCTGCCTCCTGATTAGTCTTCAGGTTTCACATTTGGCCCCATACTACCTTCAACATAGCAATCAGAGTTGTTTAAAAACACATCAGAATGTCTCATACCTGTACTCCAAGTCCTCCAGTCCTTCCTATTTCATTCAGGGAGAATGCCTAAGTGATCACAATGACCTAGGAGGCCCTGTATGACCTTCTATTTACATTCTTCCTCTGATTTCTGATTTCAGTATCTTCTATTGTCTTTTGTGCTGTTGAATCTGCCCAGAATTTTATATATTGGCTGTGTACCAGTTGGTCACTTGTAATCCTAGGCTGAACATAGAAGGTTGAGGTTCAAAGCCAGCCTGGGCAGAAAGGTCTGAGAGACTCCATTTCTAACCAGAAAAAGGCTGGGTTAAAAGTATAGCCCAAGTGTAGAATGTTAGCCATAAACAGAGCAGGATTAGGAGGCCCTGAGTTCAAGCCACAGAATTATCAACTCAGGATATCACATGGTATTTTTTTTTCAGTTGTGGGGCTTGAACTAAGGGCCTGGGCATTGTCCCTGAGCTCTTTTGCTCAAAGCTAGTATTTACCACTAGCTCTATCACTTCGAGGCATAGACCCAGTTCCAAGTTTTTTGTTTTTTTGTCTTTGTTTTTTTTTTTTTTTTTTGAGTAGTTAATTGGAGATGAATCTCACAGGGACTTTTCTGCCCGGGCTGGCTTTGAATCTCAATCCTCAGCTCTCAGCCTCCGGAGTAGCTAGGATTATAGGCTTGAGCCACTGGCACCCAGAACATGGTACTTTCTTTGCCAGGAATTTGTTTGTTTGTTTTTTTGGGTCAGGTTGTGGGGCCTGAACTCTGGGCCTGGGCACTAGCCCTCAGCTTTTCAGCTCAAGGCTAGCGCTCTACCACCTGAGCCACAGTGCCACTTCCGGCTTTTTTTCTTTTTGCTTATGTGGTGCTGAGGAATTGAACCCAGGGCCTCAGGCATGC
>NW_012267316.1:162054-164535 GCF_000151885.1 Dipodomys ordii
AAAAAAAAAAAAAATCAGAGGTTATATATAGAAGCAAACAGTAGCTTTCCAACCACAACTAAGTCTCTGCAACCCATCTTTTAGAGAAAAGATGTTTTTACTAATCAAATGAAGCCCAATTATTCATTAAAAAAAAGTAGGACCCCTTTTTAGTATCACACATAAACAATCACACAGTACAGAGCTGGTAGCTCACACCTATAATCCTAGCTACTCAGGAGGCTGATTACTAAGGATAGTGCAGCCCTGGCAGACAAATTTAAGAAACTAATCTCTAATTAACCAGTAAAAAGACAGAACTAGAGGCATGGTTCAAGTGGTAAAGCACAAGTCAAGAACAGAAAAAGCCCAGAAAGAGCTCAAAGCTTTTGACTTCTAGCCCCAGTACCAGCAAAATAAATATGAAATATTTATTCAGACATGAAATAAATTTATTTCATTTATTTCAAACATGAAATAAATTGATTTCACAGTTTGGGGGTGTGACTCAGTGATATAGTGATTAATATGTTTGAGGCCCTGAGTCTGATCCCTAGCACTGAGTGGGGGAAAAAATCAAATTCACACAAATTAAGGGGTTATATTTTACAAATGGAATATGTGTGTATAATGAGGATCAAACTCAATGTTTCAAGTAAACATGTGCTCTTAACTCCACACTTCCTCCACCTTACTGTTGCATTATCCCTATTTCCCAGGTATGCTATTCCTGCTCCCCAACATGTCTTCATGCTTTTATTCCTTTGCTTGTTCTACCCGCAAATGATACCGAGTCAATTACCCCGCTTTCACCTTGACGAATGGTGGTAATAATCAAACCTGTTTCTAACATCATCTGATTTTATGAGTCTATCCCCACAATAATGATGAAAGTTTTTGGCAAATGTGATCAAAACAACCCTCCTCCATTCCACGATTTTGGGCATCCCGAATAAACAGATCACTCTCAAATATAAAATATTTAGTATTTTTAAGAATTGGAGAGTAAATGCGGCACCAGGGGCTTGGCATCGGCATGAAGAGATGCATTCCTCTACGGGGATAACAAAGGAATTTACTCAAAGTGTGCCACGGCTTTAGCCGCATTAACTCCGGCGTAGGGGTTATTCGGTTCACAGTTTACAACACCGTCACTGTGGTGGACAGACGCATGTTGTGGGCAGGTTCGGACGCCAGAGACGCCCCAGGACCGCGGAGGGGGCCGCGACCACGCCGCGGTGACGTCAGCTCTTCTTCCCGGCCCCGCTTTGTCTCCCGGCCCTAGAGCCCCCCTACTGAGCCACTAGAAACGTGGCGGAAAGAGCGGAGGCCGGTGCCTTGACACCAGCTGCCCCCACTTCTGTGGGGAGAATGGGTCACCCCGTGGGGCGTGAAGGTTGGACGCTTCTCTCCTCCGCGTCCACGCTACCCGGCCGCGAGGACGCAGTGGCGAGGAGCCGGCGCGGCCAAGCTCGAGACCCGATGGGTCACGATGAGGCCAGAGTGTATCAGGGCCATTCTGGGACGGATAGAGGTTGCTGGAACCGGCCATCTCGCTGCGGGTTCAGAGGATGACCCACCCCCCCTCCCCCAAGGCGCCCTATCCAGGAGAAGAACGGAGTGGGCGGGGCTTCTGGCCCGGGTGTGTGCGTGACGCCCCAGACCAGAAGCCCCGCCCCGCGTCCCGCCCCTTCCCCCGCCCCGCCCCCTCCCGCGGCCCCTCTTCTTCCTGCGCCGTGGTGTGAGCGGCGGCGGCGACGACGGCGGCAGCGGTGGCGGCTCGGTTCCGGAGTCTCGTTGAGAGGCTCGCGTGGGTGGCGACTCACGCTGCGGCCGAGTGAGCAGCGCGCCAAGCGCCGCGCCCCCCTTTCTCTCCACGGAAACCGCGGCTCGCGGGAGCCGCGGCTGGCGGGAACCAGCGGCCCGCGGAAGTGACGTGTTGCTCTGCCTGTAGCGCGTTTGAATCGGTTCCCGGGTGATCCTCGCGCCTCACGGCTGCGCGGCTACAACCGCCGTCGCCGAGGAGGAGCGGCAGCGCCTCAGGCCTAGGCCTCGAGCGGCCCCGAGGCCTAAGGCTGAAGGCCTCGCGTCGAGTCCACGCGTCGGCCCTCAGCGCGGCGGGGTCGGCGGCGGGCGTCGTCGGCTTCGCAGTCTTTTTTCCCTTTTCCCCAATATGGCAGCGAAGGGCGCCAACGGGCCTTCGGTGGAGGCTGGGGAGGACCGCGGCGGAGACGGCTGCAGAACCGTGTATTTGTTTGACCGGCGGGAGAAGAAGTCGGAGCTCGGGGACCGCGAGCTGCAGGTCGAGGAGCGCGCGGACTTCGCGGGCTTCCGAGCCTCAGTGTGTCAGGTACGCGCCGGGGTGAGGGCGGGATGCGCGGGTTGGGGGTGTGTGTGTGTGTGACGAGAAACTCCTGCGGGTCACCGAAGCCATAAACCTGTCAACCGGCCTGGGGCGCGCGGCCTTGAACGCTCTCCGCGCCGCCCGCCAGGCCTGGGCCG
>NW_012267316.1:166145-184039 GCF_000151885.1 Dipodomys ordii
AAAAAAAAAAAAATTAAGATCCATAGAATAAAAAGACTTGAACAAGGACTTCTTTTTTTTTTTGGCTGAGTAGTGGTGCCTGAACTCTGGGCCTGGGCGCTGTCCCCCTAGTTCTTCAGCTCAAGAATAGCACTCTACCACTTGAGCCACAATGCCACAATGCTTTTTTATGTGGTGCTGAGGAATGGAACCAAGGGCCTCATGTATGCAAGGCAAGCACTCTACCACTGAGCCACCTTCCCCACCCAAGGACTTTGTTTTCTTCATGTCTGTTTTTATGCCTAACATATTTTGAATGGCCAGATTAAAATGAATAAATGAGGAAAAAATCCTGAACCTGTGAAGTTATAATGAGCCTGGATATATGATAGTAGATTCCAAAGTAGGCTTTCTTCTTCTTTTTTATTTTTTTTAAACTACTAGGTCTTACCATGTGGCCTATGCTGGCCACAAATTTAGATTCTTCTGCCTGAGCCTCCCAAATGCTGGGATTACAGGTACAAAAATCACTATAATGTTTAATATTCAGCTTCATTTTTCACTTAATATTGCCAAAGACGTTTTTTAAATTAATTTTTTTTTGGGGGGTCTGGTCGTTGGGACCGAACTCTGGGCCTGGGCTCTGTCCCTCAGCTCTTCAGCTCAAGGCTAGTGCTCTACCACTTGAGCCACAGCGCCACTTCCAGTTTTTTTCTTTTTGCTTATGTGGTGCTGAGGAATCGAACCCAGGGCCTCAGGCATGCAAGGCAAGCGCTCTACCACTGAGCCACCTTCCCAGCCCTTAAATTAATTTTTTAATATCTTTAAATAGTTGTGTAAAAGACTTTCTATTTAACAAAGGAGTTTATGAATACAATATATCTTAATCAATATTACCCCTTTCAACATTTTCACCCATTCTGCTGACGCTGTCTTTTGGGTGTGTGTTATAAATGTGTCAGTGCTGGTGAACAAACCAGGTATGTTAGGTACATGCTCTACCTCTGAACTACATCACCAGCACTTCGAAGTGTGTCTAATGCAGGCTTTTGTAGTAAATATTAGAACTGAGCAGGTTAGTTACCACTTTTTTTTTGGTCATGCGGCTTGAACTCAGGGACTGGGCGCTGTCCTTGAGCTCTTTGGCTCAAGGCCAGCATTCTACCACTTTGAGCCACAGTGTCAATTCCAGTTCTCTGGTAGTCAGCTGGAGATAAGTCTCACAGACTTTCCTGCCCTGGCTTGCTTCAGACCATGATCTTCAGATCTCAGCTTCCTGAGTAGCTATGATTACAAGCATGAGCGATACTGTAATATTAAGTAGTGCTATGGTAAAAAAAAATTGAAATGCAATTTTATATTTAGGGTGTTATTATTAGGGTTACCATTTCATAAGTCAGGCAGTGCACCCCTTCTTTCGCTTTCCCCCATTTTCCTCCTCCCATTCCTTTTTTTTGGGGAGGGTCCGGACGTGGGGCCTGAACTTTGGGCTTGGGCGCTGTCCCTCAGCTCTTCAGCTCAAGGCTAGCGCTCTACCACTTGAGCCACAGCGCCACTTCCAGCTTTTTTCTTTTTGCTTATGTGGTGCTGAGGAATCGAACCTAGGGCCTCAGGCATGCAAGGCAAGCGCTCTACCACTGAGCCACCTTCCCAGCCACTGTATTTCTTTTTGGACAGTATCACTCCCTCACTCTTTGTTTTTCCTGCCCATCCCCACCCATAAGTTGTATAGTTAATATTCAACATTGTGTCTAGTGAGTACCACTGTTCCATTTGTTCACCCTTTGTTCTTTTATTTCTGTGCTATTTTTTTTGAAATAGGGTCTTATGCAACCCACTCTAGCCTCAAACTCATAACCCCTATGTCTCATCTTCCAGAGTGCTGAGAGTGTCACCTCATGGGTGACACCCATCTGTTTGCTTGTGTGTGTATATTTGTGTTTGTGTTTCTGTTTGTGCCTGCCTACTTGCCTTCCTACTTACCTATTATCTAGACAGGTACATGCTATTTCAGGCTGGCCTGGAATTTAGGATCCTTAAACTTCAGAAACCATGGAAAAGCAAGAAAAAGACTTTTAAAACCAAGGAAAAAATTCCTTTTTACTAATGTGTTTCTTTCATAGAACAGATGAAATTTATATTTGATTAGAGGTGAGAGGGGAAACTTAAGAAGACTAATTTTTTTTTTGGTCATGGAGCTTGAACTCTGGGCCTGAGTACCATCCCTCAGCTCTTCAGCTCAAGGATAGCACTCTACCATTGAGCCATAGCACCACTTCAGGTTTTCTGAGTGGTTTATTGGAGATTAGAGTCTTACGAACTTTCCTGCCCTAGCTAGCTTTGAATTGCAATAATTAGATCTCAGTCCCTTTAGTAGCTAGGATTACAGGCCTGAGCCACTGGTGCCTGGCTAGGAAGACTAACTTAAAACCAAGTCTATCTGCCACAATCTCATAACTGTTTTCATCACTTATGTGAACTTAATTAAATCCAAGATTATATGCAGTGAAACTGGGATTGAAATCTAGATCATTTGTTGAAAGGCAGCATGTCTTTAGTGGAAGTTGGACAGCATTATGGGAAAAAATAAATCAAGCATCCATAGTACAGTAGCAGACACTATATCCTGACCATTTGTGGTTTTTCTTCAGTTATGTTTCTTTGGTACCATATACCTGTGGGTACCAAAGGTCTACTTTATAAAATGTTATGAAGGATAAATGATTTCTGTTTAGACTTGAGACCATCCCCAAGATATCTCATTATATATATTCAGATGGGTAGAATCTCAAAAATAAAAAGTGGAAACACTTCTAGCTCCAGGTATTTCAGATAAGAGTACTTATTGGGTATATGCATGTCTTTTAAGAAGTGTCTATTGAGATTTTTTACAAATCCCTCCCCTTTCCTTGCCTTTCCCACTCTTCCTGCCTATGTCTTCCTCCCTTCATCCCCTATTATGTAGCCCCAGATGCTTGGAACTCACATTTCTTCTGAGTGCTGATAATATTACAGGTAGGCCCCACCATGCTGGATTTTTGACACAGATTAAAAATTGAAAGATAGGGGTTGGGAGTGTGGCGTAGTGGTAGAGTGCTTGCATGAAGCCCTGGGTTTGATTCCTTAGTACTACATAAACAGAAGAAGCCAGAAGTGGTGCTGTGGCTCACGTGGTAGAGTGCTAGTCTTGAGCAAGAAAGAAGCTCAAGGACAGGACCCAAACCCTGAGTTCAAACCCCAAGACTGGCAAAAAAAATTGAAAGCCAATTCTGTGATACAAGAAAATTAGGCAGTCCCTAATTTTGGATATTTTTTTCCCTACTGCTGAACCATGCTGCCTCCAGCCCTTTCCTTTTCTTTTACAATTATTTCCCTGTGTTTTTTCCTACAATTTTGGATTAATAGGGTGCTGACTTTCAGGCTGGGGGTATATGTAGCTTAGTGATTAAGCACATGCTTAAGGCTGGGTTGGATCCCTAGCACATCCTCCCCTCAAGAAAACAAAACATCTGCTTTAATTCTTTTTTTTTTTAATTTTATTTTATTTGTGAACATACTGTACAAAGGAGTTACAATTACATGGGCAGGATAATGCATACATTTCTTACCAAGCATTGCAGCCTCCTCCTTTGTTTACCCTTCACATCCCTTCCCAGCCTCCCCGCTCCCCCCCAATCCCAATCCTTCTCTTTTCTGCTTTAATTCTTGTGCAATTGATATTCCTGATTGTTGAAATAGAAATTTTTATTTACTAACATGTGATTAATAGTTGATCAATATTACCACTGAATATTCTTTCTCTGTGATTTGTAATGTTACCTTTTATTTGTCAAGATCTCACACATAAATGTATACGCATGTTTCGGACTCTTATTCTCTTCCCCTAGTTTATTATAGGAATTTTATTTATTTGTTTATTTAGTTAGTTGATCGTAGGGCTTGTATTCTGGGCTTCGTCACTGTCCCTCAACTCTTCAGCTCAAGGCTAGCACTCTACTACTTGAGCCATAGTACCACTTCCGGCTTTTTCTGTTTATGTGATGCTGATGAATGGAACTTAGGGCCTCATGAATGCGAGGCAAGCACTCTACCACTGAGCTACATTCCCAGCCCCATATTATAGGATTTTTTGGCGGGGAGGGGTCAGTCGTTGGGTTTGAACTCTGGGCCTAGGCGCTGTCCCTCAACTCTTTAATTCCAGGCAAGTACTCTACCACTTAAGCCACAGTGCCACTTCTGGCTTTTTCTGTTTATGTGGTGCTGAGGAATTGAAACCAGGGCTTCATGCATGCAAGGCAAACACTCTACCACTGAACCACCACATATTACAGGAATTTTAAACCAGAAATTTTCTTATAAAAAGTTTTGAATAGGGCTGGGAATATAGCTTAGTGGTAGAGTGCTTGCCTAGCATGTATGAAGCCCTGGGTTCAGTTGTTCAGTACCACATAAACAGAAAAAGCCAAAAGTGATGCTGTGGCTCAAGTGGTGGATTCCTAGCCTGAGCACAGAGAGGCTTAGGGACAGAGCCCAGGCCCTGAGTTCAAACCCCAGGACCTGCCAAAAAAATTTTTTTTTTGAACATACACTGAAATAAATGTATAATCAACCCCCATATACTCTTTGCTTGATGTTTAGCAGTTACCAATAATTTGTTATATTTCTATCATTTTAGCTGACTTTAGATGTAAGATACTCATCTAGCTGGGATTACTGGCATAAATTATAACCCCTGACCCAAAAATTGAGTGTTTTTTTTTCCTCTTTTCTTTTTTCGTGTGTGTGTGTGTGTGTGTGTGTATGTGTGTGTGTATGTGTGTATGTGTGTGTGTGTGAGAGAGAGAGAGAGAGAGAGAACATTGGGATTTGAATACTTTTCAATATATGTGTATATTTCAGTACATATTCAGATTTCTCCTTTAAAAATGTCTTTATAGTTTATATGTTAAAAATAGAATTCAGTAAGATCCTCAGATAGAACTTGTTTTCTTCAGTGTTCCCTAATTTAACTTTTTAAAAATATATGTTAAAATAAATATATAATAAAATATATAGTAAAAATACTATACAGAGGTTACAGGACATGAGTAAGGTAATGAGTACATTTCCTATCCAGTATTGTTACTTCCTCCTTTGTTTTTCCTCTACTGTCCCTTCCCTCCCCCCCCCAAGTTGTAAAGATCTACATAGTGTCTTGAACCTCTCATTGTTATAATGAGGCAACTTGTATCCTTATTTCCCTTCCCTCTCCTAATTAGAAAAATGTATATACAAGATGCTGGCTACTGAATCAAATACAGTGAAAATATGGGTTATATCATGAGGGAAGAACATACAAAGGAAACAGAAAAAAATCACATAGTATAAATACATTAAAAAATAACAGCAAGAAAGATAAAACCATTGGTGTCCCTATCTTGGGGTTCATTTTGCTTAGCATCATTTTATATGGTCATATGTACATAGCTTTGACCTTTTCTGCTTGTCCTAGATATATACTAGTTATTGCAAATAAGGAACCTATGGTTTTTTGGGCCTGCCTTACTTCACTTAATATAATTTTTTCCAAGTCTTTTCCATTTCCTAACAAATGGGGCAGTGTCATTCTTTCTGATGGAGGCATAGAATTATATATATATATATATATGTGTGTGTGTGTGTATATATATATATATATATATATATATATATATATATATATATATATATATATAATTATGTATACATACACACACACACCACTTTTTTTTTTCGGTTGTGGGCCTGAACTCTGGACCTGGGCACTGTGCCTCAGCTCTTCAGCTCAAGGCTGGTGCTCTACCACTTGAGCCACAGTGCCACTTCCGACTTTTTCTGCTTCTATGGTGCTGAGGAATTGAACCCAGGGCCTCATGCATGCAAGGCAAGCACTCTACCACTGAGCCATCTTCCCAACCCATACCACATTTTCTTGATCCATTCATCTACTGAGGGGCATCTGGGTTGGTTCCAATCTTAGCTATGGTAAATAATGCTACAATAAACATAGTTGTGCTGCAGCTTTAGTATAGCCTTGTTTGTGATCTGTTTGGTAAATGCCCAAAAGTGGGATTGCTGGGTCATAGGGGAGCTCTGTGTGGAGTCTTTTGAGGAACCTCCATACTGCTTTCCAAAGTGGTTGAACAAGTTTATACTCCCACCAGCAATGCAGTAGTGTTCCCTTTTGGCTACATCTGCTCCAGCATCTGTTGTTACTAGATTTCTTAATTATAGCTATTCTAACTGGGGTGAGGTGGTATCTCAATGCTGTTTTGATTTCCATTTCTTTTAGGCTAGAGAAGTTGAGCATTTCTTCATGTGTCTATTTATTGGCCATTCTTACTTAGTCTTCAGAGAACTGTCTTTAAGCCTACTCATTAATCGTGCAGTTTCTTTGAAGATTTGTTTGTAGGGGATTCCTAATTTAAATTTAAAGTATTGGAGAAACTTCCTCTTTTTTTTTTTTTTCTGGTCGGTCGTGGGTCCTGAACTCTGAGCCTGTGCGCTGTCCCTCAGCTTTTCAGCTGATTGCTAGCACCCTACCACTTGAGCCACAGCGCCACTTCTGGCTTTTTCTGCTTATGTGGTGCTGAAAAATCAAACCCAGGGCCTTATACATGCAAGGCAAGCACTCTACCACTGAGCCACCTTCCTAGCCCCGAGAAATTTCCTTTTTCAATCTCTAATTCTCCTATAGTTCTCAAATCAGGCTTTTTTTTCTTTTTAATATTTCACATTCTGGATTAGTCTGTGCTTAAAAAATCTTGATTAGATTTAGGTTCAATCTCTTTGGGTTGAAAATCACAATAGGCTATACTTCATACCACATTATAAAAACATATATATGAATGTTCACTTATTCAATGACAGCAGTGCTGCCATTGAATTCTACATATTTAAGCTGAACTGTCTGCATAATATTATAAACTATCTGATGGTTCATCTGATGGTGATATTCTGATGGCCTGCCCTTTTATATTCTTTTGCTTGGACTCATCCCCCCCCCCCCCACTTTGTGATACTGAAGAATCACAAGTATGGCCTTACTGAACAGGTGCTCAACCAACTACCTACATCCTCAGCTGATATTTAAAAAAAATTTTTTTTTGGCCTGGTGCGGGTGGCTTATTTTATAATCCTAGCTACTCCAGGAAGCTGAGATCGGAGGATCTCAGATGGATTGGTGGTAGAGTATTTGTCTAGGATGCATGAAGCCCTGGGCTTGATTCTTCAGTACCACATAAAGAGAAAAAACCAGAAGTGGCTTTGTGGCTGGAGTGGTAGAGGGCTAACTTTGAGCAAAAGAAGCTCAGGGACAGGACAATGCGCAGGCCCTAAATTCAAGACCCAGGACTGGGGGGACAAAGCATATTATAAATTACAGGGAAATATTTGAAGCCAGCCTAGTCAGAAAAATGCGTAAGATTCTTATCTTCAGTGAACTACCAGAGAATCCAGAAGTGGAGCTGTGACTCAACTGGTAGGGCTCTAGCCTTGAGCATTAGCAGAGTTTGAACTAGTGCTAGAGATAGTTTGGCAGATTTTCTTATTGTTGAGCTGTGCCTTAAGTCCTGATTTTGCTGGTTATTTTTAAGATAGTCTTGTTCCATACCTGAGTGCAAGGCTGGGCACTGTCCAGTTAACGTTCACTGTAGTTATAACAGGCTCATGCTATAGTGCCCAGCTTTTCATTGAGGAGATGGGGGTGGTCTCAAGCACTCTTTTGCCTGGGCTGGCTTTGAACCTTAATCCTTTCAATCCCATTTTCCCAAATGTCTAGGATTATAGGCATGAACCAACAGAGTCCTGCTGATTTTTACCTTTTTATTTATTTATTTATTTATTTATTTATTTATTTAGGGTCCGGTCATGGGGCCTGAACTCTGGGCCTGGGCGCTGTCCCTCAGCTCTTCAGCTCAAGTCTAGTGCTCTACCACTTGAGCCACAGCACCACTTCCGGTTTATTTTTTCTTTTTTGCTTATGTGGTGCTGAGGAATCGAACCCAGGGCCTCATGCATGCAAGGCAAGCACTCTACCACTGAGCCACCTTCCCAGCCCTGATTTTTACCTTTTTAATTACTGAAGCCTGTTTGTCTTGTTGCAGTAATATTTCCCTGTAATTTATAATACACTTTTTGTTTTTCTATTCCTGGGGCTTGAACTCAGGGCCTGGCCACTCTCCTGTACCTGAGCTTCTTTTGCTCAAGGTTAGCCCTTTACCACTCCAGCCACAAAGCCACTTCTGGCTTTTTCTGTTTATGTGGTACTGAGGAATTAGGCAAAGCACTCTACCACTAAGCCACATTCTCAGTCTGCTTTAATATTTTAAAGTTACTTTTTTGAAAGGTATAGTAGGTACAAAGCTTCTTTTAATAGTTTGGATGGCATAGATGTTGCATAATATCTTTGATGGTGTAGCTGTTTTTTATCTTGCTGCTATAAAATACCTATATCAACATTTTAAATATCTAATTTTTAAAAAGATAAATGTTAGCTTTTCTTCAAACAAATGGGTTACTTGAGTGGCTTGAAGTATGCTTTTATCTAGGTCTTGCTGATATTAAGACTCTTTTCAGGAGCTGGGAAGGTGGCTCAGTGGTAGAGCGCTTGCCTTGCATGCCTGAGCCCCTGGATTCGATTCCTCAGCACCAGATAAGCAAAAAGAAAAGGTCGGAAGTGGCGCTGTGGCTCAAGTGGTAGAGTGCTAGCCTTGAGCTGAAGAGCTGAGAGCGCCCAGGCCTAGAGTTCAGGCCTCATGACCGGACCCCCACCCCCCTCAAAAAAAAGACTCTTTTCAAATGTCCTTCCTAATTATTAGTGTTCCTAGGTGACAGTTCCAGGAAAGCAGTCCTGTTAACTAAGTTATTTATGTGATTTATGTTTATCAGTTTTGCAGAAGGAGAATTTAAAAGTATTGGCTTGTATATAGGCAAGTAAATATAGCAATTGTTGAAAAATCGTAATATTAAACTGTCAGTATTTTCACATTCTTGCCTACTTGAATTTTTGCATATTTGCATTTTTCCTTTTTGGAGACATGCATTTTATTTCTCTTGTTTTGGCTAGACAATTGGCATTTCACCCGAAGAAAAGTTTGTTATTACAACTACAAGTAGGAAAGAAATTACTCATGATAATTTTGGTAAGTAAATTATATTATTGTTTATAGTTTTATATTTAATATGATATAACAGTAACTATTTTACTAACCTAGATATCTATTTAAAACTGTTGATGATTTTGGTTAATTGGTTTGATAAGAGGAAACTGGCTATGTGTGTCAGTGAGATTATAATACATATCGTTACATTACACTACTTAGGTATTATTTTTTGAACACTACTAATAGAAAAATAGTTATTGTTTAGGGGTACAAAAGGTGAGACTCTTGTTGGAGGGATCTGTTTTAAAAATCTGTTTTTCTTAGCCAACTTGAATTTTTCCATTATCTTTTTATACCCCATAAAAAGGTTTGTGAGACGTGCTACTTTTTTTTCCCCATTGATACATAGATCCTGTTACATAGCCTAGGATTAAACCCAACTCACAGTTCTCTTGTCTCAGCCTCCCTAGTGTTAGGATTACAGGAATGTACCACCATATCCAGGTTGATTGTTTCTCTTAAATGTAACTAGTTTTCTCCAGGTTCACACCACTTCAAGGCAGATTTCCATCTGCCTTCCTCTTGACAGTTTAACCTATTAGGAATTGTTTCATATAAGTGGAAATGTTTATGCATGTTCCATTGATATCCTTAATAAAATATAACTGGAATTTATAGATAACATGGTTTGGCAGTTTGCATGTATCATTGTTAAAAGATATTCAAGATACAGTTTGTATAATCAAAATTATTTCATTGAGCTTCTTATGTCATTTTAGTATTTAAAATTTAACTCTGATTACAGATGACACTGTTAAAGATGGAGTCACTTTATACCTGTTGCAGTCAGTCACTCAGTTATTACCAGCAGCTACAAAAGAACGAATTGACTTTCTACCTCACTATGACACACTTGTTAAAAGTGGCATGTATGAATATTATGCAAGTGAAGGACAAAATCCCTTGCGTAAGTATTCCATTGATACAAATTTTGACAAACTATTATTCTCTTTAATCAACTAAAACATGTTCCATTCTCTCATATTTTACATGTTTCTCATTCTATGCTAGTAGAGCAATATAAACATTCATTTTGAGATTTCATTCTCAGATTTTTGTTTTTTCTTTTTTTTTTTTGTCGGTCGTGGGGCTTGAACTCTGGGCCTGGGTGCTGTCCCTCAGCTCTTCAGCTCAAGGCGAGTGCTCTACCGCTTGAGCTACAGCACCACTTCCGGTTTTCTGGTGGTTTAATGGAGATAGGAGTCTCACGGTCTCTCCTGCCCGGGGTGGCTTTGAACCACGATCCTCAGATCTCAGCCTCCTGAGTAGCTAGGATTACAGGCGTGAGCCACCAGCGCCCGGCAGATTTTTGTTTTTTCTTCGTGTGTTTGTGTGTGTGTCTGTGTGTGTGTCTGTGTCTCCCCGTGTGTCTGTCCGTCCATCCATCTGTGTGTCCGTCTGGATCCTGGGGCTTGAAATTAGGACCTACATACTGTCTAAGCTTTTGTGCTCAAGGCTGGTGCTCTACCACTTGAGGCATATCTCCATTTCTAGCAGTCTTATGGACCGTTCTGCCTGGGCTGGCTTTGAACCTCTGTTCTCATATCTCAGCCTCCTGAGTAGCTAGGATTACAGGCACGAGCCTGTAATCATAGTATACTTTACTTAACCTATCCTCTTCAGAGTAAAAATACTCTCCTTTAAAGCTAACTCCTTTCAACAGATGAGAGATTTTATACATATACGTGCTTCTTCTTTTGTATACTTTCCTTTCCTCATTTTTCCTGATCTCCTTATAAACCTCTCTTAATTAAGAAAATATATTTTACCTTGCAATTATTTGTTTTGTGGGATCAAGTACAGGACCTTGTATGTTCACAGCAAGCTTTCTACTACTGAGTTCACTTTGGAAATTTAGCTGAATTGCACAACTTTGTATTCTTGTCTCCTTGTCTTCATCATTTTCTTCTTTTACTAATTTACAGTTTCTATTCTACTTTTAGAATACCTTTATTATTTGTTAATCAGGAACTTAGGGCCTCATATACTTGCTTGGCTTTTTCCGCTTGTGACTGGTACTGTACCATGTGAACTACGCCTCCACATCTAGCATTTGGCTGGTTAATCAGATATAGGAGTCTCTCAAATTTGTCTGCCCTGGCTAACTTCATATTAACTTTTCAGATCAGTTGCTTGAGTAGCTATGTTTATAGGCATTCGTAATTGGTGTCCAGTCCTTTCTGAATCTTGCTGAAGAAGTGCTTAGTACTCCTTACATGCTTATTATAAACTACTTATTCTACTGTACTAGAATTTGAAATAGGCCTTGTGCTAATTAAGATACTGTACAACTTGAACCACACTCCCACCATTTTTTGCTCTAGTTTTTTTACTTTTTTTTTTTTTTTTTTTTGATGCTGGTACTGTGGCTTGAGCTCAAGGCCTTTCTCTCTTGCTTGGCTTTTTTCCTCAAAGCCGGTGTTCTACCATTTGCACCACACTTTTACTTGCAGCTTTTTTATTTTTCATTACGTAGTTCTATAGAGATTACAATTCCATATTTCATCCCTTCCATTGTTCTCCCCATTTTTTCTTCTTTCATTCTCTACCCTCAAGTTATGTAACTCAGTTTTTGTATAATGTACAATGAATATATTGGCTGCATCTACTTGGAACTTTTTGCTGGTTATTTGGAACCTGGCTGGCTTCAAACCAGGATCATCTGACTTCATCCTCTGAGTAGCTAGGATTACAGGCATGAGCCACCAGTATCCTATTGGTCTGTTGTTTTTTTTTTTTTGGGTCTGGTCGTGGGGTCTGAACTCTGGGCCTGGGCGCTGTCCACAGCGCCACTTCCGGCTTTTTTCTTTTTGCTTATATGGTGCTGAGGAATCAAACCCAGGGCCTCAGGCTTGCAAGGCAAGCGCTCTACCACTGAGCCACCTTCCCATCCCCCTGTTTTTGTTTTTTTGTTTCTATTTGTTGTTGTTTTGTGTCAGTTCTGGGAATTGAACTAGGCCTGATGCTGCCCTTGAACTTTTTTGTTAAAGGCTAGCATTCTACCACTTGAGCCATAGCTCTACTTCTGGTAGAGTTAAGAGTTAATTGCAGATAAGGGTCTCCCAGACTTTCCTGTTCAGGCTGGTTTTGAATCATGATCCTCAGATCTTACCCTCTGGAGTGGGATTATAGGCATGAGTCACTAGTCTAGCTGCTGGGGTTGTAATTATTTTATTTATTTATTGTTGTAGGTCAGAGGCCTTGAACTCAGGGCTTGGGTGCTGTCCCTGAGTTCTTTTGCTCAAAGCTAGTGCTCTATCACTTTGAACCACAGGGCCATTTCTGGTTTTTCAGTGGTTACTTGAAATAAGAGTCTCACATTTTTCTACTTGGGCTGGCTTTGAACTGTGTTCCTCAGATCTCAGCCTCTGAGTAGCTAGGATTACAGGCATGAGCCACTGGTGCCCAGCTGTGCCCTCCTTATTTTTATGTTTTTGATTGGGTAATGCTGTGTAGCCCAGCCTGGCTCTGACATCCTCTTAGAGGAGCTCAGCTTCTCAAGTGCTGGGATAACAAGCATGAACTACCATTCTTTTCCTTTTCCTTTTTTCTTCTTCTCTGTTTTCTTCTTTTCCTTTATTTCTTCCCCTCCTTTCCTCCTCATTCTTTCTCTCCCTCCATTCTCCATTTCTCTTTTCTTTTCCTTCCTTTATTCTCCTTTTTTTGAGGAATATGATCTTGCCTTGTAGCCCAAGCTGGCTTAAAACTCCCCATGTAGCCCTGGGATTTGTGGTCTTCTCACCTTGGTCTCCCAAGTGCTAGAGTTAGTGTCATGCTAATACACCAAGCAACATGTAGCTCTGGTTGGCATTGAACTCTGAATCTTTTTGCCTCTTCCTCTTTGCTCATTGAGTATGCTACCAAGTCTAGTCCCTTTTTTTCTTTTAGCATTTTAAAATTAGCTTACATTAGTATACAAAGTGGGATTTCATTGTTAGATTTCCATACAAGTTTACAATATATTTGCCTTTCTTTTTAACTAAGGAGAAAAATGTGAAAAAAGTTTTAAATAGTGACCTATAAGAAAGAATATATGGGGCTGGGAAGGTGGCTCAGTGGTAGAGCACTTGCCTTGCATGCTCGAGGCCCTGGGTTCGATTCCTCAGCACCACATAAGCAAAAAGAGAAAAGCCGGAAGTGGCGCTGTGGCTTAAGTGGTAGAGCGCTATCCTTGAGCTGAAGAGCTGAGGGACAGTGCCCAGGCCCAGAGTTCAGGCCCCACAACTGGACCCAAAAAAAAAATAAAAAAAAGAAAGAATATATGTTACTGATAAATTGGATGTCAGATTAGTGGTTTGATAAAGAATCTGTCGTAGTTCTGTGAAGAAGTATCCTGCCATTTGACAATAACATCTTAGTTTTGGTCTTTTGTTTTCAGACAAGGTCTTGCTATATCGCTGACAGGCCTAGAACTAGTATTCCTCCTGCTCAGTGTCCCTAGTGCTGGGGTTACAGATGTGTGCCACATCCTGTCTTCAAACTAGCTCTTATGAGACACTTTATAGTTGCTTTATATTTTTCTTTTTGAGTGTGATTACTTTTGATTTGTATATGATGCGGTTACTTTGTAGATTATTTTAGGTTATGATTATAGTTTTCTGTTTCTTGTGTCTGTATGTTTTTCTTAGATTATAAACTCCTTAAAATAGGAATAATGGTTGGCTGACTTACGCTGTATAATACCATACAAGTACTGATTGATGACTGCTTTTTTATGCTGATGGTGATTGGAGTTTCTTCTACTTTGAACCATTATATGATGTATTGAGGAGGGAAAAGTTAAACAATAATGTTTTCTCAATCTCTTTCAGCATTTGCTCTTGCAGAATTAATTGATAATTCATTGTCGGCTACTTCTCATAATGTTGGTATTAGAAGAATACAGATTAAGTTGGTAAGAAAATGCATGAAGAAATAAAAGTTTTTGGCTGGGAATGTGGCTTAGTAGTAGGGTACTTGCCTAGCATGCATGAAACCCTGTGTTCTATTCCTTAGTATCACATAAGTAGAAAAAAGCCAGAAGTGGCACTGTGGCTCAAGTGGTAGAGTGCTAGCGTTGAGCACAGAGAGGCTCAGGGACAGAGCCCAGGCCCTGAGTTCAAACCCCAAGACTGGCAAAAAAAAAGAAATTTAAATTTTTTATAAGAACAGAAAAAAAAGAAAAAGATATAGCAAGGGTAGTAATACTAATTTGATGTCTTTATCCAGTGTTAAGATTTTTTCCATTAGTCTTATTTTCTATGCATATGATATGTTTGTTTACATGTGGAATACACTTAAAAAAATAAACCTCCCTCTTTCCTAGAAATACATTGTAAACATTTGATATATGACTAGTCTACAATACAGTATTCCATTGCTGCAGAGTGATTTGTTTGCTGTAGTGTAAGTTACATAATCTGTTTCCCTATACTTTTGCCATTAGGAAAAATGCAAAGATGATGAATACTAATATGTCTCTGTACATGTCCTTTAGTTATTTCCTTAAGTCGAATTCTGTGAAGTGAATTTTCTGGGTGAAGGAGACATGAATAATTCTAAGGCAAGCCAGGTGCCAGTGACTCATGTTTGTAATCTTCAGAAAGCTAAGATCTGAGGATCGTGGCTCAGAGCTAGCCCAGGCAGGAAACTGTGAGACTCTTATCTCCAGTTAACTACTAGAAAAACCAGAAATGGCTCTGTGTCTCAAGTGGTAGAGCACTGGCCTTGCGCTGAAGAGTGCAAAGAGAGTGCTCAGGCCCAGAGTTCAAGCCCTATGACCGACAAAGAAAAAAGAAATTCTAAGGCTTTTGGTAGATTTGGCTGAAGTGCCTTTCAGAAAGTTGTATTACTTTATACTTCTACCAGCAATGTAGAATCATATATACTGAATCATATTTATTGAAATATATATATATGTATCACAAATATTGAGTTGATTGTTCTTGTCTTTTTGAACTTTTGTTTCATAGCTTTTTGATGAAACACAAGGAAAACCTGCAGTGGCGGTGATAGATAATGGAAGAGGAATGACCTCTAAACAGCTTAACAACTGGGCTGTGTACAGGTTGTCAAAATTTACAAGGCAAGGTGACTTTGAAAGGTTAGAAAATTTTACATTTTTTAAATGGGTGGCTGTATTTAAAGGTAACTCTTAATGTGCCTTTATATACATGCAATACATTAAAGTATTTAGATTTTAACATATTTAGGTTTTATTATAGAGTTTTTGTGATTAATATTAGAAGTAGAATTATATACTATTGTGCCTTATAAGATAAAATGCTTTAATGAACAGTTCTTTTTGCATTTCCTGAAGTAGAAGGGGTTATACTTATACATTAAATACCTTAGAACCTTTCCCCCTTTTCTTTCTAAGTGAGATAAGAGCTATTTAGGCCAACAGACTAAATTTAAAATAAGCTTTAGAAATCACTTCATGTCACTAGCAAAATGTCTGAAAGTGCATGAAGTTTGGACTTCTGTTTTTTTTTTTTTAATTTTTTTTGTGTGGGGCGGGTCTGGTCATGGGGCCTGAACTCTGGGCCTGGGTGCTGTCCCTCAGCTCTCGGCTCAAGGCTAGCACTCTACCATTTGAACCACAGCGCCACTTCAGGCTTTTTTTTTTTAATGCTTATGTGGTGCTGAGGAATTGAACCCAGGGCCTCAAGCATGCAAGGCAAATGCTCTACCACTGAGCCACCTTCCCAGCCCCAACCTTCTGTATTTTTATATTTTAGTGTCCTGTTTTTCAAAACATTTATGGTAATTTGGGAATAGAACCCTGTTTTGTTTCATAATAGACTTGTAAAAAATGTCCTGAATAAGACAAATATGCTGAAAACTACTATAAAGGTAAATATTTAGCCTGGTGCTGGTGGCTCAGGCCTGTAATCCTAGCTGCTCAGGAGGCTGAGATCTGAGGATGGTGGTTTGAAGCCAGACAGAGCAGGAAAATCTGTGAGACTCTTTTCTCCAGGGAATTAACCACCTGAAAACAAAACTGGAAGTGGAGCTGTGGCTCACAGTGGTAGATCCCTAGCTTGAGGACAGCACCCAGGCCCGGGGTTCAAGATTCATGAACAAAAACAAACAAAAAGGATAAATATTTAAATTCTGGTAATAGTGTACAACTCTATTAGGAAAAGATTTGACCCACAAGTCTTTTTTTTTTGCCGGTCGTGGGGCTTGAACTCTGGATCTGGGCACTGTCCCCCAGCTCTTCAGTTCAAGGCTAGCACTCTTCCACTTGAGCTACAGCGCCACTTCTGGCTTTTTCTGCTTATTTCGTGCTGAGGAATCGAATCTAGGGCCTCATGCATGCAAGGCAAGCACTCTACCACTGAGCCACCTTCCCAGCCCCCTACAAGTCTTTGTTTTTGTTTTTTCCTGTGCCAGATCTGAGTGTCATTCCTGAGTTTTTGTGCTCAAGGCACAAAAAAGGATTAGAGGCAAGAGCTACTGGCACCTGTTTGTTTTTTGTTTTTTGTGTTTTTTTCCCCACCAAGTCCTGGGACTTGAACTCAGAGTCTGGGTGCTGTCCCTGAGATTTTTTTTTGCTTGATCCTAGTGTACTACTACTTCAGCCTCAGCTCCACTTCTAGCTTTTAGGTGGTTATTTGGAGGTAAGAGTCAGAGTCTCATGGACTTTTTTGCCCAGGCTGCCTTTGAACCATGATCCTCAGATCTCAGCCTCCTGAGTAGCTAGGATAACAGGAGTAAGGCACCAATATCCCATAAGTTTCTGATATTTTAAGTTGTAGATTTGAGATAGCTTTCTTTCTCCTCTCCCTTCCCGTCTCCTTCCCCTTTTCTCCCCTCTCCTCTTCTTTTCTTTTTTTGTTTTTCTAATGGTCTCCTATAGCCCAGACTGCCCTGGAATTTGTATTTCTCTTATCTCACTCTCCCAAGTGCTAAGATTATAGGTGTGCACCACTATATCCTGATTTAGTTTGTGTATTTTTTCCTTATGGTCAAACAACATATTCTAAATTATTTCAGGGCTTTTAAATGTATTTGGTTTTGTTTTATGATCTAGGATGTTACCTATCTTGGTGTATTTTCTCTGTGTCCCTGAAAAGAAGGTGTAGAGTTGCTATTTGGATTTTTAATTTCTTGATCCTCATGCTGACTTTTGGTATGTGGTATTTTCTGTTTTTTTTTGGGTCCGGTCGTGGGGCCTGAACTCTGGGCCTGGGCGCTGTCCCTCAGCTCTTCAGCTCAAGGCTAGTGCTCTAACACTTGAGCCACAGCGCCACTTCTGGCTTTTTTCTTTTTGCTTATATGGTGCTGAGGAATCGAACCCAGGGCCTCATGTATGCAAGGCAAGTGCTCTACTACTGAGCCACCTTCCCAGCCCCGTGTGTGGTATTTTCTGAAAGACATACTTTTGAAGTAGATACATTTTTATTGTAAAGGTTATGTACAGAAAGTTACAGTTATGTAAGTCAGGTAACAAGTACGTATCTTTTGGACAGTGTCATCTCTTCCTTTTCTCCCAGTTTTTCCCTCCTGATTCTCCCCTTCCAAATTGTTCTTTTTCAATATAGTGAGAATCAGTGCTGTATTTGTTCACCCTTTATATAACTAATAGATGCAAATTAAAATCTTTTAAAAGCTATATAAGGATGTTTTGTTTTAATAATACATTTTATTTTTATTTAATGAACACAATATTAGTAATAGTTTTTCCCAGCCATATACCCTTCAGTTTTACTAGCCATTTCTTTTTTTTTTTTTTACTTTTTTTTTTTT
>NW_012267316.1:185767-233858 GCF_000151885.1 Dipodomys ordii
TCTCTTCCTGTACGTTATCAGTGTATAGGAAGGCAACTGATTTTTGTGGGTTTATTTTGTATCCTACTAGCCATTTCTTTTGCAACAAAATGTCTGTGATGTTCTTGGAACTTGAACTCAGGGTCTGGGCACTATCCCAGAGCTTTTTCACTCAAGGCTAACATTCTCCAATTTAGAGCCATGGTTCTACTTACAGTTTTCTGAGGGTTAATTGGAGATAAGGGTCTCATGAACTTTCCTGCCTGGACTAGCTTTGAATTTAGATCTTCAGATCTCAGCCTCCTGAGTGGCTAGGGTTATAAGCGTGAGCTGGTGCCCAGTCCCAAATACATTTTTATATCAGTATCCTTTATCCTTGTATCAATATCTTTCCTAAAGGATTTTTAAAAATCCTATTTGGGAACTTGAGAATTTGGAGCTTAGTTTTCTCATTTCTTAATGTTTTCAGGGGAAACAATGCCTGATCTGTGGGTATAAGAACTAATGGAGGGCTAGGAAGGTGGCTCAGTGGTAGAGCGCTTGCCTTGCATGCATGAGGCCCTGGGTTCAATTTCTCAGGCACCACATAAGCAAAAAAGAAAAAACCGGAAGTGGCGCTGTGGCTCAAGTGGTACAGCGCTAGCCTTGAGCTGACGAGCTGAGGGACAATGTCCAGGCCCAGAGTTCAGGTCCCACGACCGGACTAAAAAAAAAAAAAAAAAGAACTACTGGAGTAAATGTCTTGACTTTGCTCTAATTACTTTTCATGTTTGAGTTAAGCTGGCTTGGTAGTCAGTTTTTTTAGGCACTTAAATAGATTATTTACAATCACTGCATTAATGCAATGTTTTATTTTAGTGATCATTCAGGATATGTTCGGCCAGTACCAGTGCCACGCAGTTTAAATAGTGATATTTCCTATTTTGGTGTTGGTGGCAAACAGGCTGTTTTCTTTGTTGGACAATCAGCCAGAGTAAGTGAAAATATTTCTTATAAGTGAAATTTGATCAAAATATTTTGAGATTAAGCAGTTTAACTATTAGCAGTTTTTAAAGTACTGTTTTTAATATTTGGCAGATGATAAGCAAACCTGCAGATTCCCAAGATGTTCATGAACTTGTGCTCTCTAAAGAAGATTTTGAGAAGAAGGAAAAAAATAAGGAGGCAATATACAGTGGATATATTAGAAACAGAAAGGTATAATACATTTTAAAACTCACAACTGTAAATTTATTCCTTTGACTAGATAATAAGGACATTTTCTAATTTATTACTAAAATGTTAGTAGTTTTTTTTTTTTAAATGAGAGGTTTTTTATTATCCTAGGCTGGACTTGAAGTTTTAGTCTTTCTGCTTTAGCTTCTCAGTGCTGGATTATATAGGTATTGTGCTGCCATGTGTGACTCTCAGTTTTTTGTTTTTTTTTAACCAGTCCTGAGGCTTGACCTTAAGGCTTGGGCCCTGTCCCTGAATCTCTTCGAGCCCATGACTAGCACTCTACCACTTGAACCACAGCACCACAACTTGCTTTTTCTGAGTAGTTTATTGGAGATAAGAGTCTCATGTATTTTTCTGCCCAGGCTAACTTCTTCAAACCCTGATCCTTACATCTCAGCCTACTGAATAGCTAGGATTACAGCCATGAGCCACCAGCACCTGGCTCAATAATGTTTAAAAACTTGGAAATATGAAATATTAGGAATGAGTTACTTGATGTTCATTCTTTTTCTTTTAATTGTTTGAATAGTAAAAATTATCATTTATCTGCATCCTTAGGCTAAAATCATTAATGTAATAAGTTTTCCTATAAAGCCTAATAAGGTTACATAGTTTTTCCTAGTTTGAATTTGAGCTTTAAAGTCTTGTTATGAAATATATAAACTTTAGAAAAGCACTGATGTAGTGGGGTTTTAGGAAATTAGAACTTGAGAGAAATATATGGGATTTGTCCTACAAATTTCTTTTTAAATTGTCACTTCAATATGGAAAATTATTAAGAAATTTGAATCTTGGAGGTAAGTACATGACATTTATTCTTGTTTCTTTTCTTTTTTTGGATCCGGTCATGGGGCCTGAACTCTGGGCCTGAGCGCTGTCCCTCAGCTCTTCAGCTCAAGGCTAGCGCTCTACCACTTGAGTCATAGGGCCACTTCCAACTTTTTTCTTTTTTTTTTTTGGGTCCAGTCATAGGGTCTGAACTCTGGGCCTGGGCTCTGTCCCTCAGCTCTTCAGCTCAAGGCTAGCGCTCTACCATTGAGCCACAGTGCCACTTCCGGCTTTTTTTCTTTTTGCTTATGTGGTGCTGAGGAATCGAACCCAGGGCCTCATGTATGCAAGGCAAGCACTCTACCACTGAGCCAACTTTCCAGTCCTCCAACTTTTTTCTTTTTGCTTATGTGGTGTTGAGGAATCGAACCCAGGACCTCATGCATGCAAGGCAAGCACTCTACCACGGAGCCACCTTCCCAGCCCTTCTTGTATTTTTTCTGCTTGAAGTATTTTATATTTTTTTATCTTAAAATCTTTTGTGTAATATTGAACATTTTAAAATTGCTTTGTAAGGTTCTAAAATAAAATTTTAGAAATTTTGTTCAGTGTCAGAAAAGTACTGGTAACATTTTGGTGAATTTTCTTGTCCATTTTTTAAGAAAATAAATACAGTTTTACTCCACATTCCTTGAACATTTTGAGTTATGTTTTTCAGTTAAGGTGTTTTTAATTTTTTTTTTAAGGCAGTTTAGATTTTGATATCTTACATTGGGCCTTTGGAAAACAAAATTTTATTAGTTTCCTTGGCTATTTTTAGTATTAGATTTAATGTTATCCTTTATAAAAATAGAACCAAGTATACGAGTACTTATTAGAGGTATTTTCTATGAATTTGATAATAACTGATTAAATATCCAAACTGTAGATGACCATAACAGAATAGCTATAGTTAAAATTTAAGAAAAACTAGCAATTGTCAGGAGTCTTATTCTTTCCATTGCATACAAAATTTTAGTATAATTATGATTAACAGCATTATACCAGCACTTTTAAAGCTGTCCTTACAAGTAGAAACACATGCATACAAGAATTAATAGAGTTTAATAACTATGTCACTGTCTTGTTCTAAACCTAGCATTTTAGAAGGCTTATTTACTTGGAGAACCTAAGTACGTTGACTATATATAGGACCTAGCAGTAGTAGTTATACAGATGTTATACAATGTGTGTCACTTTTCATCTTTAAAAGCTTTGGCTGGGTAGAGTAGATTTAAAGCATTCACAAATCAAATATTTGTTTAACTTAAATTAGGGAAACAGTGTCATTGAACTAAATTGACCTTTCTATTGTACAAGTGTATCTCATATATACAACAATGGCCTAACTCAACACACATTGTATAATTCAGTCTATACTTGCTGGTCATTTTGCATGTTACTAAACTTACCTACTCCTCCCTGTAAATTGTTGCATATTTTTAAAATAAAGCTTTGACATTTAGCCCATACAGTTTTAGTAGAATGTAAATTACAATCACTTAACACTTTATATAAACAGATATTTAAGAACTTAGTTTCCTAAGTAGTTGAAAGGCCTGATAAAATTAACAAAAAACCTAGTTATGTCTTAATGTGATTTGCCAGATTTTACAAATGTTAGCGTAAAATACTTTAATACACAAAATTGGGCTGTAACATCATGCATTGTATCTTGATCCTTAATTCTTTTTGTTGACTTCAAATTATAGCCAACTTAATCATAAATCTTTAAAATTTCAATTTGTATTATATTTAAGACCTACTAATACATTTATTAATTTTCTAGAGTTTGTTTTAATTCTTTTTTTCCCACTTTACAACAGTTAAGACAAATCTTATTCTATAAAACCCTTTCTTTGTCCAAAACTATTTTTTCTTCACTTTACTGTCCTTTTCAAAAAACATTCTCATAGCTTCCTACATCTTTCCTACTTGAAAGAGAGCTTCTTCCACTCTAGGGCTTGAATTTAGGGCCTTTTACTATTGCTTGTCTTTTTTTTGCTCATGCTTCCAGTCCAGATTTTTTGACTGGTTAGTTGGAAATAGTCTCTCAGACTTTTCTGCATCTTGTCTTTAAACTTCACTCATTGGATCTGAGCTTCCTGAGTAGCTAGGCTTGTAGGCATGCACAGGTACCCAGTAAGAGAAATCAGTTGCTATACTTTATGTTTAATTTGATTTTTACAAAATTTTTGAATTCAGACAAAACTTCTAAGAAAATTAAATAATCTTTTTTTTGTTTGTTTCGATCGTGGGGCCTGAGCTCAAGGCTAGCATTCTACCACTTGAGCCACAGCACCACTTCCTGCTTTTTCTGCTTATGTGGTGCTGAGGAATCGAACCCCGGGCCTCATGCATGCAAGACAAGCACTCTACCCCTGAGCACCTTCCCAGCCCCAATTAAATAATCTTACTAGCCTTATTTTAATGAAGACCAAAGAAGAAAGTCTCAGATTATCTTCCTACACGACAATTTACAAAACTATTTGTTCCTAAAGTAATTGGAATATCTCTGCTCAGGAATGGAATTGGAGCATTTTGGTTAAGAAAAATGAAATGTTTATATTTATGAGGGGAGCAACATTGAATCTTGTGATCTTGCAAGATCTTTCAACACTGTTTACTATGCAGCTCCATTTAGAGAGATTCAAGGAAGCTAGGCTCCATTATCTATTAAAATGAATTCTCCTTAGCCATGTCAAGAAATACTCAGTGTTTCTCATAATATAGGATATTGGGAGTTGATTGGTTGTGGCTCGAATAGTGGGTACCCTTTGGCATCTTTAAATTCTCAGGGACTCCCATTTCAGAAGTGGATATTTCCCATGGGGCTTCTTCTTCCCTTGAAGAATAGTCCTTTCTCCAGGTATTTTGTGTTTTCCCTCATGGCACAGGGAACATATCTTTGAATATTGTGGCCCCTTCCTTAAGGCATTTGGCTTTCCATGCCTTGAATTTCCACATGTACAACATTTCCTCTTTAGGTTACTGGAATCAATTTGCTGCGTAGAGTTGTCCTAGGTTCTTCTTCCAGGAGACTTTCCTTTAGAGGGAAGTTTCTCACAGCCAGTATTTGACCGTACTTTCCAGCAAATAATTGACTTGTAATTAACCTCTCTTAATGTGTCTGTCTATTAAATAATTTGTTTTAAATTTTTAAAAATTAAAAAAATTACTGTTTTAGAGGTAATATACAGCAGTGTTACCTTTACATACGTCAGGTAATAAGTACATTTCTTTCCTTTTGCTCAGTATCATCTGATCCCTCATTCTCTCTCATTCTCTCCCTCCCATCTCTGACCATAAGTTGCTTGGTTCATTTTCATTAATGTCCAGTGCAGCCAGTGGGCACTGCTGCTGCACTTTTTCATCAATTTTCCACTGATTCTGTGCCTTCCCCCTACCTTCCCTCAGATGTGCACGTGTATACACCATATGTGAGGTAAAGAATACAAAGTCATATAAAAGTGAAAAGAGATTAAGAAAAGATCCTTTGTTTCCTTGTCTTTGTCCATTAAATCTTGATTGCTGAAATCCTCAAAAGCCAAATTTACTAACGTTTAAAATGGGGTATGGTTCCTGTCTTCTGTTTTTGTAGGATCTTTATCTTTTCCCTTAATCTATCATTAACTGCCTTGTGCATTATATTATTTTTTCAATTAAGCAATAATTCTTTTAATCATGTAATTAAAAAATTTACATTAATACTTTTAATTTGATAATTTCATTTTGGTATATCCACTGAGAATGGTGGCATTTTTCCACTGGTTTAGTTTCATTCCTGACAATGGACATCATCAGTATAATCCTTGACTATACTTTTTTTCAGGAGTGCAACTGACTGAGACTAGAAAGACCAATGTAGTAAATATAACCTTAATAGAATTAAAAACAAAGCTCCCATTTACAGATCAGGTTTCTGTTGTCCAATTTTAATATTGAGTCCACATTGTCCTTTAATCCCTTTCCTTTAAAGTCCTAATTCTTTTTTTTTTGTCGGTCATGGGGCTTGAACTTGGCCTGGGCCCGCTGTCCCTGAGCTTTTCAGTATTTTGAAGCACTACCACTTGAGCCACAGTGCCACTTCCGGTTTTCTGTTTTTTGGTGGAGATAAGAGTCTCATAGACTTTCCTGCTCAAGCTGGCTTTAATCCGGGATCCTCATATCTCAGCCTTCTGAGTAGCTAGGATTACAGATGTGAGCCACTGGCACCTGGCCTTAAAGTCCTCTAATTCTAAAAAAATACATTCTATTAGAAAATTGCCAGGAATACTAGTAATGGTTCCCATCTTTTTTTTCTGTACTTGGAGAGAAAGATGGAAGAAAATGAAAAAAATACAGAGATATACAGCTGCTCTGATTCTCTGGGGAATGGAGTATTCCAACCTCTGACTAAGTTCATTTAATAGAAAAACCTTAGCCTAGTACTCTTAAGGACTGACATCTCCTTTCACCTTAATGAGTAAAGTTTAATAAACACAATGATTTTGTGTGGGGAGATATCTCACTCTTAGCATTGCATTTCTCCACATTTGGGATTTGAACTTCTCTTATAGCTAGGTTCTAGTTGTTTAAGCACTTTTGAAACAAGCACTCATGGAAACAGGATATCAATCCTTAGTAAATGGCCTCCTCATGTAAACCAAAAGATTACTTAGTAATTATTTTGAGTAACCTAGTTTCTGAAATCACTGTCTTCATGTCTAGCCAGAAGGGAAGGAACAAACAACTATAATGAAGAGAATTATATGTCCACTGACACTGGTGGGTAGTGACTAGCTATCCTAAGAAACATACAAAAGATGGCCCCTTAAATTGATTACAGAAGAGGGCGTAATCTCACAATCACAAAAACCTACATGTCTTATATGCCTTATGTCTTTTAACTAATGGCATAACATTGTATACTGAGGTCCCAACTTTTAAGTTCATGGGGTATTTGTACAAGATGGAAAAATTTGGATAGCAAAGGTTACTGTTTTCTCTCTAGTCTCTTAGCCCAGATGCATATGTGAAGATTCGTGTCCAGGAATATGTTTGAACATCTGGTTCCTCGGGCATGGGATGGTTCATGTGAGCCAAATGCTGGCTTGAGAGAGCAGAGACATGGGTCTGCAACTCCTGACTGCAACTCCTTGGCCCTATGAGAGGATGGAGCTAGTTTTGGGGCTAGTGATACTTCAGAGTTCATCTGTGGTGGGTTTTTTTTTTTCCCCCAAGGTCAGGAAAGCCCATCTCCAAAGCATCTGGTGCCATGGAACTGCTGAAATAGACTTCTCTTTCCTTTTTCTCCTCCTCCATCTTTTGTTTCTGTTATCTTCCCTGTCTAGGAAAGAGACAGAAAGCTTCTACCATAGCTAACAGATTCAGACAGTAAAAAAAAGTTTGTCTTATTTTCATACTTGCAAATAATCTATTTCAAAAGAATGTCAGTATGTATACCATTTGTCTAGGTGATAGTTTTCTTGGCCTTTCAGTGTTGTCACAGACTCAACTAGTGTGTTATATTTGGACCATTTTTTTCCAACAGTTTTTTTGAAGATTGTTTTAAAGACTATCCAAATGAATCACATTAAAATTTATGTAGGGCTGCTATTATAATTAAGACGACTTAAAAAAATTTAAAAATTACTACTGTAATTTAAGATGTATTTGTATTCACTTTTGTAGCCATCTGATTCTGTTCACATTACAAACGATGATGAAAGATTTCTACATAATCTTATTGTAGAGGAGAAGGAAAAAGATAGTTTTACTGCTGTGGTCATCACAGGGGTACAACCAGAACACATACAGTACTTGAAAAATTATTTCCATCTTTGGACACGACAATTAGCGTAAGTATACTGGACTCAAATAATGTTGCCATTCATTTTTTTTTTAAGACAAAATATTTCAGATACATTGAAGCCTCTTTGCTATTCTTTTCATCCAATTTCTTTCAATCCAGTATCTAGTATTCTGATATTGGTGTTAATATAGTTCTTTATTCACTCATTTTAAAAATAAAAATAACTGAAGTGTACTGACCATTATAAGAGGTCAGGATTTTTGACACCTATTGTAAAATTAAAAATGAACTTCTCAGTTTATCAACTTCAGCTTTCACTTCCATGTCACTGGTTTGCACTGCTTTTCTGTGGCATGTCGTAATCTTCAGTGCTATCTACTTACGTCTTCCCTAGTATAATACCTTTTTTGAGGGTACTTAGGTTTGAACTCAGGGTTTTGCACTTTCTAGGCAGGAGCTCCCAACTTGAGCCACCACCCTAGCCCTTATATTTTAGTTCATCACTGTATCCTGATAGTCTGTATCAATAGTTTCTATATGTAAATTTATTTATCAAACTAATATATCCAGCCCATCAAAATAGAAGCAGTGAATGTGTTTATGACATACTAATAATACTGAGAATAAATTATTGTGTTTTGTTTAAGAAACTTTTGTAGGTTATATATATACCATTAGACCAAATCAGAGGAGTATTTATTTAATGCATATGCTGTCTTTTTACTGATGACACATATCATTTATTAGTTTTCTCAGTTTACGTTAGTCTGAAATACTGAGTCTTATAATGGGCACATCTGCACAAAAAATAAAAATAACAACAAAAATGTATATATTTTGACTGCTTCTGGCTCTTGAACTCAGGGCCTGGGCACTGTCCCTGAGGTACTTCTGGCTTTTTGGTAGTTAATTGGAGATAAGAGTCTAAAGGACTTTACTGCACTGGGTGGCCTCAAAGTGTGACCCTCAGAGCTCAGCTTCTTGAGTAGGATTACAGGTGTGAGCCACTGGCGCCTGTCTAAAATTCATATTTAAAAATCTTTTCACACTTCCCTCAAAAGTAATTGTACGCAAAATATTTTGTACTAGAGATACATGTGTATTAATGGAGCTTAAATTTTTGTGTCTTGTATAAGAATATAAAATTTTGAGTCCTTTTTTCTTGAGTTTTTTATTGAGAAATTTTATGTCATTTATTTCATTCATTCATTCTTTTTGTGTATTCATGTATTCAGCAGAGGTGGGAAAACCTTTTTTCTGGCAAGATACATTTAGTTATTTATACTGTTATTGGAAGGCCATACAAAATTACCAACACAAGCAGAAAGCCACTGTCAGCCAGCATAGGAGTCAGCATAGGATAAGCATATAGGTCCCATCATGTACCATTCGGTTTTACAGGGCTTAAATGGCCCTTGTTGATGTTCCCCACCCCTAAAAAGGTACTCAAGGTCTCCTGTATGTGGCCCCTGCATGCTAGGCAAGCACTCTGCCACATAAATTATACTTTCAGTTCTATTTGCTTTTAGTTTCTTTTTCTTTTGCTGGACGTGGGGCCTGAACTGTGGGCCTGGGTGCTGTCCCTCAGCTCTTCAGCTCAAGGCTAGTGCTCTACCACTTGAACCAGAGCTCCACTTCCAGCTTTTTCTGCTTATGTGGTTCTGAGGAATCGAACCCAGGGCCTCATGCATGCAAGGCAAGCACTCTGCCACTGAGCTACCTTCCCAGCCCTGCTTTTAGTTTATTTTTCTGATAGGATATCCTTCTTCCTTTTCTTTGGCTGGCCTCAGCCCGTAATTTTTTTTACGTATGGCTCCTGGAGGGCTAAGATCACAGGTGTGTGCTGCCAGCCCTGGATAAAGTCTGGCTAACTTTTACCTGGACTGGCCTCAAAGAGTTATCCTCATATCTTTGCCTCCAGAATAGCTAAGATTATACATGTGTGCTACCACTTTGGCTTAACTGTTTTATAGGGTTTTTTTTCCTACTGAAGAAAAATAGTGTGGATAGAATAACTTGTAAAACTTTAATCAAATCAGACAATGGTTAAAATGTGCCAAACTTGTTTTCAAATTTCTGAGGATATGGAAATACTCCAATCCTTTTTTTCAGTGGTGTTTTCAGGAAAAGTTAGAATACTAAATCTTAATATTCTTTCCTTTTTTCCTGTTTTTCATTTTCGCCTCTTCTAGATTTTTTTTTTTTTTTTGAGATCTCACTATGTAGCTCAGGCTAGCATTAGGTTGTCCAGCAATTCTAATTATCTTACTGTCTTTTTTAGTTGAAATTTATGTGAAGGAATTTTGCAAATGTATAGTTGAACAATAACTAAAGAATTGTTTTGAATAATTCACCAAAATATATTATTTAACCTATATTTACAAAATAAATAAAATTTCTGAAGATGATGGTTTTCAGTAGGTTTATGTTGAATTTATTAGTTTTGTTTGTTGTAGTTTTATTGACAGAGAAGACATGAAAAGTTCTACAATGATGTTTTCCTACTAAGAAGATTATTTGAAGATGTATAAGTCAGTCTATTCCCAGATATTTATGTATTTTCTAGAATGTTCCTAACAACTAGAATTATGAACTCTTGCTTTCTGGGTTTTCTTTATTTGATAAACTATTCTTGAAAGTGGAATATATATAAGCTTTGAAGTTAGGAGTACCTGAATTGAAGTTCATCCTTCCCTAACTCTAATTCTGTTACTTTAAGTTATATGCACTCCTTACCCCCGCTTTTTATTTTTATAAAGTGAGATGCAGTCATACCTGAATTTCAGAATTACTGGGATTTAAAAGTGAATTAAATGTGTTTAAATATTCATGGAGTAGATGTACCTGGAGATGTAACTCAGAGGTGGAGAGCATCTCTGTAGCAAATGTGTGATCTGATATACTAAAACAAAATAAAGCTTGGCACATAATACTCTCAAATTGCAGCAGTTAAATTTTTTTGGTAGATTATCTAAGCTGTAATTTTATGTAATTTTAAAGTATTTAACTTGTCTTCTTTATTTTAGGCATATTTATCATTACTATATTCATGGCCCAAAAGGAAATGAAAAACGTACATCAAAAGAAGTTGGACCTTTCAACAATATTGATATTGATGTAAGATAAAAATCCATCTTAAAGAATTACAGATTATTAGCTATCTGTTCCAGTTCCAAGTGACTCTGGATAATAACTATCAGTCAAAAATCTCTCTTGTCTTTTATTAAGTAATTTGATTATTTGGATACTCAAATAAAGAGATGATTTCTAGATTCTTTTTTCCTGGTCCTGGGGCTTGAACTCAGGACCTGAGTGCTGTCCCTGAGTTTCTTTGTACTCAAGGGTAGCACTGTTACCACTTGAGCCATAGCCCCACTTCTGGCTTTTTTTCAGTAGTTTATTGGAGATAAGATTTCCTGCCCAGGCTGGCTTTGAGCTGCAATCCTCAGATCTCAGCTTCCTGAGTAGCTAGGATTACAGGTGTGAGCCTCCAGCACCTACTCCTACTAGTTTTTTTTGTTGTTGTTTGTTTTTTAATTTATATTTGTTATAGTACTTGGATTTTTTTTTATGACCATCGTGCCTTGAAAGCAAGGAGAAAAGCAGTGTTTGCACACACATACACAGTTTTTCTTTGCCTTATAGAAGTCTTACAGTGATGACAAGATTTATAAGTATAGAATGTTTTAGTTTTGAGTTCTCAGTATCCTTCCTCATCAGTTTTATGTTCTACTTTCTAGAAACTGAATTAAATTTGCTAATGACTTACCCTTCTTTCAGTTTTGATATGATATTTCTTTGCTTTTATTTTTTAGTTGTATATTATTAGGTCAACTTAAAGTCATTTGATCATGTACAAATATATATATATATATATATATATATGCACACATATATTTCATTAAGCTAGATGATTACTTATATGGAGGTAATTTTTGCCTACTTTTTTGTTAAGTAATAGCTGAAATACAAGTCACCATAGAGCTTAATTATATTTTATTTTTATTTTAGATTTCCATGTTTGAAAAAGGGAAAGCACCTAAGATTGTCAACTTAAGAGAAATACAGGATGACATGCAGACATTGTATATAAACACAGCATCTGATAGTTTTGAGTTCAAGGCTCATGTTGAAGGAGATGGTATAGTGGAAGGGATTATCCGATACCATCCTTTTTTATATGATAGAGAAACTTATCCTGATGATCCATGCTTTCCATCAAGTAAGTTTATCTGGTCTGTAAGTTTCAAATGAGATATGTTTTTATGATAGTGATTTTCTAAAATAATGAGTACTACTTCAGGTGTTAAGGTTATGCAGATTTCTGTGTAAATTCAGTTGAGATGTGAAAAGCACTGGCTATAAAAAAAAAAGTTCTTCTCTCTTAAACCTATAGTCAACTAATTGTATGCCAGGTAATCCTTTTCATATTCTAAGATCATCTTACCTTTGTAGATACTTAAAAATAGCTGGGTGCTAGTGGCTCATATCTGTAATTCTGGCTACTCAGAAGGCTGAGATCTGAGGATTCAGGTTTGAAGCCAGCCCAAACAAACCCTGAGACTCTTACTCCAGTTAACCACCAAAAAGCCAGGAGACTGGAGGCATGGTTCAAGTGGTAGAATGGCAGTTTTTGTTGTTGTTGTTTTTTGTGCCAGTCCTGGGGCTTGAACACAGAGCCTAGACATTGTCCCTAAGCTTCTTTTGCTCAAGACTAGCACTCTACCACTTGAGCCACAGCGCCACTTCCAGCTTTTTTTCTTTATGTGGTACTGAGGAATCGAACTCAGGGCTTCATACAAGATAGGCAAGCACTCTACCATGAAGCCACATTCCAAGCCTTTTTAAAAAAAAAATAATTACAGAGGGGTTACATTTACATGTATTAGGTAATTAGTACATTTCCTTTCGTACAGTGTCATCTGTTCCCTCCTTTTCTTTCATTCTCAGTTGTATACTTCCCTTTCATCAATGTCCAGTGTGCCTCATGCTTCACTGCTGCACTTTTTCACCCTTTTTCCCTAGATTCCCCACCCTCCTACAGATCTGCCTGTGAATATACTATAAAGAATACAGATAAAGAATACAGAGTCATTAGCAAAAGAAAAAACAAATTAAGAAAAAAGTCCTTTGTTTCCTATCTTTAGAGTTTGTTTCAGTATGTACATTATTTATATACATATGAAGAGGCACTTGGGTATTGCACCTTTGTGATTCACTCTTAAGACTCTCCTCTTCTAGTCTCACTGTATGTGAGAATCTAGAATCCTGTGTAATTTGTCATATCCCAGTGCATTTTAGATCTAATTTTTACATGTCAGAGAGAATATGTGCTGTTTGTCTCTCTGATCTTGGCTTACCTTAACATGATTTGTTCTACTTCCATCCATTTTCCTGCATCTGACATTATTTTATTCTTTCTCATGGCAATGTAAAAATTCCATTAATATAGGTACCACATCTTTTGGATCCACATCATCTATTGTGGGGCATCTGGGTTGTTTCCATATTTTGTCTGTTGTGAATAATGTGGCAATGAACGTGGATGTATAAGTGTCCTTACCATATCCTGGTTCATGATATGGAATGCAAGTTTTGAGTGAAAAGCTTGCCCAGAACTCGGCCCCAAGTTCAAGGCCCAATACCAAAGGAAAAAAAAAAAAACTTTATGCAACCATCTCTATTCATTTTTCTCTTTATATTTTGATTTTTCTCTTACTATAGAAAGGCTTTTTTATAGTAACTTAAGAATTTAAAATGTTTGTATAGGTTTTTGGCCTTTAAAATCATAATCCTTACTTTTGTTTCCATTTCCTCAGTTTGATAAATATTATATGATCAGAGGCACATAGGCATTGCACCTTTGTATTCCTCCCCTAAGAAAAAAATCTTAACATGTTATATGCAGTATGTTCTATTCCTTTGTTTCCTTTCTGTATATAGAATAGCATAAAGATTTAACTTAATATTTTCCTCGTAGGTTCATTTACTAAACCCTAGGGAGATTATTGAATTTGCACTAAAGTAATGGATTAATAGATAGTCTCACATGCAAGTTTTTTGGTATTTCTAATATTTCCTCAGCACATCCTTAGTGTGGGGTTCTTCAACTGGATTTTATTATTTGAATTCCATCTTCACTATTATCTATTATGTAATTTTGAGCAAACTACTCCCTACCTTACTTCTGTCAAATGTATGTAGTTGTTTATACCTCATAGAACTGTTTAGAGGGTTAAATATGATGCTGAATCTAGGCATCGTGTAACAAACGTTTGTGTTCTCAGTACATTGGAGGCCAGGTTGGGCTACATACCATGACCTTATTTCTAAAGAAAAAAAGAAGCTGAATAGTATTCAGTACAATTTAGTAAGTGTTCAGTATATGTTATATATACTGACTGTCTCTTGTCTTGTATCTGACTTCTGTTTAAATTTGCTATTTCTGCTTTTAGACAGTTCTTTAGATAAGGTTTTCAAAACCAGAGTTTTTAAATTGTGTGTTAACCAAAAGAATGGGTTCTCCTGTAAGAGCAAAGCAATTTGGATGGATTGAAAGAAACTTTCTTGTAAGGCTTCTTGGAAGAAGAAGGTTTTATTTTTGGTGAGGGTATAATACCAGTATACCTAAGGTGCTAATATATCAAGGTCTTAATATTTGGTCTTTGTTTTTATATATCAGATTGTATTGTTAATTACAATTTTTAAAAAAGAAGCAGTACTTCACTTTGAATTTGGTCTTCATGTTTGCTAGGCAGGTGGTCCACCATTTGAACTATGTCCTTAGCTGTTTTTGCATTATTTTTCTAATTGGGTTTCGTGGTTTTGCCTGGGGCTACCCTGAACTTATCCCCTATTTACTCTTCCCTTACGCTTAGATTACAGTGTACATCACCGCATTGAACTTACTAGTTGAGAGGAAGGGGGTCTTGTTAACTTTTTGCCTAGACTAGCATTGAATGTGATGTTCATAATCTCTACTTGCCTAAATGTGCTTTTGATATATTGCAACTTGTAATTTTCATGAAAAAATTTTACATATGTTAATCCTTTGTATATCCCAGATTATCTTTCATGTATATGTGTTTATAAATGTATATGTGTTTATGTTTCATGCTTTTGCAGAAGTGGTTACTTTTTTCTTTAAACTTGAATTTTTGTTGTACTACTAGTTCTGACCTGATTGTGAAATTTACAGTATTCACATAAATGTTTATAGCTCTAGGCTAGCACTCTACCACTTGTGCCACAGCTTCTGGTTTTTGAGTAGTTGGTTAATTGGAGATAAAGAGTCTCACGGGGACTTTTCTATCTGTGTGGGCTTTGAACCATGGCCATCAGATCTCAGCCATGTAAGTAGCTAGATTAACAGGAGTGAGCCACCAGCATCCAGCTGTAGAATATAGTTTTTCATATGTATGACTTTTTAACTGAATAAGATTGGAGATTCAGCATAGATTGGTTAGTATGTAAGTAGTTATGGACTTTAAACAAGAAATGTTAGTAGCAGTGTGGGACCAGATGAGAAATCTCACTTTTCAATAACAGATAGTTAAGCTAACATGAATATTATTATCTTTTTTTTTTTTTTTTTTGTCAGTCATGGGGCTTGAGCTCTGGGCCTGAACGCTGTCCCTGAGCTCTTCAGCTCAAGGCCAGTGCTCTACTGCTTGAGCCACTGAGCCACTTTCATTTTTTTTCTGAGTGGTTTATTAGAAATGAGAGTCTCAAGGACTTTCCTGCCCTGGCTGGCTTTGAACCTTGATCCTCAGATCTCAGCTTCCTGAGTAGCTAGGATTACAGGCATGAGCCACCAGTGCCCAGCTTATTACTATCTTTTAAGTAATTGCAAAAAAGGACTTTAGCTCCTATAGGGTGCAATTTGAAGGGTCCAAATGAATTTGTGCTATTTCTCTGGAGCAGTTATTTCATTCTTTAGTAGAAATTGACTCAGAGGTGAAAATTGATCCTATTTTATAGAAATAAATTTTTTTATTCACTTATCCTTTTGAACTAGAACTAAAAGATGAAGATGATGATGATGACTGTTTCATACTTGATAAAGCAGCAAGAGGGAAAAGACCAATTTTTGAATGCTTTTGGAATGGACGATTAATACCATATACATCAGTTGAAGAGTAAGCTTCACTTTTGCTGAAATTGCATTGTTTTGTAACTTGATCTTTTTTATTGATTGCTATTTTATTTTGTTCAAGCTTTGACTGGTGTACTCCTCCTAAGAAGAGAGGGCTTGCACCAATTGAATGCTACAATAGAATATCTGGTGCATTATTCACTAATGACAAATTTCAAGTTAGTACAAATAAACTTACATTTATGGATCTGGAGCTGAAATTGAAAGATAAGAACACCCTTTTTACAAGGATTTTAAATGGACAGGTATGAATTTTTAGAATTAAATTTTGATAATTACAAATGTTTTTTTCTTTTACGTTAGCAACTCATTTTATAAGTATGATGCATGTTGATAAAATGTTTTATTTTTAAGTTAACCAAAGACACTAGTAGGTTAGGTTTTCACTGATATTTTATGTACTTTCATTTAATTAAAAGATTGTGGTTAAAGAATTGATTATTTAAATATATTTAACTTGATTTAAAATACTGTGCAGCATTTAAATGTATCAAATATTACATGATATTTTATATGTATGTCTATTTTACATATACACACATATGTATTTAAACCTGTTTCCATTTCTTGGAGTTCTTTTCAATAAGTATTAGGCACAAAAGCATTCCATCTTTGTGTTTCTTCATTGAGAGTATCAACTTTATATTTTTGTGCATTAAAAATGTTTTTATGTGTATTTTTTGTTGTAAAGAGACTGTACAGAAGGGTTACAATTACATGAGTAAGGTAATGAGTACATTTCCTATTTAGCATTGTTACCTCCTCCTTTGTTTGTCCCCTACCATTCCTTCCCCCCCACTTCCCCTGACTCCTCCCTACCCCTGCATTAATATTTTTTAAAGGTTTTTTTTTTTATGAGTTTTCAGTTGTCAGTTGTACTCTAGAATTTAAAGCTGATTAATATTTGAATAAGTTTACTTGTATTTCTTAGATCTTCTTATGATATGGATATAGTAAGTAGAAACCTCAGAAGCATCTTCACATAAAAAGAACATAGATGAATAATTAGATCTATATCATGAACTTTTGCACAGTGATCACCTACTTTATCTAGTCTTCTGGGTAAAAATAGAGCTGTGAAATGCGTTTTTCCCATTATGTCATTAGTATACTTTCCTACCAATACACCTGAGCAACTTACTTAGCATACTCTTAGTGTAGTTTAATGTTGAGTTCCCAAGAGATAGATTTCTTTTCTTGGTTGATAGTGATTCCTGGTATTTAAAACCTTGGTTCCAGGTATGATATTGAACATTCCCTCTGAACCTTTTTCCTTTCTTCCTTAATTAATTCTTCCATCTAAATTTATACAGAAGGAATCAGGAAAATGTTTTATTATAAAGGTAACATACAGAGGGGTTACAGTTAACATAAGTCAGGTAAAGAGTACATTTTGGGGGGGGCCTTGTAACCCCTTCCCTTATTCTGTTTTTCTCTCTCATTCTTAACCTACAAGTTGTATAGTTCATTTTCAACATAGTATTTAGTGAGTACCACTGATGCATTTGTACCATTTTCCTTATATTTCTGTGCTTCCTGTTTTACTCCCAAATGCATATAAATGAACAAACAAGACAAAAAAGAAAATAAAAGCAGCAAGTAAGAAAAAACCCTGTTTCCATTTCCTGGAGTTCATTTTAATAAATATTATTTGTATGATCAGATGAAGAATAATATTTTAACTAAGCTTTATTCAGATAGCAAAAGACAAACTCAATTAATGTGCTGTTAACATATGAGGAAAATAAAATATAAAACCACTGATACAGATACTTTATTTTGTCGGTCGTGGGGCTTAAACTCTGGGCTTGAGCTCTGTCCCTGAGTTCTTCAGCTGAAGGTGAGCACTCTACCACTTGAGCTACAGTGCCACTTCCAGTTTTCTTGTGTTTAATTGGAGATAAGAGTCTCATGGACTTTCCTGCCTGGTCTGGCTTTGAACTAAAATCCTCAGACCTCATTCTTCTGAATAGCTAGGATTACAGGCGTGAGCCTCTGGTGCTTGGCAATATTTTATTTTTGTGTATCTAAGGTGTAGTACATGGAAGGAAAAAGGAAATTAGTGAGAAATGTGTAAGGCTATATTTATTTTATATATAAATATATCTTGCATTTCATAGAACATTAAACAAATTGTTTTTGGGCTGGGAATGTGGTTTAGTGGTAGAATGCTTGCCTAACAAGCATGAAGTATCACATAAACAAAAAAAGCTGAAAGTGGTGCTGTTGCTCAAGTGGTAGTATTAGTCTTGAGCAAAAAGAAACTCAGGGATAGTGCTCAGGCCTTGAGTTCAAGCCCCAGGACTTGCAAAAAATAAAATAAAATTAATAAATATTTTTTTTTTTTTACAGGAACAGAGAATGAAAATTGACAGAGAATTTGCCTTGTGGCTGAAGGACTGTCATGAAAAGTATGATAAACAGATAAAATTTACACTTTTTAAAGGAGTAATTACCCGTCCAGATCTTCCCTCTAAAAAGCAAGGCCCCTGGGCAACATATGCAGCAATAGAATGGGATGGAAAAATATACAAAGCAGGACAGCTGGTAAGTTGAACTTTTAGATTCAATTTAGTAGCATTTGAAACTAAATTTAATGTATTAGATTTTCTAACAAAAAAATTATGTATGTAGCCGGGTGCTGGTGGCTCACGACTGTAATAATCCTAGCTACTCAGGAGGCTGAGATCTGAGGATCACGGTTCAAAGCCAGCCTGGGCAGGAAACTGTGAGACTCTTATCTCCAATAAATCACTAGAAAACCAGAAGTGACACTGTGGCTCAAGAGGTAGAGTGCTAGCCGTTAGCTGAAGAGCTGAGGGATAACGCCCAAGCTCAGAGTTCAAGCCCCATGACAGACAAAAAATACCCTCCCCCCACCAAATTATGTAAGCCGGGCACTGGTGGCTCACGCCTGTAATTATAGCTACTCAGGAGGCTGAGATCTGAGGATCATGGTTCAAAGCCAGCTTGGGCAGGGAAGTCTATGAGACTCCTATCTCCAGTAAAGCTCTCAGAAAACTTGGAAGTGGAGCTATGGCTCAAGTGGTTGAGTGCTCCCCTTGAGTTGAAGAGCTGAGGGACAGCACCCAGGCCAAGAGTTCAAGCCCCAAGACCAAAATAAATAAATAAGTAAATAAATAAAATATATGTATAAACTCTTAAGGAGCTAGTAAAGAATAAAAAGGACAAACTGATTTTAATTAGTGAATTAAAGTATTTTTTAAAAAGTCCTTATTATTAAGCCGGGCATTGGTGGCTCTGGGCAGAAAAGTCCCCATGAGATTCTTATCTCTAATTACCACTCAGAACTGGAAGAGACACTGTGGCTCCAGTGGTAGAGTGTGAGCCTTGAGCACAATGAGGCACAGGGACAGTGCTAGGCTGTGAGTTCAAGTCCTACAACTGAGAAAAGTCTTGATTATTGTTACAAGTTCCACTTTTTTATTGCTAGTTTTTAAGGTATTATAATTTCCTAAAAATGGGGATAATGGAAGCATGGACTATGGATGAGAAGAGAATAAATTCAGTGAAGAGAGGATGAAAAATCTTTGGGCAGTTGAAAAAGAAGAGAATTTTTAACTTTGAACGGTGTTGGGGCTTGGAAGGAGAGGAACAAATCATGAAATTCTTTAGGCAAAAGTTCATTTGGGTGAACATTAAAACATAGAAGCTGGGCAACTGTGGGTCATGCCTATAATCCTAGTACCTCAGGAGGCTGAGATCTGAGGATTGCAGATTGAAGCATACCTGGAGAGGAAATCCAACAAATTGCTGGAAGTAGAACTGTAACTCAGTTCCACTAGCATTCTAGCCTTGAGCAAAAACAAACAGCTCAGGACCAACCCACAATAAGATGGGGGTGGGTGGGCATAGGGGTGGGGGCAGGGGAGAGTTTGCAGAGGGAGGGAGAAAAAGGGATACAGGTAAATTAGAGGAAGTGCAGGCAAATAAAGTCATTATATATATATATATATATATATATATATATATATGTAAAAATGGTGCTATGTAATTGAGAATGTTAGGAAAGATGGTGGAGGATAAAGGAAGGGATGACATTAAGATGCATTGTAATCATACTGACTTGTTGAATTGAAACCCCTTTGTACAATTACTTAGAATTTTAGAAAAAGGTAGAGACATGAATCTACATAGATAGATAATTACAAAAGTAGAGGAGCATTTATTTTCCATTAATGTGAGGGGTCATATCATATATTGAAAGTCATGGAGTTGGATGAGACTATCTAGAAATGTTTAATATAGAGCTAAGTGCTGAGGCTTATCTAACATTTAAGGGCTAGAATGTAAAGGAACTGGCAAAGGAGACAAAGAATAAACTCCTGAGAAAAATGGAAACTAGAAGAGTTAGTTTAATGTCCCTGAATCCAAGTGAAAAAATTACTTTGTCAAATGCTTTGTGGACTTGAGTAAAAGCCTTGAGGTGAAGTTCTTAAGAACATAGATATACATAAGCAAGTTCAGCAAAATGGCAAGCAGTAAGAATTGTCCTGAATGGGAACTTCTTTGTACAACTACTTAAAGATAATAATAATAAAAAAAGAATTGTCCTGAAACCTATAGTGTATTTGAGTCAAAATAATTTAGAAATGAGGATGATTAGGTAGATGGGTATAAACTCTTACAGTCCTTTTTGTATTTTCTGAAGTGAACTAGTAGAGATAATATCCTTAGCATTAAGGCAAATACCATAATCAAGTTTTGTGCTAATTTATTTGATAAAAATGTTATTCAACTTTATAAATTCATGTTTATGACATTTGTGTAAAAAAGCTATATTTTAAAAAAAATTGTAGAAAGTGGACAGCCTTACAAATATAATTTTATTAGTATATTAGAATACTACATTAGTATTTCTAATGATAGTTACTAAGGATTTTTGCCTTATCTAAGAGAACTTTATGATGTATAATTACTACTAAATCTCTTTCAGTAAATATTATGACTAATTTTTTTCTTAAACATCTATATATCAGGTCAAGACAACCAAGACACTTCCTCTTTTTTATGGAAGCATAGTAAGATTTTTTCTTTATGGTGATCATGATGGAGAAGTATATGCTACAGGAGGAGAAGTTCAAATTGCAATGGTAAGATAGAAAGTTAATAAATGTAGTTTAAAAAATAATAAAAAGTTTTAAAAATAAAAAAAAGTCTCACAGTGCCTTAAAAATAAAGATATGTCTTTTCTTATGATGCTTTCAACTAGAGACATTGAATTTGTCTTGGTACCACTTTTGTACAGGTGTCGCAATAAAGGTCCCAGTATTTTTTTTTTTTTTTTTTTTGTCTTTTTTGGTACTGGGGATCGAACCCAGGACATTGCACTTGTTAGGCAAGCACTTTGTCACTGAGCTACATCTCAACCCCACAGTATTTTTATTTTTGAATTTTTTCCCATTAAATGAAGTAGTTGTGGTCAGCATGAATTTTTAATTTTTTAATAACCTGTGGAATTTAATATCTGTATGTACAGTCTTTGCAAACACAATAATTTTATAAAGTATGCATTTCCTCTTGGACCTAAAAACGAATGTATATTTAGAATCAGAATTCTACCTCAAGCATGAGTAATTCAAGACTATGGTGTGTGTTCTGTATATCATATTTTGTTTGAATTACAGAGATTAAACTGAGAATAAAAGGGTTAGGTATGTAGATGCCTTTGCAGGAAAAAAACGGATGAGTTTTGTAGCTAAATTTAGTTTTCTTTGCAATGGTGTAAACTCATTTATTTATTCAGGAACCTCAGGCACTGTATGATGAAGTAAGAACTGTGCCAATTGCAAAACTGGATAGGACAGTTGCTGAGAAAACTGTTAGAAAATATGTGGAAGATGAAATGGCAAGGTAAGATAAATTTCAAAAGCATGACTAAAATAAAATTAGGAGAATTGTAGTGCTTTTAAGTATTGCTGCATATATCTCTGATAGTTTTAAGATTTTGGACATGGAGAGGTGAATGTCTTTGACATTAAGGCCTTATTAAGGTCAATTAAGGTCTTATAAAAGCAAACCTTCACTTGTAGCAAAGAAAGGAAATATTCTGTATCTGAAATAACAGTTTTCTAAGGTATTGGAAGGAAAAATAGTTTGGCTTACAACTAAATAAAACATGTCGGGGGAGGGAGGAGTTGGCGGTGGGGAAGGAAGGGATGGTAGGGGTAAAACAAAGGAGGGATAACAATGCTTGATAGGAAATGTACTCATTACCTTACTCATTTAACTGTAACCCCTCCATACAGTATCTTTATAATAAAAAAATACCTATTTTAAAAAATTTGGTGGTACCTTCTTTTAGTGTGTGTATTTAACTCAGGTCTAGGCACTATCTCTTAGCTTTTTCACGTAAGGCCAGTACTCTACCACTTGAGACACAGCTGCATTTTGGCTTTTTGATGATGAATTGGAGATAAGTGCCTCACAGACTTTCTTGCCTTGGCTGGTTTTGCTTTAATCCTCAAATTTCAGCCTCCTAAGTAGCTGGGGTTAACAGGCATGCGTGACTGATATCCAGCTTCATGATACCTTCTGAGAAGTAAAATTAGTAAAAAGAAGTAACTGAGCATCATGGTGGGCACCTGTAATTGTAGCATTATTTAGGAGGCTGAGGTACACAGTGATGAATTTAGGTCAGCCTGGGTTACATAGTTAGGACACTGCCAAGAAACCAAAACAATGGACTGGTGGACCAGATGTTAGAAACTTGCCTTGAGCAAAAAAAGCTCAACATCACCACCCAGGCTTTGAATTCAAGCCCCAGAACTGCACAGAACTCAAAAGTAGGGGGGCTGGGAAGGTGACTCAGCGGTAGAGTGCTTGCCTTGCATTCATGAGACCCTGGGTTTGATTCCTAGGCACCACATAAACAGAAAAAGCTGGAAGTGGTGCTGTGGCTCAAGTGGTAGAGCACTCGCCTTGAGCTGAAGAGCTCAGGGACAGCACCCAGGCCTAGAGTTCAAGCCCCACAATTGACCCCCCCCCCCCAAAAAAAAAAAAAGACAGAATTTTATTCTATAGTCTTCTGGTTCTATGGTTAATGTTGCTGTTACTTTGTTTCTTACTGATTTTTTTTTTTTTATTTTTAGAGTTTATTTTGTGTCCTAAAGGTAACATGTATTTACTGTAAACAGTCAGAAAAATCCAAAAAATTGATGGTTTCTAAGTTGAAATACCAGGAAACTTTTGTCTTTTTTTTTTTTAAAGTAGCCATATCAAGATTAGAATGGAAAACAGTTGTTTATATAGAAAATTGATTTGGCCTTTCAAAATATGCCAACAGTAATTTATCATTGTAGCAACTAATTTTCTAATTAAAGCTGTAATAAATTTCGTGAAACATTAATATGCTGGTTTCATAATAGGCTCCCTGATAGATTATCAGTAACTTGGCCGGAAGGAGATGAATTATTGCCTAATGAAATTAGGCCTGCTGGAACCCCCATTGGTATGTTGATTTCTAGTAACAAAATTGTTTTTATTCTGCCTTAAAAAATATAAGAAATTAGAATATAATGTAAAGACCTAGCAGATTCTTTATGTATAAATTAAGATACTCTCTTAATTTTGAACTCATAGGTGCATTAAGAATTGAAATACTAAATAAAAAGGGGGAAGCAATGCAGAAGCTTCCAGGAACAAGTCATGGAGGATCAAAGAAACTCCTGGTTGAACTTAAGGTTATATTGCACTGTAAGTATATACTTATTTGAATCTTTTGTGTCCATTTAGATACCAAATTTGTGGGTGATTAGCTTTTTATTATTAGCATATATTAATTGTACAAAGAGATTTCTCTGTGGTATGTGTCCAGCAATGCATGTAATTTACTTAGGTCATTTTCATTCTCTCTACTATGTTCTTATTCCTTCCTTTTACAATTTTAATGGTTTTGTTATTCTATTGTTGTACATGTATATTATGTGCTTTGCTCATATTCATTCCCCACATCATCCTTTTCCTTTTTATCCTCTTCCCCTTCTACTTTATAGATTTGATTACAGAATCTCCACTTCACCCAGCAAACTTTTTCTTCCTGCATGGATCTCAGGCATTCATTTTTCTAATATCCTCAGTATCTAGACAGTGCTCTCAGCTCCTTTTAGTTGAGTATTGTCTGGTCTGTCTGTTTTTTTTTGTTGTTGTTGTTGTTTTGTTTTTTCAGGGAAGCTCAGCCACTTGTTTTGTAGAGTGTTTCATGTATTTCTGTTCATTTCTTTGGCATGTTAAAGAGGAAAATAAACTTTTTGCTGGTTTGCACATAGAACACCTCTGACATCAATTATGTCTTGTTTGTTTGTTTTTCTTCCAATATTGCCTAGTTTTCCATTTCTTAGCAGATACCAACAGGGGTGTCTGATAGTTTAACTCAGTTCTGATACTAAGTGCTCCTTAGGTACAGACATAATTGGATAAAAGTACATTACTGTAAGACTGCCCAGTTCAGATACTTATTTCAGGATCATCTCCTCAGATAAGAACATTTCTAGAATGGCTTACAAAACTCAGAAACATTTATTTATATTAGTTATATTATAGTGGGTACAATACCAGTCCAGCTTTCCATACCTCTTCCTCCTGGATGTTATGGTGGTGCCATTATGGTACATATGGTAGATTAATTCATTGCCCATTGATGGATAGATCTTTTTATCTTTTCTCCATTTAATGCCAGGCAGGGTTTAGCAGAATTTCAACTCACATTGTACCTTTTACTGCAACCACTGTCTATCCTTAGATACTTTACTCATTAATAAAAGCTTATGTGGTAAGTTTTTTTTTTTTGGCATGAAAAACAAAAGATATTCCTATCACAGCACTCAGAATTTTAAGGATTTTAGGAATTCTCTACCAAGGACTGGAGGAAGATCAAGTATAGTCTACCCTCTTTATCTTGGTTCTACATCAGCCAATTCAACCAATTTGTGTTGAAAATACTTGAGGGGAAAAAAAAATCGTGTCTGTACACAATGAATACATACTGATTTTTTTCACCATTTTCCTTAAATAATATAGTATAGCATTTATATAATATGTACAGTGTATAGGGCATTGTATGTAATATAGAGATGACTTAAAGTATGTGATTATATATAGTTAATATGCAAATACTATGTCATTTTATATAAGGGACCTGACAATCCATACAGTGTGCTTGGGTCCTAACGCCAATGCCATTATGGCAGGCTGGTATAAAATATATTTTTGACAATCAGTCCATTTAGATTGCTTCATTTTTTTCCACTTTGGATGTACTTTTTTTTTTTTTTTTTGGGTCCGGTCGTGAGGCCTGAACTCTGGGCCTGGGCACTATCCCTCAGCTCTTCAGCTCAAGGATAGCGCTCTACCACTTGGGCCACAGCGCCTCTTCCGGCTTTTTCTCTTATGTGGTGCTAGAGAATCGAACCCAGGGCCTCATGCATGCAAGGCTAGCGCTCTACCACTGAGCCACCTTCCTAGCGCCTGGATGTACTTTTATGTTATCTTCTGTGTAATCTTGATATGACCCTAAATTTCTTTGATTTTGGCTTTCTTGCTTTCTGGCTTAAGGTAGCATAGAATCTTTTCATATATGTCACCCTAGACCCAATTCATCCTGTACCCCTAATTTTTTTCAGTGGGGAATGCTGGTTTAGAGTCTTCAGTTTGCGTATTAGTTAGTATTGCCACTGGGTAAAATTTGTCCTTTACTTTTCAACTGACAGCTCAGAATGATTATTTCTGAAAAAGAAAAGAAAAATAGTATATTTTGTGTTTTTACTTAATTACTTTTATTTTATACTTTTATATCCATTCAGTTATATTGAAAGTCTTTATTTTTTTATTTTTGGTCCTAGATATTAAACCCAGATCTTTGCCATGAAAAGTACATACTTTATCATTGAGCCTATTTGTATGTACATATGTATTAGATGTACTGAGGATTAAACTCAGGGCCGCATGCTTCCGGACAGGCTCTACTTTTTGAGCCATAGCCAAGTCTTTTTGCTTTGTTTGTTTTCCAAATGGACTCTTAGGCTTTTGCCTGGGACTGACCTTAACCCCAATCTTTATACCTCCCCCTCTTCAGTATTGGAAATTTCAGATAGTGTCATAATACCAGACTTTATTTTGAAATAAGTTCTCACTAACTTTTGACCATACTGGCCATAAACTATCTCTGCCTCCACAATAGCTTGGGTTATATGTGTGCACTACCAGGTCTAACCTGTGTGTGTATGTAGAGGAGGAATGTGTGTGTGTAAGTATTATTGGCAGTACTGGGAATTGAACTGAGAAACTCATGGTTGTTATAGACACATGCCGTCCTACTTTGAACTGTGTTCTCAGTCCTTACAGGTTTTATTTTATTTTTGTTTTGTTTTGTTTTTTTGTTTGGTCAGTTCTAGGGCTTAAACTCAGAGCCTGAGTGCTGTTCCTCCGCATTTTTTTTTTCCCCTCAAGGGTAAAGGTCTACCACATGAGCCACAGTGTTCCATCCTGCTTTTTAGTGATTAATTGGAAATCAGAGTCTCACAGACTTTCCTATCCAGGCTAGCTTTCAATCATGATTCTCACATCTCAGCCTTCTTAGTAGTTAGGATTACAGATATGAGCCACCAGCTCCTGGCTTCATTTTTGATTCTACTTTGTTTTTGTGCCAGTCCTGAGGCTTGAACTCAGGACTTAGGCACTGTCCCTCAAGGCTTGTATACCACCATTACAGCAACAGCTCTACTTTGGCATTTTGGTTCTTTTTTTTTTTTTAAATATATTTTTATTTATTTATTTTTTGGGTCCGGTTGTGGGGCCTGAACTCTGGGCCTGGGTGCTGTCCTTCAGCTCTTCAAAGAGCTCAAGGCTAGCACTCTACCATTTGAGCCACAGTACCACTTCCGGTATTTTTTTCCCCTGCCTATGTGGTGCTGAGGAATCGAACCCAGGTCCTCAAGCATGCAAGGTGAGTGCTCTACCACTGAGCCACCTTCCCAGTCTGGCATTTTGGTTCTTAATTGAAGAGAAGAATCTCGTGGGTTTTCCTGCCCTGTGGCTTCAAATAGTGATCCTCAGATCTCAGATTCCTGAGTAGCTGGGATTATAACCATGAACTATCAGCACTCATCCCATTTTTTATTCTTTTGTGCTTTTTTTTGGTTTTAATTTTTAAAATAGTTATTATCAAGGTGATGTACAGAGGGGTTATGGTTACATAAGTTAGGTAAAGAGAACATTGCTGTTTTGACACCCATAGGTTTGTATAATTCATTTCCATTTTTGATTCTTAATAATTGTTTATATACTTTATCCTAGAATGTATTATAATACTTTCAATACTGTAATACTGATGGTATTACTATGTAGTAATTGTTGGATTAAATTTTATTTTGTTCTTAGATACTCTTTTTTATGTGCATAGTGAAAAATTTACTTAAACAATTACTTTTTTTTCATGTGTAGTTATGTCATCTACCTGATATAGTTATGAACTTTTTTTATAAGTATCCAAGACATTTGTATTGTTCTAAAGTAGCAATAAATAAGAAGGAATATTTTGGAGAAGTCATATCATCCCTCTACTTTATTCTTTTCTTCTGCCTTTTTTGCTAGTGCTTGGAGCTTGAGCTTAGAGCTTTATGCTCTACTAGGCTTTTCTGCTCAAGGCTCACTTTCTACAGCTTTAGCCACAGCCTTGCTCAGAATGATTTGTTCTAGTTCCATCCATTTCCCTGGGAATGCCATTATTTTGTCCTTTCTAATGGCTGCATGATATTCCATTGTATATAGATAACACAGTTTTTGGATCCATTCATCTGGTGTAGGGCATCTCGGTTGTTTCCATATCTTGGCTATTGTGAACAGTGCTGCAATGAATATGGAGGTGCATATGTCCTTGTATCTTGGTTCCTGTTGCTTAGGGTAGATGCCTAGTAGTGGTATGGCTGTGTCAAAGGGGAGGTCTATATTTAGCTTTCTGGGGTACCTCCAGACTGCTTTCCAAAGTGGTTATATTAGTGTACATTCCTACCAACCATGCAATAGGGTTCTTCTTTCTCCACACCTCTGCCAACATTTGTCATTGGCTGAATTTAGGATGTGGGCCATTCTGACTGGGGTAAGGTAGTATCTCAGGGTTGTTTTTAATTTGCAGTTCCTTCATAACCAGGGATGATGACCATTTCCTCATGTGTTTCTTTGTCATTTTTATCTCTTCTTCTGAGAAGTCTCTCTTTAGTTCCCTTGACCATTTAATGATTGGTTTGTTAGATTTGGGAGGGATTAGTTTCTTGACTTCCCTGTACATATGGATATTAGGCCTTTGTCTGATATGTTGCTGTTAATATTTTTTCCCAATTAGTTGGCTTTCTTTCTAGTTTGGTTGCAATATCTTTATCTGTGCAGACTTTTTATTTTAAGTTAGCCCCATTTGTTGAGTCTCTCCAATTTGCTGTGGCCTTGGGACTTTCTTTAGGAAGCTCTTGCCTGTGCCTCTAAGTTCAGGTCTTTCTTCTACTCTGTTTTGCAGTAGTTTCAGAGTTTCAGGTTTGATGTTAAGGTCTTTAATCCATTTTGAGTTAATGTTTTTAGTGCACGGTGATAGGCTGGGGCCCACTTTCAGTTTTCTGCATGTGTCCACCCAGTTTTCTCAGAACCAATAGTTGAAGAGGCTATGTTTCTTCCTCTGTATGTCTTTGACTCCTTTGTCAAATATCAGGTGACTATACATACAGTGATTTTATTTCTGGATCTTCTAATCTGTTCCATCGGTCTTTGGGTCTGTTCTTATGCCAATACCAAGCTGTCTTTGTTATTATGGCTCTACAGTAGAGGTTGAAATTGTGATTCCCCCCCTCCCCCCGCATTGTTTCTTTTGCCTAGAATTACTTTGGCTATTCTAGGTCTTTTGTTGTTCCCTATGATTTTGGATTGTTTTCTCTGTCATTGTTTTTTTCTGCCATTAGAATTTTGATTGGAATTGCATTGAATCTGTGTATCATTTTTGGCAGTATGGACATTTTCACAATATTGATTGTGCTTATCCAAGAACATGAAAGGTCCTTCTATTTTCTGGTGTTCTCTTTGATTTCTTTTTTTAGATTTTTGTAGTTTTCACTAATTTACTCTTAGGTTATGGTATTTTTATTTTTTTTGTCGGTTGTGGGCTTGAACTCTGGGCCTGGGCGCTGTCCCTTAGCTCTTCAGCTCAAGGTGAGCACTCTACCACTTGAGCCACAGCACCACTTCTGGTTTTCTGTGGTTTATTGGAGATAAGAGTTTCACGGACTTTCCTACAAGGGGCTGGCTTTGAACCGCCATCCTCAGATCTTAGCCTCCTGAGTAGATATTTGATTAGGTTAATTCCTAGATATTTTATTTTTTGGGGGGTTATTGCAAGTAATTTCCCTTTCTTGACCTTGGATCTGGTGATATGATGGTTTGTACTAATTGATTTACGTATGTTAAACCATCCCTGCATCTCTGGGATGAAGCCTACTTGATCATAATGTATGATTTTTTTTTTAAACATGTTTCTTGATTCTGTTGGCTAAATTTTTTGGGGGGGAGGGTCATTCGTGGGGGTTGAACTCTGGGCTTGGGTGCTGTTCCTCAGCTCTTTAGCTCAAGGTGAGCGTGCTACCGCTTGAGTTACAGTGCTACTTCAGGTTTTCTAGTGGTTTATTGAAGATAAGAGTCTTGTGGAATTTCCTTCCCGGGCTGGTTTAAACCATGATCCTCAACATCTCAACCTCTTGAGTAGCTAGGATCATGAGCCCCTGCCACCCGGCAGGCCAAAACTTCATTGAGGAGCTTTGCCTCTGTGTTCATCAAAGAGATTGGTCTGTAGTTCTCTTTTTTTGTTGGGTCTTTCCTTAGTTTGGGGATGAGTGTGATATTGGCTTCACAGAATGAGTTTGGGATTTCTCCCTTTGCCAGGACTGGCAAAGAAAAAAATCACTTTTTTGTAATGAACTATATGTTAATTTTGAGGAAATTTTTTTAATGGATTTTACTATGAAAATTGTTTTACCAATTAAACTATTAAAACTTAATGTGAAATGTCTTATGAAGATTTGAAATAAAGGAATTTTAATGAGCTGAATGAGTAAACTTTAGTTATTGTTTTTCGCTTGCATAGGGTATACTTTAAGATCTTTTGAAACTTTAAAACAGTTTTTAAAAATACACTACAAATAAAGATAATGACATTAAATACTAATGTGACATCTTACATTCATATTTTGTATTCAATGTCTCAGCAGTATTTCTATTTTCTTTAATTTAGCTTCAAGTGGGAATAAAGAAATCATTTCACATATCAGTCAACACGGAGGAAAATGGCCTTATTGGTTTAAAAAAATGGGTGAGTTATTATTCTGAATGTTAAATCCATTGGGGCCTGCAGATGTATTTTGGTGGTAACGGCTTCCCTACCATAAATGAGATGTTGTGTGTTTTTTTTTAAATTTTTTATTATGAAAATACCATACAGAGGAGTTACAATTACATGGGCAAGATAATGAGTACATTTCTTATCAAGCATTGTTGCTTCCTCCTTTGTTTCCCCTTCCTATCCCTTCCATATTCCCCCTCCCCCCCTGCCAAAGTTGTAAAGTTTGTTTTTCGACATAAGAGATCTTGGGTTTGATCTGTCATCATCAATAACCATAATGCTGACATGCTAGTACCAGGCTGTAGTCCCAGTTCAGGAAGCTGATTAAAAGGACGATCAGTGGAATGCACAAGTACATACCAGTGGGATCTTACCTCACCAAAACAAATTACATGTAAGGTAGAATTGTGCTGACATAAGATTTAATTTGTCATTTATCTAGAAAATATCCAAAAATTGGGGAATTACACATTGAAATTACAAGTTGTATTGAATGAAAGCAATGCAGACACCTATGCAGGAAGACCACTCCCATCTAAAGCCATTAAATTTTCTGTTAAAGGTAAGTAAAATGCTAACATGTGATTACAACTAAAAGTTGCATTTTAAATTCAGGGACAGAAGATATTTTCCATTTTAATTATTAAATGATTTTTATCTCTACTTTAGAATCACATTCCGTCTTATTTTTATAGATATTTTTCCCCCTCTTCCTCCTCCTCCTCCTCCTCCTTTTTCTCCTCTCCCCCCTCTCCTCTGCCTCCCTATAGCTCAGTGGTAGAGCATGAACTTAGCGTGTACAAGGCCCTAGGTTCAATCTCCTCACCAAAACAAAACAATAAACCCAAAAATCGAATAGCTGCTTTGTAAAAGGTACATAATTGTAATGCTTTATACAACACATAATCACTTTTTTCCTTTTCGAGCTTAGCAAATCCTTTCATAACTATTAAGTACTGTTTTTGCCTAGAAGTTCTTTGTCTTAATAAAAAAAAGTTCTGTTCTAATCCATTCGCTGGTGCTCATGCCTTTAATCTTAGCTACTCAGAAGGTGAGATCTGAGGAACACAGTTCAGAGCCACCCTGGCAGGAAAGTCCATGAGACTCTTATCCCAATTAACCACCAGAAGACAGGAAGTGTTGCTGTGGCTCAAGTGGTAGAGTGCTTGCCTTGAGCTGAAGAGCTCAGGGACAGCACCCAGGCCCACAGTTCAAGCCCTACAACCAACCATAAAAAAAAGTTCTGTTCTAATAATTCAGAATTTTAAAAAATACCGTTTCTACATTTGGAATTTCATTTTTGTGTATAGTGTGAAATAAAGTTCTAACTTTCCCACATGGATTATAAATGTTTAATGTATAAGTAAATTTAATATGCCATGTTTCCAGTACATAAATGAGTATGTTTCTGGTTACTTGTGAGTTTTCTGACAAATGAAATTCCTTTTTTGTTTTTGTTTTTGTTAAGAGGGCAAGCCAGAGAAATTTTCTTTTGGTCTTCTGGATCTTCCTTTTCGTGTTGGAGTTCCATTCAATATCCCTTTGGAGTTTCAGGATGAATTTGGTCACCCTAGCCAACTAGTAACTAATATTCAGCCAGTTCTTGAAGCAAGGTAATTTGAAGAGCTGGTTTATATTTGTCTTTTTATATGCTCTTCCTTTGGTTATGTTTATGCATGTGAGCTGAACTGAATTATTATCATTTAAGTGTTTACCTGAATTTTATGGTATTTAGGGATTCATTTGGCCCTATGCTATTCTCTGCAACTATAATATCCTGTATAAATCATTTCAGTGAAGATTATCTTTTGACTGTATTCACATTTGAAGTCATTTAGGTATCTAGGTCTTAACGCCATTCCTTTTGCAACTATGTATTACTTTTTTGGGGGGGGGGCGGAGGGAGGGTCCGGTCCTGGGGCCTGAACTCTGGGCCTGGGCGCTGTCCCTCAGCTCTCCAGCTCAAGGCTATCATTCTACCACTTGAGCCACAGCGCCACTTTCGGCTTTTTTCTTATGTGGTGCTGAGGAATTGAACCCAGGGCCTCGAGCATGCAAGGCAAGTGCTCTACCACTGAGCCACCTTCCTAGCCCCCCCTTTTGCAACTATGATATTATGTCCTGGCAGTTCTGTTAGCTGCTACTGTTTTCTGAGAATTTTTAATGTTTAAACTTAGTGATATTGTAGTTCATTTTGGTGTTTTAAAAAGTCATAAACAATAAAGTTTATATTTACCATTGAGATTTAAATCTTCCCTTAAAATTTACCTTTACTCTAGCTGTGTACCAATGACTCACACCTATAATCCTAGCTACTTAGGAGTCTGGGACCTGAGGATCACGGTTCAAAGCCAGCAGGGCAGGAAAGTCTGTGAGGCTCTTAATTCCAATTAAACACCAGAGTACCAGAAATGGAGCTGTGGCTCAAGTGGTTGAGTGCTTGCCTTGCCACGAGCTGACGAGTTGAGGGACAGTGCCTAGGCCCAGAGTTCAAGCCCCACTACCACCCCCTCCAAAAAAAATAATTTACTCTATAGAATGATATAATTGGCTTACATTAAGAAAAAGCTTTGAGAAACTTAATAGCATGTCCATTGATGTCATTGAGGATGTTCAGTATTTATTATTGCTCTGTTCTGTGGTACTTAGGAAGTTGTTCACAAATCATAAAAGAATGACATATTTCTTCAGAAGTTGTTTTATAAAATGTTAAGTTCCTTTTTGCATTGTTTGCCCAATTTGTTGGTTTGGTTTGGTGCATTTACAATGCTGCAGATTAAACTACATCCTTTAGTGCATGCTGTGTGTATCTTCTTTTATTTTCTCTGCAGTCTTTTCTTTGTGGTGGAGTCATTTACTCTTTGAGCCATTTGAACATGTATTCTAGGCACCTGACAGTTAAAGTGAACACAGATACTGTCTCTAGAAGTCATAGCCAGCCTAGTGAATACGTAGTTATAAAACTGTTATAAAACTATGTACTGACAGGCACCACTGGCTTATAGCTGTATTCATAGCTATTTAGGGTGGAGGTGGAGATCAGGAACATCATGGTTTAAGGTCAGCATAGGCAAAAAGTTCATATGTTCCTATCTTAACCAATTGCTTGGTGCAGTGGTATGTATGTGCCTATCATCCCAGATACATGAGAGATCAGGAGAGGTTTGGGTCAGTCCAGCTTGGGCAAAAAAATGTTCACCAGAACCTATCTCAGCAAAGAAAGCTGGATATGCTTATCTGCCATTCCAGCTAGTATAGGAAGTAGGATAAAAATGGTAGCCTATCTTAAAAATTAATAGGGAAAGGATTGGATATGTTGTAGAAAGCCTGTCTAGCAAGTACAAGACCTTAAGGTCAAACCCCAGTACCACCAAATGTATTCAGAATGAAAAATCTTCAGTTTCATCTTCAAGTTCCAGAGTCATCTCCCACTCTTAGCACCTTCCTTACTGTAAAAGGCATTCTTGTTTGTTTTTTAATTAGAAAGATGAATTAAAGATGCTAATGACACATTTCCAACATATTTGTAAGTAATGGAGTGGAAGTTTAAGAATAAATTTGTTTTTTTCTAGTGGTTTATCTTTACATTATGAAGAAATAACCAAAGGACCAAATTGTGTAATTCGAGGTGTTACAGCTAAGGGCTCTATAAACTCTTGTCAAGGCAAGGTAAGAAATGCACATAAATGTTATGATAGTTCTTTCTTTTTTGTTTTTTATTATGTAGTTGTACAAAGAAGTTACAATTTCACATGTCAGGTTTATGAGGACAATGAATAATTGTTTCTTGGATGGTAAAAATGAAATAGGAAATGCTGTGTTTAATGACCTGTTTTGACAAACAAGGATAGTAACAACTGAGTTCCTTTGAATTAATCAGCTAGCATTATGTCACCTGACTTAGTAATTGTTTCATTTGTAGGATATACTGGAACATTGAATATGTAAGAATTAAATTTTCTTCAACTATATCATAATTCAAAACTTTTTTCAATAGCTTTCAAATTGTATACTTATTCTCCTGCTTTTCCTCTCATTTATGTTTCTTGGAACAAAAGTGACACAGTGGAAATCTTTGGAACTTTACCTCATATATTTAAGCATATTGATTTGGTATTTAAATAAAGGGAAGTTTGATGAGAGATATGGTCAAAAAATATGCATAAATTTGAGTGAGGTTTTTTTTTTATTTGTTTTTTTGCCAGTCCTGGGATTTGAACTTGGGGCCTGGGCACTGTCCCTGAGTTTCTTTTTGCTCAAGGTTAGCACTCTACCTCTTGAGCTGCAGACCTACTTCTGACTTTTTCTTTTAATGTGGTACTAAGGAATCAAACCCAGGGCTTCATGCATGCTAGGCAAGCACTCTACAACTAAGCCACATTCCCAGCTCCTTGTGGAAGGTTTTAATAAGCTGCTTTCTCCTTTAATTTCTCAAATCTAGAAAATAGCTAATTGGGAACACTGGTTAATACTTCACTTTCCTTCCACAATATCATTGCCATTAATTTAAAATATTTTTCCTATTAATACAATGTTTAAAATAAAGCATATTGTTGTGGACTGAATGAAACAAATAATGGAAGGGGCGGTAAGAAAGAAGGGAATTATACTTAACCTCGTGTGATAGATAATAGCCAAAGCTTGGCACCAAAAAATACTTTATAAAACTACCTCATGCTATATGTATGAGGTGAACATAAATTAATTTTCATGTTTACTTTTGAGTCCCATATGTCCCATTCCCAAGATGTCTCATTATATAACTAAATATTCTAAGATCCAAAAATACTTCACAAAAACATTTTAGATTTAGGGTAATTAACCTATATATGCTACTTTGTAGTCAATCAAGTTAAAGATCAAACACACATTTCTTAATTGAGAGTTTTCTGGAAATAAAGTGAAATTTCTGGCAAATTTTAAATCAGTGATAAACTTAGTAGACTTGTAGGTTTTTTTTCACTTTTACTTTTAAAAATCTTTAGGTTAATCAAGGGGCTCTGAGATAATATAGAGCTATGTAGAAAGTGTATTAACCATGTAAACTTATCAAAACCATCAAATTCATGGAGACATATTATTTACAGAATAGTGGACTTTATATTCAGTATTGTTATTATATTCAGTTATTGTTACTTTCCAGTTCAGTCTTTCTCCAGTGAAGTAGTATAGGTTAGTATGTCTTGAGTCCCTTAAGGTAATTTTAGCATATAGAAAATTGGTAAGTAGATTGCTGTAAAGATGTTAAAATGAAAAACAAATGGAATTGAAAAATAAACTGCTTAAGTATGTATTTAGGACTTTGGTTTAATTTTTACTATTTTTTTCAACAGAATTTTAACTTGAAGGTGGTTCTGCCAGGTTTAAAAGAAGATTCTCAGATTTTGAAAATTAGACTACTACCTGGTAATATTATTTAATATATATTCTGAATACTTATATTCCAGGGATGTACTTATTAGGCTAATCTCAGGCTAGGCCTATCATTTACCTGTTGTTGATATATAACTTTTATATTTTAAGAAGAAAATTTTTTGATTTCATTTATCTCAAGTTAAGGAGGACTAAATTGAGAAAAGGAAGTTGCATTAAAGTTACATGCAGTACAAAGTGCTAATTAAGAAATAATCTGTTGTAGCTGATGCTGGTACTTCACATTTGTTATCCAAACCTGGTAAGAGGGTCATAGTTGAGGCCAGCCCTTGAGACTCTCATCCCAACAGAAAAAAGCTGGACATCGTGGTGTGAACTTGTCATTCTAGCAAGAATGGGAGGGGAAAATGAGTGTTTTATACTAGACTAAAGTGAAATGGTTGTGGCTGTCAGTCCTCAGTTCACATTTCAGTACCATTCCTCACAAACAGAGAAAGGAAATCTATTATAAGGTTCAAAGTGTATTTAGAAATTAGACCTTTGGATTTGAATCTAGGTAGTTTCACAGTTGCTATCTCTTCAGAAATCAAATGAAAAAAATACCTTCTCATATAGGGTTACTTTGAGTAGTAAATAGATTAATACAGATAGTCCTCACCTTGCATGATTTTATAGCAATGGAATAGAGGACACAATGCCAGTATGCATGAGTTTTCATTAATAGTATAATGTTAAAAGAGAGAGAATGGCCTGTATCTGTGAAACATTTAAAATACTGCTTTACTTGTAAGTTTGGGCTGTAATATAACAAAAGTTGAAGAAATTTGGTCCAAAGTGATCTCCCTCCTCACACCCCTAATACTCGGGGCTTGAACTTCATAGTATACTTTCACTCCGCTTTTTGGTTTTTTTTTTTTTTTTTCGGTCGTGGGGCTTGAACTCTAGGCCTGGGCGTTGTCCCTCAGCTCTTAAGTCAAGGCGAGCGCTCTACCTTGAGCTATAGCGCCACTTCCTTCACTCCGCTTTTTATGTTCATGGTACTATACCACTTGAGCATACCTCCACTGGCTTTTTTGAGAAGACTTTTTTGCTTGTTAATTCTCTATCTAGACTGGTTTCTAATCTCAATCCTCAGATTTCAGACTCCTGACTATCTCTGATTTTAGGCATCAGCCATTGGCCCTTGTCTTTGTAAGTGATCTTTCGTGCTGGAAAAACATTATCTTGTTTACCTTCATAATTTCAAGTTGAGATTTCCCTCAAGAGAATTGATAAAGAAGTGAAAATTTGCATATAGACAAAAGTTTAAGAAAATATAATGTATTAATAACATATGCTTTATTTTACAGGTTAAACTTGAATAGATTGGGGTAGTAAATTTTTTTGTTGTTATAGAGAGACCACACAGACATAGAGTACAGCCAATTGAAAGTCTTTATTACCAGCTGGAACTACACTGGGCAGTTGGGTGCCCAAAAGTTCAGGGCCAAGCCTGGTTTCACAACCTCTTTTAAAGCAGAAAACCCACCTCCTTGTTTTCTCAGGGGTGGAAAATCCTTTCTTCTTTGCTGCAGGTGTAAACCAAGTGGGAAGTTACAGAAGCGTTAGCAATTTTTGAGCAAGGGCAGAATGACCCATTTCTATGATTGTTTCTATGACCATTACCTAGGAACATAAACAAAACTGGACAATGGAAACATATATCTTAAAATGTCAAACTATAAGGAACTAGTCTCACGGGTGGAGGTGCAGTCCTTTCTTAGATGGAGTTACAAAAGTAAAATGGAGTTACAGAAGCTAAGAGTAAACTCCTAAGACTGTGCGCTATTATATTTTATCTTTTTAAAACTTTTGTGTTTTTTAAATCTTATTAGTTATTCAACATCAGTTTATAGTATAATTTATCAATGCCACTCTTTGGTCACTCCTGTAATCATACTCATAATCCCTTCAAGCCCAATCCTTCCCTTCAGTTTTTCTTGTTTCATAGGATATGCATTGAATATTAGGATTGCATTTCCATCTTGGTCCTTATTCTTAATAACTTGATATTTCCAGTATTTTTTTAAATTTAAGAGCAAAAATTATAAATTAGGACATATCCAGATGAAAATAATGAAAAACAACTACAAAGAAAAACCTCTTGTGTCCATGTCTTGGAGTTCATTTCATCATTTAGCATCATTTTTTTTGTTGTTGTTTGTTTTTTGGGGTCCGGTGGTGGGGCTTGAACTCTGGGCATGGGTGCTGTCCGTCAGCTCTTCAGCTCAAGGCTAGCACTCTACCACTTGAGCCACAGCTCTGCCACTTCCGGCTTTTTTCTTTTTGCTTATGTGGTGCTGAGGAATCGAACCCAGGGCCTCAGGCATGCAAGGCAAGTGCTCTACCACTGAGCCACCTTCCCAGCCCATAAAATGGACTTTTTCTAGATTGTTTAGATTATTGGAAGTTTACATAAGAACTGTGTGCTTAATTAAAACTTGACACAATATTTAGCATATAATAAGTAATAAATATTAGCTAATATTATTACAAAGCAAATGTTTTTACTATATATGCTTTGTCATGTTTGTTTATTCATTCAGTTTGGGGTTTTTTTTGGTGCTGATAGTTGGGTTTGAACTCAGGGCCTAGTGCTTTCACTTAGCTGTTTTTTCAAGGTTGGCTCTCAGCCATTTGAGCAATACTTTCAGATCTTGTTATCTTTATTTAACATAAATTAGGTTTAAAAATATTAATGATAAAGGAGCATAAACCTTGTTTTATTAATCTTGTACCAAACTCGTGTTATATGTGTAGACAACATAGTAGGCAATCTAATAAGTAAATTATTATGCTACTTCATGACCTGATCTTTTAAATGCTTAAAAGCAGACATGTTACTCCTTCTGTTGGGGAAATCAGGGATTTTATAAAATTAAGAGTTGGTAAATACAAAGTCATTTCATAAAACTTATTTTTCTCTTCAATATTTTTCCCCTCAAGATATTAAGATTTTTACTTTTATAATTGATTTCTAGCCTGAGTTACCACTGAGCCATAGAAATGTTTGAGCATGGTTGGGAGCCAGTGGCTCATGCCTGTAATCCTAGCTTCTTAGCTAGGTGAGATCTGAGAATTGGGGTTCAAAGCCAGCCTGGGCAAGAAAGTCCATGAGACTCTTATCTCCAGTTATCACAAGAAAACTAGAAGTGGTGCTGTGGCTCAAGTGATAGAGTGCTTGCCTTAAGCTGAAGAGCTCTGGAACAGTGCTTAGGCCCAGAGCTCAAGCCCCACGACCACCCGAAAAAAAAAATGTTTGAGCATGTACATTACATGAGCTTTTTTCTTTCTTTCTTAGCATTATTTTTAAATGTTAAATCTTTTTTTTTTTTTTATGGGTCCAGTTGTGGGGCCTGAACTCTGGGCCTGGGCACTGTCCCTCAGCTCTTCAGCTCAAGGCTAGCGCTCTACCACTTGAGCCACCTTCCCTGCCCCCCTTAAATGTTAAATCTTTGATTGATATTTTAGTACTTTAGTTGTTGAAACACATTAAATATCGAATTCATTATTATATATTTTTTTGTCTTTAAAAAGATTTACAGATTTTATTCCAGGTATTAAAGTAAAGAAATACAGAATAATGTCCACCAGCTAGTGTTTATATACAAATAATGTAACAATAGAAATTTCCTCTTGAATGTCACATACTAGAGATTGTTTTGATTGTTACTAATTTTATCTAATAGTTTACTTATTTCATACTGAAACATTTGGAATCACAGGTTGCCTGCTTACTTGAAACTGGGTTAATTGGAATCACTGGGTAAGAGGAATGTTAATACCTCTATATTTACAGTATTATTATATCATTTCTTGATAGGTCCCCCTCATCGTTTAAAAGTTAAACCTGATTCTGAATTTTTGGTTATAGAAAATGGGACAGCTTTCCCATTTCAGGTGGAAGTTTTAGATGAATCAGAAAACATAACAACACAACCAAAACTGATTGTTCATTGCAAGGTAAGATTGTTATGATAAAGAATAATTAGATTTTATTTTGATTTCCATGATAGTAAATGGCAATGACTATATCTTTTAGTTACTTTATGGTAATCCTGACACCCTTACACAGTATTGAGTCTTTATGATTAGTTGAAAAATTTGGATCTTTTTTTGCCAGTAGTAACCCTAAGCCAGTAAACATGCCAGCTTTGCCTTGTTTCATGAAGAAATTTATGGATGATAGTCTTTTCCTTGTTACTGTGTCTTTACTCATTTTAGATGAAGTACTTTGTTTAATAATAGAACAGTAATGGTATCTTTCAGGATTAGCAATGGATACATAAATGAAAATGGGTAAAGACCACAAAAAGGAAAGGAAACCCAGTAAAGTGAAAAGAAATGAAACAAGGTTAATGAATATGCTTTTCCTTCAAAGAAAAGATAAGCTGTATTTATCATTGTACAATTATTCTTTATGTTTAGAAATCCTAAAATTTTGAAATTTTCTCAGAATTTTTCAGTTTATAGCTGGAAATAGTAGTTGTAATGAGTTATTTGAAAATTTGAATAAAGTAACATTTGTTTGGGTCTTCAATTGTTTTTCATTCTTCTAGTTTTCAGGTGGTCCAAACCTTCCAGTTTATGTTGTGGATTGTAGTAGTTCTGGAACTAGTATTTTAACAGGACCTGTAATTCAAGTTCAGAATATTAAAAAAGACCAGACACTTAAAGCAAGGATTGAAATACCTGTAAGTTGTTTTTCTCATTGATAATGTATTGCATTTTAATACAAAGGTCAAAATCCTTAAACAAGTGAAATGTGGTTCTTTTAGCACAAGGGGAGAAAAGATGATATAAAGTAGAACTGTGACATTTTGTATCAAATATTAGTATATTATTTATTAGACCTCTTACAGTATCTATGGTTATTATTCTTTTACATTTTCTCCAAACTATTTTTTAATATTAAAATACACCATTTTACTTTTTTTTTTTTTTTTGCTGTACCAAGGCTTGAACTCAAGGCCTTGGAATTACTCAGCTTTCTTGCTTGGCTGGAGCTTTACCATTTGAGCCATACCTCCAGCTCTGTTTTGTTCTTTTTGAAAGTAAGTAAAAGACCCAATTTGTTTTCTTACTAGTTGTTTGTTCTGTTTTCTTAGAATATTTAGTAAATACTTACCTTAACTCTCCCCTGAAATATATGTGAACCTTTTACCTGTGTGTATAATCCTTTGTAAATACATTCTAAAAAAATTAGTGGGTTTTGTTTTTTGTTTTCATTTTGCTTTTCATGTTTCCATTTCCTAGACTTTTTGTTTTTTCTTTATAACAGTTTTATTTTGTGTATAAGCTAGCTTCGAATTTGGGATACTTCTGCCTGAGCATTCTAAGTACTGTTTTGTATATCGCCTCATGGGCCTGAAAGGAGGACTCAATTTCTGTTTCTTTGGTGGTACTTGGGTTTGAACTTAAGGCCTCCTGGTTGCTAGGCAGATAATTCTTCTTAAACCATGCCTCCAGACTTTGTTTTGCTTATTTTTCAGGTAAGGTCTCATGGCTTTTTCCCAGGCTGGCTTGGACCACAATTCTAAGTAGCTATGGTCACAATAACGAGCCACTGTTCCTGGCCCATATTTAATAATCACAATTTATTTATTTATTTTTTTTCTGTGCTGGGGATCAGACCAAGGTACTTGAACATCTTAGGCAAATATTCTACCTTTGAGATAACTTCCTTGCTCTTGATAATCTTAAAATGTTTAGAATGCATTTCCTTTGCGGAGTAGGGAAGACATTTTTTGTTGTTGTTGTTGTGCAAGTATTGGAGCTTGAACTCAGAGCCTCATGCTCTCACTTAGCTTTTTCATTCAGGGCTGGAGCTCTACTACTTGAGCTCTAGTTCTACTTTTGGCTGGTTAAGTGGAGATGGTTTTCATGAACTTTTCTGCTCAGGCTAGCTTTGAAATGCAGTGCTCAGATCTCAGCCTCCTAAGTAGCTACAATTATAGACATGAGACATTAATTAGTGCCAGGCAATAGTTTTAAATTGATTTGAAATCAGTGGGGAAGGAATCCTTTTGGTCTAAATAAACTTCTTTATGTATTTAAGAATATAACCAATATCATTATACCTGATGATATAAAATGTGGGATTATTACTAGTACAATGATGTTAATAAGAAAATCTGCAAATATAGCAGTATCAAATGATCTGTCATTTAATAATGGAACTAAATTCTTCAGCAGTAATAATAGTTTCACTATAAAATTTTAATGCCAATGTCATTCAGTCTGTGTCACTCAGTGTATATTTTTCTCTTTTCCTAGAGTTGTAAAGATGTGTTACCAGTAGAAAAAACTATTAAATTGCTTCCCAGTAGCCACGTTGCACAACTACAGATATTCAGTGTAGAGGGACAAAAGGCAATCCAAATCAAACATCAGGATGAGGTTAATTGGATAGCAGGTGATACTATGCATAATCTTATTTTTCAAATGTATGATGAAGGAGAAAGAGAAATAAATATAACAGCGGCTTTAGCAGAAAAAATTAAGGTAAGTATCTCAGATTGTTTCTTTGTATAAAGAAATTGATCATTTTTGTTTGGAAGACTAAGTTTTTGTGCTTAATGATAACACTGTACCATGTGAGCCATAGTTCCCCTTCCAGCTTTTTGGTGGTTAATTGGAGATGAGTCTCACAGACTTTTCTGTCTGGAATTTGAACGAAAGTTCTCAGATTTCAGTTTTCTGAGTAGTTAGGATTACTGATGTATGCCAGCAGTGCCCAGCCTCTTAAGAAGCTTTATAGACAAATGCTATTATTTAAAATTCTTGGAAGTGGAGATATGGTTTGAGTTGTAGAGCACCAGTCTTGAGCAAAAGAGCTAAGTGAGAGTGTAAGGCCCTGAGTTCAAACCCTAGCAATAATAAAATGAAATGATGAAATTCCGTGTGAGTAATTCAGGTTAACTAAGAGCATTGAAAAAAATAGCCTACACTGAAATGTAGATGACATTAGATGATGTGACAGTTTTGTACTTTAAAAAAGTGGTTTTGATTCGTAAGAAAAATTTCCAACCTTGGCATTTGATTTAGTTTTGTATTTCTTAATTGGATATACCATTGAAATCACTAAGATGATCAGTTTGCCAAATGACATATTTGTTGCTCTTCTGAAGACACCAAAATATTAAAAGCAAATAGAAATAGGGTTGACAATAGTACCTTTATTTGGTCATTTAAAATTGGTATATCACTCTGTAATAGTAACTTTTGTTGATTTTCATGGGCTGACATGTAAAGATAACATTTAGGCCTTAAAAGGAATGAATTTACATAGTTAACAACTCACTGAACAGAAAATAAAATAAAAACTGTTAGGTTCTTACCCTATAAAATAACTTCGTAGCATTGCTTTTTTTTTTTTTGGGGTCCAGTCATGGGGCCTGAACTCTGGGCCGGGGCGCTGTCCTTCTGCTCAAGGCTAGCGCTCTACCACTTGAGCCACAGCGCCACTTCTGGCTTTTTTCTTTTTGCTTATGTGGTGCTGAGAAATCGAACCCAGGGCCTCTGGCATGCAAGGCAAGCACTCTACCACTGAGCCACCTTCCCAGCCCCTGTAGCATTGCTTTTATGGTTGATTGAAATCATGGGCAGCTTATGTTTGCTTCTTTCAGAGTCCTCTTGGTTCTCTGTAATGACACAACATACTTCCTAAAAATGATTATACTTAGCTAAACCAGTCAGTAAAAATAAAAATCACAAGACAAATGGGTGGAAGAATTAGAGAAACTGCATTGAAACTTGATTAGAAAGAATAAGGAACTAGTAAAATAGTAGCAAAAGCAGGAATAACTTGTAAAATATATCAATGAATACAGCAATAATATGGCATTTTACCTTCTCAAGGCAGTTACAGGAAGGATTGCTGCTTGTGAGTTACTGTGAAATGGATAAGGAAGGTTACCTGAAATTGAATGGAAAGTTATAACATATATGTGGATGAGTGTGGCTTATAATACATAGCCAACTGAGGTGACTGATAGTTGTCACAATATCATTTTGTGTGTTCCCTGTGGTTTAGTTTGGAATGGTTTTGTTTTCACTTAGAGGGTTTTCTTTCTGGATGAAATTATGCTTAATAGTAAAAGTGAAATTTATTTATGCTTCAGTTGTTCCCTAATATAACCATTATAACAGATTTGTACTTTCAAATCTAGCATTGACCTGAGGTATTACATTGGTAGATAACTTTAACTTTTTTCCTTGTCTCCTGTAGAGATAAAACTCTTTAAGTCCTAAGAGTGAGAACATAATTTTTTTAAACTCCAGATTTCATTGAGGCAGTTAAAGGTCATCAACATTTGTGACCCCTTATATAAGGGATTCTAACTAAATTTTTGGAGCCTTGTCATCTTGAGACATAATGTTATACTCTTGAGTATACTCCTGAGTTTCCAATCATAAAATCTTGTGATGTAAAAAGATCATTTAGCAGGGTTTTTTTTGTTGTTGTTGGTCGTGGGGCTTGGGCGCTGTCCCTGGTCTTCAGCTCAAGGAGAGCACTCTACCACTTGAGCCACAGAGCCACTTCGAGCTTTCTAGTAGTTTATTGGAGGTAAAAATCTCATGGATTTTCCTGCCCGGACTGGCTTTGAACTGTGATCCTCAGATCTCAGCCTCCTGAGTAGCTAGTAGCCACCAGCACCCGGCTATTCTAGTAGGGGTTTAACTGACCTCTTCTCTAGCTGTTTTATTCTTCATTTCATAACAAGAAAATGGAGGATTAAAAGAAAAATAGTTCTGATCCTGCTTGGAAGGGAGGCAAGTTATTTTTCTCTCAACAGGTTCAAGGGCAAGTATGGTATAAAAGTCTTATCAAGAACCTTTGAAACAGTTTTCTTTTTTTCTTACTGTAATACCTTCACTCACAAAAATAATCTTACCACATACTATATAGTGTTAGTGCATGTTGGAGGGATATCATTGATTTTAAATTATGTACTTGATTGCCAATTGAAAATACTAAATGCCTCTTTAGAGACTTAAGCCAAGAGTTAAAGGAGTCAGCCTGAACTGAGCTAGACCTTCTCTAACAACTGGAAGAGAAAGACTTTTTTTTTGTCAGTTATGGGGCCTGAACTATGAGACTGGGCACTGTCCCTCAGCTCTTCAGCTCAAGGCTAGCGCTATACCACTTGAGCCACAGTGCCACTTCCGGCCTTTTCTGCTTATGTGGTGCTGAGGAATCGAACTCAGGGCCTCATGCATGCAAGGCAAGCACTCTACCACTGAGCCACTTTCCCAGCCCAGACTTTGTTTTTTATATGTAACTCCTGCTTGTTTATTCTTCATCATTAGGGCAACTAACCTACAAAACAACATTAGGATGTTAGTGATTTAAAAATCAATTGGGCATGGTGGATCATAGCAGCTATTCAGGAGTGGTAATCAGGAGAATCACAGTTCAAGACTAGCCTTGGCAAAAGTTGTGCCCAAGACTGTCTCAACAAATAAAGTGGGAGTGGTGGTGCATATCTATAATCTCGACTACTTCGGAGACCTAGGAGGGAGGATTATAGACTTAAGAGTTGGTCCAGGCAAAACACATGAAACCTAATGTGAAAAACAGCTAAAGCAGAAAGGGCCATGGGTGTGGTTCAAGTGGTAGAGCTCTTGACTATCAAGAATATGTCTCTGAGTTTAAAAAAAAAATACTGCCAAATGGTGAATTATTGAGGGAATGAATGAATGAATGAATATCACAACTATTGAGAGATAACATCTGAAAGTTGGACTAAAATTCTTAAATAGAAGAGACTGAAAGTTTGAAAGTAAGGGCTGGTATTGAGGTTCAAGTAGTAGAGTGTCTCCCTAGGAAATATGAGGACTTTAGTTTAAAGCCCATTATTGCCAAACACAATAAACACAGAGAGAGAGATGAAGAAGAATTAAGTAACAAAATACTTAATTCAAGTGGCTTGAAATCTATACCTAAAACCACCTTAGAAGGGATTAAGACCAAAAGATGACCAAAATTTTATCAGTGGACATAACTTCTTTTCTCACCTTGCCTATAAAAGGTAAGGTCCACATAGATGACTTGCAAAGTCTCTACACATATTTCTCAGAATTGATCACATAATCACTTTTTTGAGACAGCATCTTGCTAGGTAGCTCAAGCCTCAGATTCATTAACATGTTACTATAGCTCATTGTACCTAGGTTTATTGCTCTGAAAAGTATAGCAGTATTAATAGCAAAGACAATAAATAGTTTTTTGTAATTGTTATATTTGAATCACTATCATTTATGATAATAAAGGGATTTATTTTCTTTAGTGATAAGGAGAGTGGATTATAATTTAGTTTTAAGGATCTTCAGTAAGATAAATTGCAATAAAAGTTCATTAGGCTTAGCTTTGTGTTGATTCTTAATACATAAATTTTTTCCTAGGTTAATTGGACTCCTGAGATTAACAAAGAAAACTTACTACAGGGTCTACTTCCTGATGTACAAGTACCAACGTCTATAAAAGATAAACGCTACTGCCAGGTCTCATTCCAAGATGATCATGTATCTTTGGAAAGTGCATTTACAGTAAGGTTTGTAAACTTGGGCAAATTTTGAAATGTTTTAAAATTCACCATACAGAATTAGAAATACTGCACTGTGCACATATCTCCTTTCCTTTTCTGATAGTACTGGGAGAAACTTATTTCTATGATAGAAAACACTGCAGTTTCTATGAAACATGGGCATTAATCCTTGGAATAAGCTTTCAACATAGATAGTGATTAATTACAGCATTAGTATAACCCTACACTGAATTATCCTTCTATTAAAAGAACTAAATTTTTTTATTAAAGAGAAGTCTTCTCATTAAAAGTAACATCAGAGCAACTGCATAATGACAAATAATAAAGATAAAATGTGATTGGTAATGTGTTCAGAGGGAAGGATTCTGAGGCTAGGAAGGTGACTTAGTAGTAGAGTGCTTGCCTTGCATGCATAAGGCCCTGAGTTCGATTCCTCAGCACCACATAAGCAGAAAAAGCCGAAGTGGCGCTGAGGTTCAAGTGGTAGAATGCTAGCCTTGAGCTGAAGAGCTGAGAGATAGTGCCCAGGCCCAGAGTCCAGGCCCTAGGACTGGCAAAAAAAAAAAAAAAGAAGGAAGAATTCTGTGATTTGCTAGAGAGGGCTTTTAAAGCTAAGTCCAATTAGAATACATAGGACTCCTGGAAATGTATGTAAATTTGTAAATCTTTGTCTTCTTTGTTAGCCTATCTTTCTTAACTCTTTTCTGATAACTTTCTGCATTCTATTTACTACATGCCTTTCCATCCTACTCCCAACACATACTATAAGCTTGAGATAGTAATTTTGCATTGTGTCACTATGAGCATAACCAACTTTCGTAGTAATTTTTACTCATCTATTTTTTTGGTACAGTTTTGTCATAATTTCCTTTTAACCTAGTATAAATACAGTGACTTTACATGTCTTTTGGGTTGATAACTATATTCCATAAATTGAAGAGTATTTAGAGAAGGATGCCATTGTATTTAAGTTTTAGCATGTTATATATAGGCATCTCTATAGCATATGGGAGTAACTTTACTTTCTACAATTAATTGTGTAATTTAACTAAAGCTGTTTACCTTACTCATATTCAGGCCACTTCCTGATGAACCAAAACATCTAAAATGTGAGTTAAAGGGAGGAAAAACAGTGCAGATGGGCCAGGAGCTTCAAGGAGAAATAGGTTAGTATGGTCTACTTTGTTTTTTGGTATTTGCTTACATTACCCTTTTTTTGTACACAGAATCTGAAAGGTAAGCTTTTGGCAATACCTTCAAAGTCAGTTTGTCAAAAATAAGTTTTAAAAATCCTGACTTTTGGAAGTGGCACTCTGGCCCAAAGTGCTAGAGCTCTAGCCTTGAACAAAAAAGATCAGAGAAAGCACCTGGGCCCGTAGTTCAAGCCCCATGACTGACCAGTCTCCCCTCCCCCCCTCCCAGTGGCTCACACCTATAATTATAGCTATTTAAGAGGCTGAGATTTTAGAATCTTGGTTTGAAGGAATCCCTGGCAGTCAAATCTTAAGAGAGCCTTCTCTCCAGTCAGCCAGCAAAAAGAACTGGTACTGGAAATACAGCTCAAGTGGTAGATCCCAGCCTTGAACAGAAAAGCCTAGTGAGGGCTGGGAAGGTGGCTCAGTGGTAGAGCGCTTGCCTTGCAATGCATGAGGCCCTGGGTTCGATTCCTCAGCACCACATAAGCAAAAATAAAAGCCGGAAGTGGCGCTGTGGCTCAAGTGGTAGAGCACTAGCCTTGAGCTGAGGGACAGTGCCCAGGCCCAGAGTTCAGGCCCCACAACCGG